>NC_069502.1:305395828-305767078 GCF_027579735.1 Bombina bombina | reverse complement strand
TGGAACACCAGATAAGGAGGGTCTCATTGCAAGGTAGCAATCTCAGAGACTCTGCGCGTAGAGCAATAGCTAGTAGAAAAAGAACCTTAAAGGGACAGTAAACCTTAAAATTAATGTTGTATAATTCTGCACATAGTGTAGAATTATATAACATTATATTAGCTAAACTTTATAACACATAATATTCCCTTTTCATTTTTAACAAAAAACGCTGTTTTACAGACCCGCTCTCTGTGCTCTGCTGAGCGGGTCTGCTTTTTTTACACAGCGCATCAGGCCAGCTGTATAGTCACAGCCCGGCCCGACCGCGCCATAATATTAAGTGCAGCTCGCTCCTGCTCTGTCTGACAGTCCCTCCAGGAGAAAAGAAAGAATCCTGGCAACCTTTACTTTGTGCCAGGACAAACAACGCTCTTCACACCAGAATAAGTAGGTCCTCCACACCTTATGATAGATGTGACGAGTAACCGGCTTACGAGCTTGAATAACCCTCTCAGAAAACCCTTTCTTGGCTAAGACTACGCATTCAATCTCCACGCAGTCAGCCTCAGAGAATCTAGATCTTGATGAAGAAATGGGCCTTGTTCCAGCAGAACCCTGCGACAAGGTAACCTCCAAGGAGGAGACGATGACATCCCCACTAGATCCTCTAACCATATCCTTTGCGGCCCTGATGGAGCAATCAGATAAACGACGCCTGCTCCTGAATGATTTGAGCCACCATTCAAGAAAGGAGTGGTAATGGCAGGAAAAAAGAAATTAGATTGAACCTCCAAGGCACCGCTAATACATCTATTAGCTCCACCCGAGGATCCATGGACCTCGACCCATATCTGGGTAGCTTGGTATAGAGATGGGACGCCATGAGATCTATCTCCGGCGTTCCCGACCTGTTGCATATATCCGCAAACACTTCGGGATAGAAAGAACATTCCCCCCGGATGAAAGGATTGTCTGCTGAGAAAATCCGCTTCCCAGCTATCCACACCCAGAATGTTGATCGCTGACAGCAAACAGTTGTGGGTCTCCGCCCACTCCAGAATTCGAGATACTTCCCTCATTGCTAGGAAGCTTCTCGTTCCCCCCTTGATGGTTGATGTAAGCCACCGAGGTTATATTGACTGATTGGAATCAGATAAATTGGGACGAACCCAGTAGGGGCCAAGCCTTTAGAGCATTGAATATTGCCTGAAGGTCTAGAATGTTGAACGGGAGGGAGCTCTCCTCCTGCGTCCACAGGCCCTGCGCCTTCTTGGCGCCCCTGCTCCTTCTTGGTGCCCCAAACAGCTCCCCATCCTGACAGACTTGCGTTCGTAGTCAGAGTCACCCAGGATGGTCTTAAAAAGGTGATCCGGACAGAGCCACCAAGAGAGCTATTCTCTCGACTAGTTGTCCAGAGAAATCTGTTGAGACAGATCCAAATGATCGCTGTTATACTGCCTCAGCATGAACAGTCGCAACGGCCTGAGGTGGAACCTGGCAAAGAGAACGATATTTATGCTGGGCACCATGAGACCAATCACCTCCATACAATGAGCCACAGATGGCCTTAAGGAGGTCTGGAGGGCAAAACATGTTGAAGCTAGCTTGCAACTTCTCTGGTCTGTTAGAAATATTCTCATGTCTATGGAATCTATTATCGTGCCTAGGAATTCTACCCTGGTGCTTGGAATAAGAGAACTCCTTTCTCTATTTATCTTTCCTCCAAGGGATCAAAAAAGATTCCGAATGATCTTCCGCCAGACGAAACAATGGTGCTTGTACCAGAGTATCGTCCAAGTAGGGAGCTACTGCTACACCTCGGGTTCTGGTGACTGCTAGAAGAGTCCTTAGAACCCTCGTAAAAATTATTGGAGCAGTAGCTGGATCAAACGGAAGTGCAATAAACTGGAAGTGCTGGACCAGGAACGCAAACCTGAGGAACTGGAAGTATGCCCTGTGGATTGGAAGGTGAAGGAATGCCTCCTTCAGATCTATAGTGGTCATAAACTGCCCTTCCTGAATTAAGGGAAGAATGGACCTTATTGTCTCCATCTTGACGAGGGGACATTTAGAAGAAGAAAAAAATAAGCACTTTAGGTCCAGAACTGGACGGAAAGGTCCCTCATTCTTTGGGACCACGAAAATGTTTGAATAGTATCCCAAACCTCTCTCTGCGATAGGCACTGGGACAATGACTCCAAAAGGAGGACAGATCCAGTGTTCCCCAACCCCCGGGCCGCGGACCGGTGCCGGTCCGTGGATCAATCGGCACCGGGCCGCCCGCGGAACTTCAAATCCTTTCACTGTGGTGGGCGGCCGAGGCGCAGAGCATTGCGCCCTCCCAAGCCCGCCCATTGTGTGACAATAGCGAATGAAAATTCGCTATTGTTACACTGATGCTCCTCTTGGCCAATCAGGGAGCGGGTCCTCCCGCTTCCTGATTGGCCGAAAGGCAAACCTCACACCATTGGCCGAGGAGGAGGCGCCACGGGAGGACTGAGGACTCGAGGTCGGAGACACGGGGACTGAAGAGAAGCTGCCGTGAGGTAAGTGCACGGAGGGGGGGGGGAATCAGCACTATCAAACGGAAAGAGGAGCAGCAGTGGTTTTATTAGAATGCCCTCTCATTCACCCAGGCCTATTGCACTTATTTAGGTCAACAACTCCTGGGTCAAATGTGTTTGTGCGGGTTCAGGCATAAGTGCACGGAGGGGGGGGGGGGGCGGGGGTTCTCTGCTATTGAGGAGACTCAGCACTATGGCGCGATGATCTCTGTATTGAAAGGGGGAATGCTGGGGCATCTTTGTATTGAAAGGGGCATTAAAATTATTAAATCAAAACAAGCGGGCCACGGAAAAATTATCAAACATTTACCGGTCCGCGGCGATAAAAAGGTTGGGGAGCACTGCCTTACACAATCCAGAAAGGCTTCCCTCTTTCCTAGTCTTGAAGACAAGTTGAGAGGATGAATCTGGCCCTGGGTGGTTGAGATTTGAAACCTATCTTGTAACCCTGAGCTATGACCTCCAGAACCCAAGGATCCTGCACGTCCAAGAACCAAGTCTCTGAAAGAGCGACAGTCTGCCCCCTACACGATCCAAAATAGGACCGGGGGCCGCCCCTTCATGCGGACTTAGTCTCGGCGGGCTTCTTGCTCTGCTTGGATCTATTCCAGGACTGAGCCGGCTTCCAAGAATTCTTGGTTTGCTCTGGCTTAGTGGAGGCCTCTGACGCTGGGCTTTTATCAGAACTAAAGGAACGAAAATACGAACATTGTACCTTAGATTTGTTCTCTTTATCTTACGGTATGAAGGCCCCCTTGGCCCCTGAAACCGTGGAGATAGTCAAACAAACTCTTTCCCTTAAAAGAGAAAGAGACTAGACTTAGAAGTTATATCTGTCAGAGCGCCTTACGGGCCTGAACAGAAAACCTGAAGTCTTAGCCATAGGCTAATTAATCTGCGTAATAAAAGTACAGATAAAAGAATTAGTAACCCAGAAGGCCGTAATTCTTTCCTGAAAAATGTTGAGGAAACCCTCCACCTCGATTATTTTCACGAAGGAGACGCACCAAAAGGTACCCGTTCCAGCAACTGCAGCAACAAGCGCCACCAGTGAAAGCTAATATCCCATAGGTTGAAACATCCTCTTTAACAGAGTTTCCATCCTTATATCCGGCAGCTCTATGAACGACGAACTATCCTCACACGAGCTAGTATGACGCGTGGCAAGCGTAAAAATAGTGCCAACCAAGTAGGGATGGGAAAGAGAAAAACCCACTCGCATAGAGAGCCCGGAACTGGGTTAAAGGGTAGACGATGGGAAGAGGAATCCAATCCTGTCCCACTCGTCCTTAATGATTGCCATCAAATTTAGGACCCAGAGGTTCGTCTGGCAGTTCGGCCTTTGGAACCTCTAATGTAGTCAAAATGTAGTATGAAACTGCGCAGTAACATCTGGTGAAAAAAGGCCCCCTCCAGACGGAGGATTAGCAGTGCAATGGGAAGCTGCATGTGTATAAAAAGATGCATGTAGGGTGTGCACCTCACTGGATGATGACTCCTCAGAAGTGGGCGGCTCAGTGGTATCAAACATGTCAACCTTATTTGATATAATCCCCTTATCAAGGCATATGGAACATAATTGAGAAGGCAGATATTCCAGAGCTCCCTCACAATATAAACAGGCATTACTCTTTAAAATAGAGGGAGAACCCTCTAATGAATCAGAATCCTCCATAGCTAAAGTACGATAGGCGGAAGACTACAGAAAAAACTAACTTTATTTTAAATAAAACAAACGGCACCTTTATATCACATGGTGCGCAATGCAGTACCGTCCCTGTTATGAGAAAAAGCGCGCCAATCAGGCGGTGCTCAGCTGATATAAATATAAAATACATCTGTCCATATAAAAAAACAGCGCAACTGTGCATAAATCTGACTCCCTCTTTGCCCTCACTATGGCACTCTGAATATTTTCACACACAGCTCTGTAAAACATCTCAGGATCATGTTTCACAGAGCTGCGAGTGCAATATTGCCCTTGTGTCTACAGAATGCTTACCGGGAGGACAGAGGGGGGAGTGAGATTGTGCCCAGTGTAAACAGTCAGGAAGAAACGGCTGAGAGAGGCGAGGGGGTTTGTAAGTGACAGCCTTATCTATTACACAGACAGCCCCAGCATGGGAGCTGGCTGTAAAGGGCACATTTATAGGGAGTGTAGAAAAAGCCTTGCTCTGAAGCTAGTGGACATTACGTTCGTATTCTCATGCACTGAGAGAATTAGAAACTCTATAATCATTTTTAGGAGAGTTAGCAGCAAAATTGCTAATACATGTCAATTATAAACTTTATCTTCTTGTGGTGCTTAATTTAAATAGCCTATATTTTTTTGAGTGTAAACAATGGCCCTTTAAGTTTATGAAGGCAGTTAAATTAGGTGACAAAAAAAGGATGTGTATATGCTAAAAACTATACACAATATGGGAACCAAGACAGTTATTACCAGAGGTAATGCAAAAAAACAGTTTTCATTTTAAATACATGAAGGGAGTAGACCTCTCTGACCAGATGATGAAGCCTTATCTTTCCGCAAGAAAAAATTAAATCTGGTATAAAAAAAAACTTGCTGTCTATATTATTCAGATGGCACTTTTTAAATTCATATATTTTGTACAAAACCTCTGCTTCTGGCAAAAAGCTCCCATACCTAAATTATCAAATAGAGGTGATTGCAAGCCTTTTATTTGAAAACAGTGAAACACCCCAAAACCTGCAGTGTGAAACATTGCAAGACTTACTGGCAGACATTTCCATAATTATATCCCCCCTACAGCAAAGAAGGCCTGTTCCCAAAAATGCTGCAGAGTTCGCACAAAAAATGTAGTGAGGAAAGACTCATGTTTTCACTGTATGACATGCCCATCAAAACCTAGTCTATGCATCCAAAATTGCTTTGAAATTTATCACACAGTTGAAAAATACTTTTAAGAAATTCTGGTTATAAATAAATTGCCAATCCCAAAGTCTGTGTATTTTTTTATTTTTTTAATATTCACGTTTGCTATAAATACGGACGGCTGGTGGCATGAAAATGATATAATTTTATATTGGCAGTTATGCCAGAGCAAAAAAGAGATTAACCCTTTCCCCTAAATCCCTTTCAGAAATGTGGTGCACAGCTGCAATTAGCTGCCTTCTATGACCCTTTGCCCAAACATATCTAAAAATCCCCTTCCAGACCTATTATTGGTTATTTGTAGAACGCAAACAGATTCCGCAGCGACTATGATGCACAGCTAAAAATCTCCCTTGCAGAACCGTGAAACCAAATAGGCCTGGACCTATTGCCACAACCTGTCTAAAATCCCCTTTCAGAACCGTGATTCACAGCTACAATTAGCAACCTTCTAATTACCAAAACCAATGACAAGCCCATGCATGTCTGTTATTTCTGAAAAAAGGGATCCTAAAAAGATTTTTTAATTATTTACAGAAAATATCTACAGTAACATTTCAAATGTTGTCAGTGAGAACCCCAATGTTTGTGAAAATAATCTTTTTTATTTTTACAAATTATTTAATTTGGCATTTATCGGACTCTCTGCTGTTAGCATGAAATATATCAAAATAGCCCTAGATCAATACCTTGGGCTGTCTGCCCAAATGAACTGTATATATTTTAAAGAACAGTTATGCAATAGCAAATAAACTATTAAAGGGACATTATACACTCATTTTTTCTTTGCATAAATGTTTTGTAGATGATCTAGTTATATAGCCCATAAAGTTTTTTTTTTTTAAAAAATGTTTAGTTTTGCTTATTTTTAAATAACATTGCTCTGATTTTCAGACTCCTAACCAAGCCCCAAAGTTTTATGTGAGTACTGATGTATACCTTCTCCAGCTTGCTCCTGTTTGTGTAAAGGGTCTTTTCATATGCAAAAGAAGGGGGAGGGGGAGTGTCTTATTTCCCACTTGCAGTGGGCTTTCCAGCTACCTTTTCAACAAAGCTAAACTGAAAGCTTCTAAGTAAGTTTTTAAACAGTTTTATACTGGATTTTTATATCGGTATATGTGCATCTTATTCTTTATAGTAGTGTCTATTACATGCAGTTATATGAAAATGAGTGTATACTGTCCCTTTAACCCTTTGCCATAACGTGTCTAAAAATCCTCTTTCAGAAGTGCGATGCGCAGGTGCAATTAGTGGCCTTTTGATTACCAAAAGAAATGGTAAGCCCATACATGTCTGCTAATTATGAACACAGGGGATCCTAGAGAAGCTTCTGCAAGCATTTGTCTTGTGACTGCACATACTATGTGTAAGTAATTTCAGTGAGAAACCCAAAGTTTGTGAAAAAGATAATGATTTATTTTTTTTTTCTGATTGCAAACTGGTGACATGAAATATGCAAAAATGAGCCTAGATCAATACCTTGGGTTGTCTACTTTATAAATATATATAGTTTTGGGGTCAATTTTAAAAATTTGGGCCGTTATCCCAAATGGGCCCTGCACCCTTTGCCATAACGTGTCTAAAAATCCTGTTTCTGAAGTACGGTACGCAGGTGCAATTAGCGGTCTTCTGATTACCAAAAGCAATGGTAAATCCATACATGTCTGCTAATTCTGAACACAGGGGATCCTAGAGAAGCTTTTGCAAGCATTTGTCTTATGACTGCACATACTATGTGTACATTTCTGTGATAATTAGTATTTTATATACTTTAAGATAAATTTAGAATAATATCATAATTCTGTGAATAAATAGCTAATTAAAATAGTTATCCACTGAAAGCTCTTTTTAATGCAAAAAAATAAAAATAAAAATATAAAAGGTTTCATCGGTAAAAAAAAAAAAAAAAAAAACACAGGCTTTTTTTCGGTTTAAATGGAGTGATAGTAAAAATGATCTGGTACTTTGAGCAAGTTTTTCTGTGAAAGTCCCAGTAGTGAAGGGGTTAATAATAAGGGGTAGAAAAAAAAAACTGGCAGAATAAATATTAAACATGTACTGAAGTTTTTGTTTAAAATGCCTAATTAAATTTTTTATGACCAATTTAATTTTGAGTTTAAAGTCCATTTAAGCAATGTATGTGAATGTGTAATATATTAATATTTATTATCAGTTATTTGAAGAGCGCCAACAGATTCTGTAGCGCTAAAAACATGGGAATATGCAAGATAACAATTGTGGGAGCCAAAAGGAGAGAGAGCCCTGCCAAGAGTTTCACTGTTGTAAATCAGCTACCATGAAGGTGATCTACAAAGCAGCTAGCCTCGTAGGCTTACATGCTAAGGGGGTTCAAGGAGATCGCTTTATAAGATAGAGTCAGGATTCGGTATTATATGCTGGAGGTTAGATGAAGCCAGTGAAGGGACTAGCAGAGAGGTGCAGCAGATGAGGAGCGATGTGTAAGGAAGATCAGCCTGACAGAGGCATTTATTATGGATCGTAAGTGAGAAAGACGTCCGCTAGGGAGGCCGGAGAGGATGGAGTTGCAGTACTCAAACCGGATAATGATGAGAGAGTGGATTATAGCCTTAGTTGTGTCTTGTGGGAGGAAGTGGCAAATTATGAAGATGTTTTTAAGGCGGAAGGAATTGGCAAAAGACTGGATATGGGGAGTGAAAGAGATCTGAGTCAAGTGTGACCCCAAGACATCGGGAGTTTGAAAGAAATAAGTTGATTTTGTTTAGATTTACCTGAACCGTAATCAGTAATAATAGATATGAAGATATGGGAAACAGTCTCAAATGTATTTTGTATATCAGAGTATTTAAAGGGACATTCTAAAGCAAACATTACAGCTTGCTCACCTAAGAAAACATATCAGTAAAGTCCTAGCTGGTGATTAGTAAGCTAGGAATAGTAATGACTTACATGCTGTAATGATTTAGGTATGTTGGTATTAGATGGTCCCTTTAAATCAATACTGATGTGGTTGCTTGTGTAGTGTTTTTAACTCTTTAAATCTATATAAATCCTCATAAATTGAGATTATATTATTTAGAGTGATTGTGCTGTCTATTGTAGCTTTATAAAAAAAAAAAAAGTTAAGGTCCCTCGTACAGAAATACACGTATAGCACTCAAGTCTCCTAACAGAAGTCTTTCTGCTTATTTTAATTGATTTAAAGTTTCCTCAAATGAGGGGGATAGGTACCAAAAAACTGATATTAAAACTTAACTTTTATTAAATTGGGTACATTTACTATTAATTAAAATTAAATAAGTGATTAAAAACACACACTGGAGAACTTTGATATATACAGGAAATCATATAGAGTTTGTGTGATGCACAGCACAAATCATGAAGGGTAAACAGTACACGTTTGATATAGAGGGTGTACTGGTATACTAGATAGATGTATAGTGAATCAATCCAGATGTAGTGATGTTGGCACACATACCGTATATTAAATAGACAAAGGGGCCTGAAAACCCCTTAGTTTTATTATTTGCTCGATGTTGACCGTGTTATAACAGTGGTGTAATTTCGACAAGCTAGTTATTATTCATTATCCTATACTGCAAAAATCATATTGATGCGAGTTGTTAAAATATTAATCCCTGTATTCTTAGATAACCGTGCGTCACTACGTGTGGTCTAGATACAATAAAAAGCAGCATTTACTATTGGGCTTTTGAATTTTTAAAATGTAGAAATTGTCAATAGAGCCAAGTAGCAATATTCAGTGCAGCAACATTTGTTGCCATAATACATTGACACTGTTAATTGATACGCCTAGCTGTTAGCAAGTTTAAAGTAACTGCCAAGTTTGTTAAATGTTTGTTATAGCACACAGGCTAGAAATATCATCACCGTACTTAAAAATACTTGTTTGGTGCAGCTGTAATATAATATTGAGCTTAAACGCCTGAGCTAGATTAACTTTGCCCTTTATCTAGATATCTGTGGTAGCTATAGGTAGGTGGATACACAAACATCCTGTTAGCTGTAACGATTAAGCATCCTGTAAAAACCAAGTAATCATAAATTTAATGTGCCTTAAACCTCTAAGTATAAAGTCATCCTTTTAAAGTTAACTAACAGTGGCAAACTTAAAATACAGGAGTTCCCATATGACTCCTCACCAAGTCCCTAACATGTTTCGCCGTATGTTATGAATTGTGCTGTGCATCACACAAATTCTGTATGACTTCCTGTATATATCAAAGTTTGCCAGTGTGTGTTTTTAATCACTTCCCAAATTTAATAGTAAATGTACCAAATTTAATAAAAAAGTTTTAATATCAGTTTTTTGGTACCTATCCCCCTCATTTGAGGAAACTTTATATCAATTAAAATAAACAGAAAGACTTCTGTTAGGAGACTTGAGTGCTATACGTGCATTTCTGTACGAGGGTCCTTAACCCCTTAAAGACAACTGACGTACCAGGTACGTCATGCATTAACAAGCAGTTAATGACAATAGACGTACCTGGTACGTCAGTTGTCTAACAGAGTGCTGGAAGTGATCACAACCACTTCCAGCAGCTCTGAGGGTATTGCAGTGATGCCTCGATATGGAGGCATCCTGCAATACCCCTTTACAAGCTTCCGATGCAGAGAGAGCCACTCTGTGGCCCTCTCTGCACTGGTAGCGATGGTGCCGATGGTGCCGTTTGACCGGGTGGGAGGAGGGAGCGTGTGCGCGCGTGCACGATGCGTGCGCGTGCACAAGGGCGTGCACGTGGACGCGCGTGCACGTGCACGCATTAGCCACACTGACACCAATGAAGTTAGGAAGGGGGAAAAAAAGTTAAAAAAAAAATTTTTCCATATAAAAGGATCTGGGAGGGGGAGGGCTGCTACACTACAGAAATAATTAAAAATAAAAATAAAAGTTAAAAATAAAATTAAAATACTTTGGTTTGTGGGGCCAAACTGGGTACTGGCAGACAGCTGCCAGTACCGAAGATGGCGGTAATTAGGTAGGGGAGAGGGTTAGAGAGCTGGAGGGGGGGATCAGGGAGGTTGGTGCTAAGGAAGGGGTTCATCACAACTAAAATATTTTATTATTTTTATTTAAAAAAAAAAAAAAAAACTCTTTTATTTAGTACTGGCAGACTTTCTGCCAGTACTTAAGATGGCGGGAACAATTGTGGGGTGGGGGAGGGAAGAGAGCTGTTTGGGAGGAATCAGGGGGTGGGATGTGTCAGGTGGGAGGCTGATCTCTAAAATTAACCCTGCAAGCTCCTTACAAGCTACCTAATTTAACCCCTTCACTGCTGGGCATAATTCACGTGTGGTGCGCAGCAGCATTTAGCGGCCTTCTAATTACCAAAAAGCAACGCCAAAGCCATATAAGTCTGCTATTTCTGAACAAAGGGGATCCCAGAGAAGCTTTTACAACAATTTCTGCCATAATAACACAAGCTGTTTGTAAATAATTTCAGTGAGAAACCTAAAATTGTGAAAAATGTAAAGTTTTTTTTTTATTTGCTCGCATTTGGCGGTGAAATGGTGGCATAAAATATACCAAAATGGGCCTAGATCAATACTTGGGGTTGTCTACTACACTAAAGCTAAAATTAACACTACAAGCTCCCTACAAGCTCCCTAATTAACCCCTTCACTCCTGGACATAAAACACGTGTGGTGCACAGCAGCATTTAGCGGCCTTCTAATTACCAAAACGCAACCACAAAGCCATATAAGTCTGTTATTTCTGAAAAAGGGGATCCCAGAGAAGAATTTACAACCATTTGTGCCATAATTGCAGAAGCTGTTTATAAATAATTTCAGTGGGAAACCTAAAGTTTGTGACAAAATTTGTGAAAAAGTAAACTTTTTTTTTTTTTTATCGCATTTGGCGGTGAAATGGTGGCATGAAATATACCAAAATGGGCCTAGATCAATACTTTGGGATGTCTTCTAAAACAAAATATATACATGTCAAGGGATATTCAGGTATTCCTGACAGATATCAGGGTTCCAAAGTAACTAGCGCTAATTTTGAAAAAAAGTGGTTTGGAAATAGTAAAGTGCTACTTGTATTTATTGCCCCATAAATTGCAAAAAAAGCAAAGAACGTGCAAACATTGGGTATTTCTAAACTCAGGACAAAATTTATAAACTGTTTAGCATCAGTGTTTTTTGGTGATTGTAGATGTGTAACAGATTTTGGGGGTCAAAGTTAGAAAAAGTGTGTTTTTTTCCATTTTTTCCTCATATTTTATCATTTTTTTTTAGTAAATTATAAGATATGATGAAAATAATGGTATCTTTAGAAAGTCCATTTAATGGCGAGAAAAACGGTATATAATATGTGTGGGTACAGTAAACGAGTAAGAGGAAAATTACAGCTAAACGCAAACACTGCAGAAATGTAAAAATAGCCATTGTCATTAAGGGTAAGAAAATTGAAAAATGGTCCGGTCATTAAGGGGTTAACCCTCTAATTTTTGATAATGAGAAGCCGATTTACCTCATTCCTCATAATTAACACACATCAAGTAATTACCTTTTTTGATTTTTCTTTCCACCAAAGCGAACCTCTTCTCGTAGAAGAGAAAAGTGTACTTCATGGCTTGTTAAACCAAGCATTATCTGGAAAGATATATTTTGAAAATGTAATCGTGTAAATATTTCTGAATGGCCCCCCTCAGCGGATTGTAAGCTTTCTCTGAGCAAGACCCTTAAAGGGACATGAAATCCCAACATTTAAGTTCATGATTCAGACAGAGAACACAAATTTTTAAAAAAGTTTCCAATTTACTTCTATTATCAAATCTGAGTTGTTCTCACGTTATTCTTTTTCAGAGAGATATCTAGATAGGTAGCTTGCACGTGTCTGGAGCACTACAGGACAGGAAATTGTGCTGTCATCTAGTGTCCTTGCTAATGTAGAACATTGTTGCAAAATGTTCTATGTGAATCATGAAACAAAATGCTTGGGTTTTATGTCCCTTTAATGAGACATTATAGTGGAAAAAACACAAGCTAATTTGTTAGATCATGTCATTTTAGCACTAGGGACCCTGTAATGCTATGTATTTAACTCCTGCAAATGGGTTAAACTACTCAGGAGCAATCGAGAAGTGCTGGTCCCGAGCAGACAAGGCAGCTGAGCCAATCAGCAGCGGTAATTGCACAACCCAGCTATGGGACTGGCTGCATCACTAGTCAGTCATCAGTTTCTGCTTTGGCTATTATAAGTATGTGTTTTTAATCCATTTGCATTTTAAAAGAATAGCATAGTTCTTTTTAATTAAACTCCAAAATATGCAAAGGTCAAATACTTCAAAAGGGACATGAAACCGAACAATGGTTATAAATCTTTAGTCTAAATTATTACAAAGCAACTAATCTACATAAACTAAAAGTCTAACAAACATAAAACCTAAGTGATCTGTGCAGTTATGTTGAAATCTGATTATATATTCCAACATTTAGAAAACAATCTTAGTTTCTCAGTACTGTGATAATCTCTTCTACACTGTCCATTACATATTAGGATTATAATAACGTATATCACATTATAAACTGCAAGTATCTCTAGTTTTTTTAATAACTACAACTACATTTGGAGAAGAAAAAAAAAAAAAAATGTATCCTAAACATTTTCTGGAATAGTGTAAATTCAGAGTGGTGCCCTCTTATATCCATTTCTTACCAAGTCAGCATCTAGCCCATAAAGACAGTGCCGCGTGTTAGGGTCATGATCAGGCTTTGTTTTCTCTGATCGTATAAACTCCATTATCTTATGTTCACCTTCTCCTGGAGTCTGTAAATGGCAGAAACATAAATAAAATACGTTTGAATTGTATGAGCTATCGTGACATTAAAAAGGGACAAACCAGGGGAAATTAGAAAACAATGTGCAAGACCACTGGCATTAAACAAACACAAACAATTATAAACTGACCTCGTGCCCAGACAAGTAAACTGTCACTCCGTGCCAAGTCTTGTCCGTGGAAATCTTCATATTTACAAAATACTTTAGATGCTCATGCAAGCGAGCCATAAAGTCTGTTCCTAAAGTATGGTAAAAATATAAAAACAGTAACGCATACAGTCTGAAATAAAATATAACATCATTATATAAATACATTTTATGGAATATGGAAGTAAACTTTCATGATTTAGATGAAGATTAAAAAAAATAAAAAATTAAATCTCGGCTATTTTCGGAGATGGATTTCTTCTTGTAAAAGTGCAATACACTAAGATCTGGAAGTGCACAGAACTTACGGCTAGATTTGGAGTTTTGTCGGTAACGACCCGAAAATCTAACGCCGGCTTTTTTCTGGCCGCACCATAAAAATAACTCTGGTATTGAGAGTCCACATAAAGGCTGCGTTAGGCTCCAAAAAAGGAGCGTAGAGCATTTTTAACGCAGCTTCAACTCTCGATACCAGAGTTGCTTAAGCAAGCGGCCAGCCTCAAAAACGTTCTCGTGCACGATTCCCCCATAGAAAACAATGGGGCTGTTTGAGCTGAAAAAAAACCTAACACCTGCAAAAAAGCCGCGTTCAGCTCTTAACGCAGCCCCATTGTTTGCTATGCGGAAACACCTCCTAAGTCTGTACCTAACACCCTAACATATACCCCAAGTCTAAACACCCCTAACCTTACACTTATTAACCCCTAATCTGCCGCCCACGCTATCGCTGACACCTGCATTTTATTTTTAACCCCTAATCTGCCGCTCCGTAAACCGCCGCTACTTACATTATCCTTATGTACCCCTAATCTGCTGCCCCTAACACCGCCGACCCCTATATTATATTTATTAACCCCTAATCTGCCGCCCACAACGTCGCCCCCACCTGCCTACACTTATTAACCCCTAATCTGCCGAGCGGACCGCACCGCTACTATAATAAAGTTATTAACCCCTAATCCGCCTCACTAACCCTATAATAAATAGTATTAACCCCTAATCTGCCCTCCCTAACATCGCCGACACCTAACTTCAATTATTAACCCCTAATCTGATGACCGGAGATCACCGCTATTCAAATAAATGTATTAACCCATAAAGCTAAGTCTAACCCTAAAACTAACACCCCCCTAACTTAAATATAATTTTAATCTAACAAAATTAATCAACTCTTATTAAATAAATTATTCCTATTTAAAGCTAAATACTTACCTGTAAAATAAATCCTAATATAGCTACAATATAAATTATAATTACATTGTAGCTATTTTAGGATTAATATTTATTTTACAGGCAACTTTGTAATTATTTTAACCAGGTACAATAGCTATTAAATAGTTAAGAAATATTTAATAGCTACCTAGTTAAAATAATTACAAAATTACCTGTAAAATAAATCCTAAACTAAGTTACAATTAAACTTAACACTATACTATCATTAAATTAATTAAATAAAATATCTACAATTACCTACAATTAAACCTAACACTACACTATCAATACATTAATTAAATACAATATCTACAAATAACTACAATGAAATAAACTAACTAAAGTACAAAAAATAAAAAAGAACTAAGTTACAAAAAATAAAAAAATATTTACAAACATAAGAAAAATATTACAACAATTTAAACTAATTACACCTACTCTAAGCCCCCTAATAAAATAACAAAAACCCCCAAAATAAAAAATGCCCTTCCCTATTCTAAATTACTAAAGTTCAAAGCTCTTTTACCTTACCAGCCCTGAACAGGGCCCTTTGCGGGGCATGCCCCAAGAAGTTCAGCTCTTTTGCCTGTAAAAAAAACATACAATACCCCCCCCCCAACATTACAACCCACCACCCACATACCCCTAATCTAACCCAAACCCCCCTTAAATAAACCTAACACTAAGCCCCTGAAGATCATCCTACCTTGTCTTCACCTCACCAGGTATCACCGATCCGTCCTGGCTCCAAAATCTTCATCCAACCCAAGCGGGGGCTGGCGATCCATCATCCGGTGGCTGAAGAGGTCCAGAAGAGGCTCCAAAGTCTTCATCCTATCCGGGAAGAAGAGTACATCCGGACCGGCAACCATCATCTTCCAAGCGGCATCTTCTATCTTCATCCGATGAGGACCGGCTCCATCCTGAAGACCTCCGACGCGGACCCATCTTCATCCGGCGACGTCCAACTGAAGAATGAAGGTTCCTTTAAGGGACGTCATCCAAGATGGCGTCCCTCGAATTCCGATTGGCTGATAGGATTCTATCAGCCAATCGGAATTAAGGTAGGAATATTCTGATTGGCTGATGGAATCAGCCAATCAGAATCAAGTTCAATCCGATTGGCTGATCCAATCAGCCAATCAGATTGAGCTTGCATTCTATTGGCTGATCGGAACAGCCAATAGAATGCAAGCTCAATCTGATTGGCTGATTGGATCAGCAAATCGGATTGAACTTGATTCTGATTGCATCAGCCAATCAGAATATCCCTACCTTAATTCCTACCTTAATTCCTACCTTAATTCCGATTGGCTGATAGAATGGACGTCGCCGGATGAAGATGGGTCCGCGTCGGAGGTCTTCAGGATGGAGCCGGTCCTCATCGGATGAAGATAGAAGATGCCGCTTGGAAGATGATGGTTGCCGGTCCGGATCTACTCTTCTTCCCGGATAGGATGAAGACTTTGGAGCCTCTTCTGGACCTCTTCAGCCACCGGATGATGGATCGCCAGCCCCCGCTTGGGTTGGATGAAGATTTTGGAGCCAGGACGGATCGGTGATACCTGGTGAGGTGAAGACAAGGTAGGATGATCTTCAGGGGCTTAGTGTTAGGTTTATTTAAGGGGGGTTTGGGTTAGATTAGGGGTATGCGGGTGGTGGGTTGTAATGTTGGGGGGGGGTATTGTATGTTTTTTTACAGGCAAAAGAGCTGAACTTCTTGGGGCATGCCCCGCAAAGGGCCCTGTTCAGGGCTGGTAAGGTAAAAGAGCTTTGAACTTTAGTAATTTAGAATAGGGTAGGGCATTTTGTTATTTTGGGGGTCTTTGTTATTTTATTAGGGGGCTTAGAGTAGGTGTAATTAGTTTAAAATTGTTGTAATATTTTTCTTGTTTGTAAATATTTTTTTATTTTTTGTACTTTAGTTAGTTTATTTCATTGTAGTTATTTGTACATATTGTATTTAATTAATTTATTGATAGTGTAGTGTTAGGTTTAATTGTAGGTAATTGTAGGTATTTTATTTAATTAATTTAATGATAGTATAGTGTTAGGTTTAATTGTAACTTAGGTTAGGATTTATTTTACAGGTAATTTTGTAATTATTTTAACTATGTAACTATTAAATATTTCTTAACTATTTAATAGCTATTGTACCTGGTTAAAATAATTACAAAGTTGCCTGTAAAATAAATATTAATCCTAAAATAGCTACAATGTAATTATAATTAATATTGTAGCTATATTAGGATTTATTTTACAGGTAAGTATTTAGCTTTAAATAGGATTAATTTATTTAATAAGAGTTAATTAATTTCGTTAGATTAAAATTATATTTAATTTAGGGGGGTGTTAGTGTTAGGGTTAGACTTAGCTTTAGGGGTTAATCCATTTATTAGAATAGAGGTGAGCTCCGGTCGGCAGATTAGGGGTTAATAATTGAAGTTAGGTGTCGGCGATGTTAGGGAGGGCAGATTAGGGGTTAATACTATTTATTATAGGGTTAGTGAGGCGGCGTAGGGGTTAATAACTTTATTATAGTAGCGGTGCGGTCCGCTCGGCAGATTAGGGGTTAAGTGTAGGCAGGTGGAGGCGACGTTGTGGGGGGCAGATTAGGGGTTAATGCATATAATATAGGGGTCGGCGGTGTTAGGGGCAGCAGATTAGGGGTACATAGCTATAATGTAGGTGGCGGCGCTTTGCGGTCGGCAGATTAGGGGTTCATTATTGTAGGTAGCTGGCGGCGACGTTGTGGGGGGCAGGTTAGGGGTTAATAAATATAATACAGGGGTCGGCGGTGTTAGGGGCAGCAGATTAGGGGTACATAGGGATAACTTAGCTGGCGGCGCTTTGCGGTCGGCAGATTAGGGGTTAAAAAAATTTTATAGAGTGGCGGCGATGTGGGGGGGACATAGGTAGTTTATGGGCGTTAGTGTACTTTAGAGCACAGTAGTTAAGAGCTTTATAAACCGGTGTTAGCCCAGAAAGCTCTTAACTACTGACTTTTTTCCTGCGGCTGGAGTTTTGTCGTTAGATGTCTAACGCTCACTTCAGACACGACTCTAAATACCGGAGTTAGAAAAATCCCATTGAAAAGATAGGATACGCAATTTACGTAAGGGGATCTGCGGTATGGAAAAGTCGCGGCTGAAAAGTGAGCGTTAGACCCTTTTTTGAGTGACTCCAAATACCGGAGGTAGCCTAAAACCAGCGTTAGGAGCCTCTAACGCTGGTTTTCACGGCTAACGCCAAACTCCAAATCTAGGCCTTAGTGTGTTGTACTTTCATACAAACTGGCTCCAAAAACAGTTGAATGCTGCTGGTGACGGCCATAATCAGCATGTTTCCTAACAAATAGTCCAAATGAACATGCCTAGTAAAAAGAACAAAAAAAAAGCCCTGTCCTGGGTAGGGAAGCACCGGTCCAGAGAGATCTCTCTGCAGCGCACACCATCACAGCACAACCGCTTGTTATTTCTGCCTGACTGTTGTATATCTATGACCAGCTAGGCTCAGCAATCTCTTCCCCCTTAAAATTTAAGCTTCTGGAAATTTGTCAGGGAAGTTGTATACAGCATCTGTGTGTCAAGACCATAAATAAGACCCAGATAAGGAAACAAGGTTAAACCACTGTTACAAACAGAGTTATATTTTTTGGTGAGTGTATGTAGAAGTGTTTTAATCCTTGACTGGCCCTAAGTGTTCAGTATTGCTGCGTATGGTGTTATTGAAAATTATATTATTAGTAACTATGGCCTCTAACCAGTTGTAGTGCCCACAGCAGTTTTTTTTTATTTGTTTCTGTTTATTTGTTTCTGTTTACTTGTGTGAACTGTAGAGGACTGTGGGTACCAGTAAGTGTATGCGTAACCTAGCTCCTCACAAAGTTTAATGGCTACCTGTATTTTATAGTAGGAAACTAGACAATTTATCCAAATTTGAGAAATTGCACATAATGTTCTTGCTTTAATAACATGCATTGTGAGTGCAACAGAGTTTTTCTTTAATTTATAAAAATGTGTACTCTGATTTTTTTTGATTTTTTTTAAAGAACCATTAGATACCATGAGATTGTACTGTAAAATGTTTATTTATTTTGTCCCCGTTTAGCTGTAATTTCATTCTGAAAATTGTGGTTTTTCTGATTCCGGTTAGAAGTGAACGTGCAATCTCCAGATAGTCAGTCACACAGTCTAGTGACCAATTTATGAAACCTAGGTTGCAACATGGCAGCATCCATTGCTGTATAGATGCTAAAACTTTACACGCGTTTATCAAATGCCTTGTAAAACCAATAAATATTTTTAAAAAATCATTACCAGGAGTAATACAATTGGAGTCAAATCTAGCTTCTGTTGGCAAGGTTTCCCCCTTTTCTAAAGCCTTCTTAATTTTGTCTTCGGCTTCTTTTGCTGATCTAAACATGGAAAGAAAAAAATGCAAACATTTCTGAAGCCCAAAATTTTAGATCCATACAGGAATAAGGCAAGAAAAACTATGTGGTGATCAAAATAGTAGAGTACTGGTTCATAGAATAGTGTGAGGAGATGGCTGATAAGCACAAGAAGGATATAACCCAGGTCGTGGGTTAACCAGCAATGATTTGTTGATTTTCTGTTGTATTTTAACTGGAATATACTTTAAAAAGGACAGTCGACACCTAGAGATTTTTATATAAAATGTTTACACAAATGTATTGTGATCAATGCACACAAAAAATAACAAATGACAATTTCTTTAGTAAAATAGAGCAAAATTATTTTTTAAGTATAAGTGAAACATCCATATACTAAGCTTAAAGGGACACTGAACCCAATTTTTCTCTTTCGTGATTCAGATAGAGAATGCAAATGTAAGCAAATTTTTAATTTACTTCATTCTCTTGGTATCTTTATTTGAAAAGCAAGAATATAAGTTTAGATGTCGGCCCATTTTTGGTTAACAAGCTGGGTTGTTCTTGCCGATTGGTGGGTTAATTTAACCGACCAATAAACAAGTGCTGTCCAGGGTTCAAATAAAGATAGCAAGAGAACAAAGAAAAATTGATAATAGGCGTAAATTAGAAAGTTGCTTAAAATTGCATGCTCTATCTGAATCACAAAAGAACAAATTTGGGTTCAGTGTCCTTTAAAAATATACACCTGATTGGATACCCCAGTCATAAAACTCTAAAACAATAGAAGCTGGACATCTTATGTAGCAGATACGGCATACTAATTGTATAATGTGTATAAATGCAAAGATAAACGTTAACTATCTTTTTATACTAATCACTTGGTCTATAAATATGAGAATTAGCAATCTGTATGTCTGTCTAATGCAGCATTAGGGGTATATTTATTATAGTGCGAGCAGATATGATATGATGTAGCGTATCATGTCCGCTGCACATCGATAAATGCCGACAGCATACGCTGTCGGCATTTATCATTGCAGCAGCAGTTCGTGCAATGCCGCCCCCTGCAGATTCGCGGCCAATCGGCTGTTAACAGAGGGTGTCAATCAACCTGATCGGGTTGATTTCTGTCCGCGGCCTCAAAGCAGACAGACAAGTTATGGAGCAGCGGTCTTTACGGAGCTTGATATATCGGCCCCTTAGTCTTTTTGCCCTCAAGACTTAACATTTAAAGGTTTGAACAGCAGTATAACATTGCTTGGACCGGAGTGACCAAAACATCACATACTATAGCAAGTCTAAGGGTTATGTTGTGGTCATTAAGGGGTTAAGACTACATCTAGGTTTTAACCTTAGTATCTACTAGTAATAACAAAAATCTTCATAATTTAATAGTATTAATTATTAGTTTGAAGTTAAATTTACAACTGAAGCATAAGTAAGCAATACATTAGTGCATAGTTTCATCTTCTTAAAGGGACATTGTCATATACATTTTTTCCCTTTAATGTGCTTCCAATAATTAATTTTACCCTCTGAAGTGTACTAAATTGTTTACCTTTATCATTTAATATAGATGCATTTGCCTGCTGAAACTACCACCTATAGAAAATCTATATAAACAAAAGGCAGCAGCAGAAACCAATGTTTGGAATACAATGAATGCTTATCAGCTACTTGCCTGAGTAAAATGTCATTTTATACCAGCCACATATCTTTAAATATATTGACATTGTACCTTTAGGTATAATCCAGAAAATTTCAGTACCTATGTACTGGCCCTTGTGTAAATACAGAAATAAGATAAGGAGGCCTATGCGTATAGAGAGAAATAACATACATAAGTACACTCTTAACCCCTTAAAGGGACACTGAACCCAATTTTTTTTTCTTTCGCGATTCAGATAGAGCATGAAATTATAAGCAACTTTCTAATTTACTAATATTATCAAATTTTCTTCATTCTCTTGGTATCTTTATTTAAAATGCAAGAATGTAAGTTTAGATGCCAGCCCATTTTTGGTGAACAACCTGGGTTGTTCTTGCTGATTGGTGGATAAATGCATCCACCAATAAAAAAGAGCTGTCCAGAGTTCTGAACCAAATAAAATAAAATAAAAAAAAAAACTTAGATGCCTTCTTTTTCAAATAAAGATAGCAAGAGAATGAAGAAAAATTGATAATAGGTGTAAATTAGAAAGTTGCATGCTCTATCTGAATCACAAAAGAAAAAAATTGGGTTCAGTGTCCCTTTAAGGACCGGGAATTTCAGACTAAAACTTCCCCAAAAGACCAGAGCATTTTTACCATCACTACATTTTAACAGAAATAGAACCTTGGTTTTTATTTTATTTACCTTTCAAAACTATATATTTTTTTTTTTTTTAGTAGACAACACAAAGTATTGATCTAGGCCCATTTTGGTTTATTTCATGCCACCATTTCACCGCCAAATGTGATAAAATAAAAAAAAAAGTTAAATTTTTCACAAGCTTTAGGTTTCTCACTGAAATTATTTACAAACAGCTTGTGCAATCATGGCACACATGGTTGTAAAAGCTTCTCTGGGATCTCCTTTGCTCAGAAATAGCAGACATATATGGCTTTGCCATTGCTTTTGGTAATTAGAAGGCTGCTAATTGCAGCTGTGCACCACACTTATTCCCAGCAGTGAAGGGGTTAATCAGGTAGCATGTAAGGTTAATTTTAGCTTTAGGGGCCGATTTATTAAAGTGCGGACGGACAGACATGATACGATGTAGCGTATTATGTCCGCCGCACATCGATAAATGCCAACAGCATACACTGTCGGCATTTATCTTTGCACAAGCAGTTCTTGTGAACTGCTTGTGCAACGCTGTTCCCTGCAGATTTGCAATCAATCGGCCGCTAGCAGGGGGTATCAATCAGCCCGATCATATAGGATAGGTGGAATGATGTCCGTAGCCTCAGAGCAGGCGGAGAAGTTATGGAGCAGCTGTCTTTAGACCGCTGCTTCATAATGTCCGTTTCCGGCGAATCTGAAGGCTACAGAAAAACATTGTTATTAATAAAAAAAAAAATGTTTTAAAAATAATACAATTTCTATAAAAGATTTTTTTTTTTTTTTTATCTGATCGCAATTGGTAGCATGAAATATACCAAAATTGGCCTAGAGCAATACCTTGTGTTGTCTACTAAAAAAATATATAGTTTTGATAAAAAAAAAAAAAAAAAAACAAGGCTCTGTTTCGGTTTAAATGAAGTGATAGTAAAAATGCTAAACATGCTCTGGTATTTTGGGAACGTTTTTCCCTAAAATACCTGGTAGCGAAAAAGTTAAAGCTCCATATATCCCTGGCTGTATACAGTCAACAGGGCACAGATTTGCAAATCTATATGTACATATACATATATATTGAGTACATGATATCCTATACAGCCAAGAGGATCTGTAGGAAAAGTAATTTCAGGACCCCCAGATGTACAAATGGCGTGTTTTTATTTTTTCCTTTTTTAATATTTCATTAAAAGTCACACTTGCACTGTCATGACTAGCGTCTTTTAAATCAGGTTTTAAAGGGAGATCGCACAATCGCAACAGTCATAGTTAACCAATTACTAATAGAGTGACAGCACCACTACACATATAAATGAATAAGATAAGAATCAAATTAAAGTGGGTGCACGAGAGGTATTGCCACTTGTACCACAATTAATATAAACAAAAAGTTTCAGCACACCAATGATCGTATATGCAATTTTATTCACAAAAGAGCAAATATATAAAGAGCAAATCTCATGCCCTATCCACTCTCAACTCACACAGAACAGTCACAGCCAGCCATACAAAAAAAGAAATGAAAAAAAAAGAATCAATCTGGACCCTAGTAAATACACCACCCTCTTGCTCCACGATGAAAGCACTACTACCTACTATGACAAATACTTCTTGACAAAGGGCTGAGTCCCGAAACGCGCGTCGGAGTGGTTTGAATCAGATGCACCAGCTACGTCACTGGGTCACATGGTCTGGCAAAAACGGAGTAGTACCTGATACCGTCACCATCCACAAGCAATATACATGACGAAAATTGCATGGTTTGTCATCGCTGCCAAGTATGTATTAGTGCTTTCATTTCATCGTGGAGCAAGAGGTGGTGTATTTACTTAGTGATATCTGTGAGTAGAACAGCGGACCGCAGACAGTGTTTTACTAACTATACAGAGTACACTGGACTGTGAGTTAAATACCTGACTCGAGGAAAAGAAAGATGTAAGGTGAAGAATCAGTCCAGCTAGGAATGACAACTCTAACAGTGTAAAATACTAACTGCAGAACAAATGACAGCGTAGGAGTTCACTCCGTATGCTGTAGTGTCACGCCCCCTGGAAAACTGACGCTTTATCGAACAGAAGGATTCCTCTATCCCACTGCTGAACAAATGGTTTGGAAAACAGACCTTCTGGTTACTGCAGTAAACTCTGTCAAGCAAATCCAAATACAATGTAATGTAACATAGTTCCCCAGTAGCGGCTTGGCACGTACCTTCTACTTCAATCCAGGGTCCAAAGGCAGACTTTATTCCATGCCGGGATTGCAGAAACACCTGTGCTCACAACCGTCTTATCAACTGGGTGTACTCCGGTCTCTTGTCCAAACAGCGCTCCGGTGAAGAAAAGCCACCCCTGCAGCCCTTTGCCGTATGCTCAGTGCTCACTCAGGCCAGGATACAGTGGTAAACACAAATGGATAGATGAGAAGCACACAAGCATCAGCAAGTTAATTCATTTACTGGCAAATACACAAACATCGTTGTAAGGGGTTGATACCCCCGGGTAAAATAGCAGAGAAGGCTGCTCTCCCAAAACAGCAGCCTGCATCATTATATTTTCCAGTTCACCTTTTAGGACCCGGACTGTGTGACATATAGCGCACCTCCAGAGGTGGAATCGCCACCTCTTATTGAAAAATAGCAGAGAAGAAAAATGTGCTGGAGCAAATAATGAACGGCCGTATCAATCCCTTACAACGATGTTTGAGTATTTGCCAATAAATGAATTAACTTGCTGATGCTCGTGTGCTTCTCATCTATCCATTTGTGTTTAAACACCTGACCCCAGATGTCTCCTCTGCATTGAGTTGTGTTAGTTACACATTACTACAAGCACTGCGACTACTTATGTGTCTTTGATTGCTTATGGAGATAATGGACAATCACTAACACAGTGGACAGTATTACAAACTATTATTTAGTGAGGCTGTATACTGGGCATATGAGTGATAAAGGATCTGGGATAACTACTCCTTAGCCAGTACCGTAACTGAAGTTTTGCTATATACGGATACACAGATGCATTAAACAGTGATACTATACTACTGCTTATAAGGACTGTCCTTACCTGTTTAAAGTACAATATACAAGAAGAACTTTTGCGGCCTATTACAGGATATTGTTTGCATCCAATATGTCATATGTTTCACGTGACTTTGGTAGCATCTGATATTCCCTAGGGACGCCTAGGGTCTAGATTGATTATTTTTTTGTATGGCTGGCTGTGACTGTTCTCAGTGAGTTTAGAGTGGATAGGACATGAGATTTGCTCTATATATATTTGCTCATTTGTGAATAAAATTGCATATACGATCATTGATGTGCTGAGACTTTTTGTTTATATTCATAGTTAACTATTGTAATCCGTTTCCATCTACACCACTGCAAACCCATCTAAATTTTTTAGGTTGTCAGGATCGACTGTGCACTGTTTTTCTATCGCTATATGGTTGCTTTTAAACTTTGACTTTTTTTTTTTTTTTTTTTAACAATATTTATAACAATATGGCAACTATGAGTTTCTATGCAAATGACTTATTATATCTTCTTTTGCTGGATTTTAACATTTTTTAAACTGTAAATCCCAAACCTATTTCCTTGCTACTTTGCATCTGTCTAGGAAGGGGACACGCCTCCATGAATGCCAAATTAATTCACCAGAGTGCCTTTGAAATGCTTGTCCCAACATTAGTGAACTTGTAAACTGGAATGAGCATTCATGACCCGTGAGTTCCATAATTGTTATAAACTAAAACAATAAACCAAGCTTTTCTGTTCCCATGCACACAATAGGTAATGTAGTGTACTAGCTTAAGCAACACTGTAGTTAACAAATGGCATGCTAAAATACATTAAAAGAGTGATAATTTAACACTACTGACTCCATCATACATAATCTATAATTGGTGTGTCATGCGACAACCGCTGCTGATGGGCTGCTGGCTGTGCCTGCTCATGACCAGCAGTTCTCTACTATGTTTAAAGGGACAGTCAACCCAAAAACCGTTTTCAGTTATACATATAAACTTTCCATGGATGATCATTTACCAATGTAGCCCAGTTTTCTAATATATAGTGTTTGTCAGTAAAATCACTTACTGTTCGCGCTGCAGCCGTTTCAAAATGTCCGTTAAGCCCCTCTCCTTTTTCGTCACTAGTGACATCAGCATGTTCTTGTGATTTGTTTAACTTTTCTATTCTACTCATAACCGGCTTTTAAGAATGCGCAATGCGCCTATTGTATGCTAACCCTCTGCCCGCTGGATTTTAGGATTTGCTTGAAACAACCTGTTGCATTTAAGAAGCATTTCATTTTTAATAAACTGTGTCTGTCATGTATAAGTTGTATTTAACTGTATGTATAAGTGATATTTAACCCCCACGCATTGCTAGAGTATGTTTAATTTAGTGGTAGTTCATGTTTGCCTGTCTCAGACTACAGGATTAAAAAAATATTCATCAGAATTTACAGTGTACAGTAAGTCACACCTATATGTATTGCTGCTGCTTTTGATATAGTGATTTTGAATTTAAACCCTCAATCTTGCTAAATAGCTTGGGGTTTTTTTAGGAAGAGCAAATATTATGTAATCTGCTGAGACTTTGATTCAAAACCTCCTCCCACCATAATAATGTTCCTAGAGTTACAATATTCAAAAACCAAGTAGATCTGAGTTGTCGATATCCTGTTCGGGAGCAAACATTTGAGATGAATAAAGGATTTATATGCTTCTTGAATGCAACAGGTTGTTTAAGCAAATCCTAAAATCCAGCGTGCAGAGGGTTAGCATACAATACAATAGGCGCATTTTAGGATATTGACAACTCAGATCTACTTGGTTTTATTTTGAATATTGTAACTCTAGGAACCTCTCCCACCATAATAATGTTCCTAGAGTTACAATATTCAAAATAAAACCAAGTAGATCTGAGTTGTCAATATCCTAAAATGCGCCTATTGTATTGTGATTCAGATAGAGCATGCAATTTTAAGCAACTTACTAATTGACTCCTATTATCAAATTGTCTTCATTCTCTTGGTATCTTTATTTGAAATGCAAGAATGTAAGTTTAGATACTGGCCCATTTTTGGTGAACAAACTGGGTTGTTCTTGCTGATTGGTGGATAAATTCACCCACCAATAAAAAAGTGCTTTCCATGGTTCTGAACCAAAAAAATAGCTTAGATGCCTTCTTTTTCAAATAAAGAAAGCAAGAGAACAAAAAAATTGATAATAGGAGTAAATTAGAAAGTTGCATGCTCTATCTGAATCAAGAAAGAAAAAAAATGTGGGTTCAGTGTCCCTTTAAACATACTCTAGCAATGCATGGGGGTTAAATATCACTTATACAGTTAAATACAACTTATACACGACAGACACAGTTTATTAAAAATGAAATGCTTCTTGAATGCAACAGGTTGTTTAAGCAAACCCTAAAATCCAGCGTGCAGAGGGTTAGCATACAATAGGCGCATTGCGCATGTGCAAAAGCCGGTTACAAGTAGGATAGAAAAGTTAAACAAATCACAAGAACATGCTGATGTCACTGGTGATGAAAAAGGGGAGGGGCTTAATGGACATTTTGAAACAGCTGCGGCACGAACAGTAAGTGATTTTACTGACAAACACTATATATTAGAAAACTGGGCTACATTGGTAAATGATCATCCATAGAAAGTTTATATGTATAACTGAAAACGGTTTTTGGGTTGACTGTCCCTTTAATCCCTTTTTGGAGGTTAAACACTTAGAATTGCAGAGTTAGTCAAAGGGGTTAACACAAAGACTTTCAGGGTTTGTCAAAAGGGTTGAACAAAAACTTGCTAGTGCTAAAATTACATGTTCTGACGAATAGGAACATTTAAATATTTGCAGGAAAATTTCCCTTTAAGATGTCTTGAGATGTATCCAAAGATAAAAGTTGTGTAGCTTAATTTTGAAATTTATTCCAAGCATAAAAAGTGATAAAAGTTCTTACCTAAACCGTCTCCCCCGCTGCTGGTTCATTTTTGCCCTAGGAGCTACACCATCCACAGCCATAAAGAAAACCTTCCTCGGTTTGATGATGCGAAACAGCACCTCTAAATAATGGAATATATCAGCAAAGATCTTGTCTTCTGTTATCCGGAAGTGCACATCCTCATCATTTGGGTGGGAGCACTGATGAATGATGCCATTCATGTCCAAATACAGATTATCAAACTCTGGAATCTTGAAGAATAAATTAATAATATAATAAATCAATCAATCAGCATTATCATTCTGTGGGTGTTTACGTTATACATGTTCTTGGGAAGCAGCATGATATATCACTAAAAAATATACCTTTAAACATCAAGCAACCTAGCAAATGAAACAGACTAACTGTGCACCTCATATAAAGTACATTTTACACCAAAAAAACATAGTAAAAGCATTCGCTAAAGTGCTGCCAAATGTTTGATTGAAAGTAACTATGTATGCCTAGCATAAAGGGGAAAAAGGCTAACTTAAAGGGACATTCCACCCACATTTTTTCTTTTATGATTTAGCAAGAGAATGCAATTTTAAACATCTTTCTAATTTACTTATATTATCTAATTTGTTTTATTCTCTTGATATTCTTTGATGAAAAGCATATCTAGATATGCTCACTAGCTGCTGATTGGTTGCTGCACATAGAAGCCTTGTGTGATTGGCTCACCATGTGCATTGCTTTTTCTTCAACTAAGGATATTTAAAAAATGAAGCAAAATAAATAATGGAAGTAAATTGTAATGTTGTTTAAATTTCTATTCTCTATCTGAATCATGAAAGAAAGATTTTGGGTTTAGTGGCCCTTTAAAAGGGACATAATGCTCAAAAATTTCCTCCAAAATCATACATAGCAGCAAGATTCATGGTGGATTGGAGAAGGGACAATGGGTGTTATGATAGCAGGTTGCAGTAATTGAGGAGACAAGATAAAAATCTAAAATAAATAAAGATCTAAAACATAAATATTTAAAATAAAGTAATAAGATAATGTCTCAATTATTAGTACTTTAAAAAACATTAAACAGATCTTGCTGTTGTATAAAATATGCTCGTCTCTCACACACCTTAGAAAGCAAAATGCAAATTCTATAACCTGCCAATCAAAAAGAGGAGTTTAATGTCCCTTTAATTAAATTGTGGACATAGCGAAATTATCAACAAAAAAGGGCAACAATAAATGAAATTGGAGAAAGACAGTCTGATCTGATTAATTGGGAGGGTGTGATGTCTGGGGAGCCGAGATAAATTTAGATGTCATCACCTCAGAGGTTTCACTATTGAGAATAGTTTTGTAGATCTAGAGTGGTTAAAGGGACAGTTTAGTCAAAATTAAAAATGTTCATGATTCAGAAAGGGCATGCAATTTTAAACAACTTTCCAATTTACTTTTATCATCAAATTGGCTTTGTTCGCTTGGTAGTCTTTGTTGAAAGTTAACCCTAGGTAGGCTCATATGCTAATTTCTAAGCCCTTGCAGGCTGCCTCTTATCTCAGGGAATTTTGACAGTTTTTCACAGTTAGAGGGCGTTAGTTCATGTGTGCCATATAGATAACATTGCGCTCATGCACGTGGAGCTACCTAGGAGTCAGCACTGACTGGCTAAAATGCAAGTGTGTGAAAAGAACTGAGATAAGGGGGCAGTCTGAAGGCTTCGATACAAGGTAATCACAGAGGTAAAAAGTATATTAATATAACCATGTTGGTTATACAAAACAGGGGAATGGGTAATAAAGGGATTTACCGCACGGCTATTGGCTAAGAGGTGGAAACATCACCTCTCAGCAAAATAATGTTCTGCCGTGGGCTGCCTTAGCAGCTCAGTGCGGCGAACGCTGCAAACAAATAAAGGAGCTTTCAGCATGAAGTATTTTATACTTCATGACAGAGTACCCTTTATTTGTTCCAAATCCTAGCATTTTTACAAACAGTAGGATTCCCCATCACTGTAAAGAGAGAGGGGTGGAAAAAGAGAGAGGGGTGGAAAAAGAGAGAGGGGTGGAAAAAAGAGAGAGGGGTGGAAAAAAGAGAGAGGGGGTGGAAAAAAGAGAGAGGGGGTGGAAAAAAGAGAGAGGGGGTGGAAAAAAGAGAGAGGGGGTGGAAAAAAGAGAGAGGGGGTGGAAAAAAGAGAGAGGGGGTGGAAAAAAGAGAGGGGGTGGGAAAGAGAGAGGGGGTGGGAAAGAGAGAGGGGGTGGGAAAGAGAGAGGGGGTGGGAAAGAGAGAGGGGGGGGGGAAAGAGAGAGGGGGGGGGAAAGAGAGAGGGGGGGGGAAAGAGAGAGGGGGGGAAAGAGAGAGGGGGGGAAAGAGAGAGGGGGGGGAAAGAGAGAGGGGGGGAAAGAGAGAGGGGGGGGAAAGAGAGAGGGGGGGGAAAGAGAGAGGGGGGGGGGAAAGAGAGGGGGGGGGGGAAAGAGAGAGGGGGGGGGGAAAGAGAGAGGGGGGGGGGAAAGAGAGAGGGGGGGGGGAAAAAAGGGTGTGGGGGTGGAAAAAAGAGAGAGGGGGTGGAAAAAAGAGAGAGGGGGTGGAAAAAAGAGAGAGGGGGTGGAAAAAAGAGAGAGGGGGGGGGAAAGAGAGAGGGGGGGGGAAAGAGAGAGGGGGGGGAAAGAGAGAGGGGGGGGGAAAGAGAGAGGGGGGGGGAAAGAGAGAGGGGGGGGAAAGAGAGAGGGGGGGGGGAAGAGAGAGGGGGGGGGAAAGAGAGAGGGGGGGGGAAAGAGAGAGGGGGGGGGAAAGAGAGAGGGGGGGGGGAAAGAGAGAGGGGGGGGGGAAAGAGAGAGGGGGGGGGAAAGAGAGAGGGGGGGGGAAAGAGAGAGGGGGGGGGAAAGAGAGAGGGGGGGGGAAAGAGAGAGGGGGGGGGAAAGAGAGAGGGGGGGGGAAAGAGAGAGGGGGGGGGAAAGAGAGAGGGGGGGGGAAAGAGAGAGGGGGGGGGAAAGAGAGAGGGGGGGGGGAAAGAGAGAGGGGGGGGGAAAGAGAGAGGGGGGGAAAGAGAGAGGGGGGGCAAAAAGGGGGGGGGGGAAGAGTAGGGGGGGGGAAGAGAGAGGGGGGGGGAAAGAGAGAGGGGGGGAAAGAGAGAGGGGGGGAAAGAGAGAGGGGGGGAAAGAGAGAGGGGGGGAAAGAGAGAGGGGGGGAAAGAGAGAGGGGGGGAAAGAGAGAGGGGGGGAAAGAGAGAGGGGGGGAAAGAGAGAGGGGGGGAAAGAGAGAGGGGGGGAAAGAGAGAGGGGGGGAAAGAGAGAGGGGGGGAAAGAGAGAGGGGGGGAAAGAGAGAGGGGGGGAAAGAGAGAGGGGGGGAAAGAGAGAGGGGGGGAAAGAGAGAGGGGGGGAAAGAGAGAGGGGGGGAAAGAGAGAGGGGGGGAAAGAGAGAGGGGGGGAAAGAGAGAGGGGGGGAAAGAGAGAGGGGGGGAAAGAGAGAGGGGGGGAAAGAGAGAGGGGGGGAAAGAGAGAGGGGGGGAAAGAGAGAGGGGGGGAAAGAGAGAGGGGGGGAAAGAGAGAGGGGGGGAAAGAGAGAGGGGGGGAAAGAGAGAGGGGGGAAAGAGAGAGGGGGGAAAGAGGGAGAGCAAGGGGTGGGACCGCTGTACTGCAAAAAATGGCCCGCGTACACGGGCTTTAGGACTATTATTTTTTATATTGACAATAGTGTCCTGCCTCACCTTGCTTTCCTGTGTATGTCTGTATAGATGTATTTCACTGCATTGATGATTACAGGATACGGTTTAAAAGCACACTATTTACATATAATTCCCACAAAGTCAGCAGTATGAGGCAGTAGCATAGTTTGTCATTAGGTTTTAATACTGAGTTTTATACACTGTCTGACTATTTTGTAAAAAATGCACAATATCTTAATATCCCTTTTTGCCACCTTTTGTCTGTTTAACAAACTACTTTACTCAATTACTCCTTACCCCTCACCACCTGCACTGCTCATTAGCCCATCTCTCTTAACCTCGCCTTACTTTTGTATTTATGAACTTCACACATTCCGAAAGACTATCTCTCTCCCTTGCAACTCATCACAAAAACAGTCTCACTACTGCAAATCCGCATCTCATCTCATGTCACTCTCCCTCTTGCTCATACTAGCTGCTGGCGACATCTCCCCTAATCCTGGTCCCCCACAACTTCCTTGCCCTGCACACCCATGTGCACCCTTCAATAGACTTCAAAAACAAAACTCTGGTAACCTTAATCTTATTCATTTTGCATCTAAAGCCACCACCCCCTTCACTTGTGCACTATGGAACTCTCGCTCTTGTTTGCAACAAACTCACTTCTATCCATGACCTTTTTATCTCCCACTCTCTCAATCTTCTGGCTCTCAAAGAAACCTGGCTCTCTCCTTCAGACACTGCTTCTTCTGCTGCACTGTCACATGGGGGTCCCCACTTCAGCCACACTCCTAGGTCTGACAATAGACAAGGAGGTGGTGTAGGTATTTTACTTTCCTCTCGTTGCACCTTTCAACAAATACAGCCCTTCTCTTCCCTCAAATTTTCTTCATTCAAAACACACATGATTAGCTTATTCTCTCCCCTCTCTATACGCGTTGCAGTCATATACCACTCTCCTTGCTCCGCAACTCTATTTCTAGATCACTTTGCCACCTGGCTACCTTACTTCCTTTCCTCAGATACCCCTGCCCTCATTCTCTGTGACTTGAACCTCCCTGTTGATAATCCCACTGCCTCCTCTGCAAAACAACGTCTGCAACTCACTTCCTCTTTCGGCCTGTCACAATGGACTGACTCTCACACTCACAAAGATGGTCACTCCATGATCTGATTTTCAGTTATCGATGCACTATCTCAAACTCACCTTTTCCTCTTTCTGACCACCACCTCCTCACTTGTACCATCACCTCCCTCCCTACAACTCTCCCTCCTTCTACCCCTCACACTAAACTTCACAGAAGGATCAAGTCATTAGATTAGCAGCAGCTCGCTAGCTCTCTCGAACCTCTTCTCTCTTCCATCCTCTCCTTTTCCTGTCCTGATGAATCCATCTGCCACTATAACTCCACCCTTACATAGGTCCTTGATAACCTGGCCCCAACTACCATAACTCGGAAAAAATACACTCATCCTCCGCCCTGGCATACTCCTCTGACACGGTACCTACGCAGATGTTCCTGTACTGCTGAGCGACACTGGAGGAAATCTCGAGTTCTGCTGACTTTCTTCACTATAAGTTCATCTTTAACTCTTACTATTCTGCCCTTAATCTATATAAGCAACATTACTTCTCTACTCTTATCTCTACTCTTTCCTCAAACTCAAAACGTCTGTTCTCCACATTCAATACTCTTCTCCGCCCACCCCCCACCTCCCACCACAACTTTTCTCTCAGCCCAAGATTTTGCCAGCTACTTCAACAACAAAATCGACTCCATCAGAAATGAAATCAGCTCTCAACATACTACCGATCTCCCACCCCCTCAAAAGCTCACAATCATCCAAAACCCACATAGCCATAAATTTAGCTCTTTTGCCCCTGTTACAGAGGATGAAGTTTTTGCCCTTATGCTATCTTCTCACCTCACTAACTATCCCCTCGACCCCATCCCCTCACAACTACTCCCCTTACCCCTATACTCACACACATCTTTAACCTCTCCCTCAGCACTGGTATAGTTCCCATATCTCTTAAATATGCATTAGTCACACCTATCCTCAAAACAACCTTCTCTCGATCCAACTACCTCTTGCCTGAAAGCTTCTTGAAAAGCTAGTATATACACATCTTTCCAATTTCCTTACATTAAACTCCCTCCTTGACCCACTGCAATCTGGTTTTCGCCCCCTTCACTCAACAGAGACAGCAATTGTTAAGGTTACCAACGACCTACTTACAGCAAAATCCAAAGGCCACTTTTCTCTACTTATCCTCCTTTATCTGTCTGCAGCCTTTGATACTGTCGACCACCCTCTTTTGCTCCATACCCTCCAATCCTTCGGCATCTGTGACACAACTCTCTCTTGGTTCTCTTCCTATCTGTCTAACCATACCTTTAGTGTAGCCTTCACTGGGGCATCCTCTGCCCCGTTACCTCTTTCTGCTGGGGTAGCGCAAGGCTCTGTCCTCGATCCCCTTCTCAATCTACACTTCCTCACTAGGTTCCTTAATGTTTCATTATCATTTGTATGCCGACGATACCCAAATCTACCTCTCTGCACCAGAACTATCTCCTTTCTTGCTAACCCGTGTCACTAACTGTCTCTCTCATATCTCATCTTGGATGTCCTCTTACTACCTCAAGCTAAATCTCTCCAAAAATGAGCTCATTATTTTCCCCCCTTCTTCTAAAATCTCCACCCCCCATGTCTCTATAACTGTTGATAGCTCCATCATTACACCAACCTCACATGCCCAATGTCTTGGGGTCACACTTGACTCAGATCTTTCTTTCACTCCTCAAATTCAGTCCTTGGCTAAAGCCTGCCACTTCCACCTTAAAAACCATCGCTAAAATTAGACATTTCCTTACACAAGACACAACAAAGATTTGAATCCACTCTCTCATCCTTTCCCGCCTCGACTACTGCAACTCTATCCTCTCTGGTTTGCCTAGCTCCTTTACAATCCATAATGAATGCCTCTGCCAGGCTCATCTTCCTTGCACGTCGCTCTTCATCTGCCGCACCTCTCTGCCAAGCCCTTCACTGGCTTCCTCTTGCCTCCAGGATTAAACACAAAATTCTCACTGTGACACACAAAGCCCTCAATTGCATTTCCCCCCCCCCTACATCTCAGACCTTGTCTACAGATACTCTCCCTCCCGCCCCCTTCGCTCCATTTATGATCTCCTACTCTCCTCCTCTCTTGTTACCTCCTCACATTCCCGTCTACAAGATTTCTCCAGACTGGCTCCCATTTTATGGAACTCTCTGCCTCGCTCCACAAGAATCTCCCCTAGTTTTAAAAGCTTCAAGTGCTCCCTGAAGACTCTAATATTTAGGGACGCTTACAACCTACACTAACCTTCCTATCTCCACTGCTATCCCCTAAAACCACATAGCATGTAAGCCTACGAGCCCAACTGTTTGTAGTTCACCTTCATAAGAGCCGACTACAACAGTGCAACTCTCAGGTAGGACCCTCTCTCCCCATTTGATCCCTGTAATCGTTTTTTTATATACCACCTATGTCCATAGCGCTGCGGAACCTGTTGGCGCTCTACAAATACCTGATAATAATAATAATAATAATAATAATTAGGTTGCTAAGGGTCTTACTCACTAAACATTAAATGCTCAAATGTCACAGGCACATTGATCTGATTGTGCTAATTCAATCTGTTTTGCTCTGTCTTTTTATGGTACAACAAACAATTAGCCACATTCAAATTGTACCAGTAGGGGCAGAGATAACGTACTGCAATTAAAGTTGGGAAATGAGAAAACAGGTGTTACAAGGCAAAATGACATCATAAGTCTAGATAAAGTTGAAACTAAATGCTCTATTGACAATCAAATAGCAGTGAATTGCATTGCTGTCTGACTTGGCCTTTCTCCAACATCCAGACAGCTAAGCAAGTGTGTAATTAGTTGCATACTAAGCAAACTGTCAGTTCTCCGATCTGATGCCAGTTGCTGAAGAGAGCAGACACTTAAAGTGAAGGTCCATTTTGATGAATTAGTGCCCGGTTTTTAATAAACCTATTAAAAACAAGGGCACTTTAATTAATCAAAATTGACATTTCACTGTTTTCTTCCAAAAACTTACCTTTTAATCCTGGCAGCCGCTCCAGCACTTCCTCCGCCAGTCGCAAGCCGTCTTCGCGGGTCCAAAATGATGAATCCGGCTTCCTCCAATCACAGCGTTGCATCAGGCCAAGATTCCCCCGGGGAAGAAGCTGTGATTGGAGGAAGCCTGATTCGTCATTTCTGACATCTGCAGAGGCTTTCGACGGCCGGGGGAATCGCTGGAGCGGCATTCAGGATTAAAAGGTCAGTTTTTGAAGTAAACAGTGAAATGTCAATTTTGATGAATTAAAGTGCCCTTGTTTTTAATAGGTTTATTAAAAACCGGGCACTAATTCATCAAAATGGACCTTCACTTTAAAGATTTTATTTAAAGGGACACAAAACCCAAAATTGACCTTGATTCTATGATCCAGACAGAAATAAATCGGAAAGTTGATTAAAAATGTATGCTCTATTATCAATTACAATTAATTTACTTGATATCTTTATTGAAGGACCATACAATGCACTACTGGGAGCTAGCTAAACACATTGGTAAGCAAATGGAGAGGCATATATGTGCAGCCACCAAACAGCAGCAAGCTCTCAGCTCCTGGGCCTACTTAGGTATACTTTTCAACAAATGATACCAAGAGAACTAAACAAATTAGATAATAGAAGTAAACTGGGAAGTTGTTTAAAATGACATGCTCTATATCGTAATAATGAAAGAAAAGTTTTGGGTTCCATGTCCCTTCAAAAAATGTTTTTTTCTATAAGCTGCACTGTACTAATAACACAGGGATTTGGCAGAGCCCTGTGTCACCAACAGACTTACATTAGGACCCAGGAAAAGGAGGTATACAAAAAAGCACTGGGTACTGGCTGAGTAAGTTTATTATTCAGAATTTCCAAAAGAAAGTGTGCACAATAAACACAGGCACGGTTACTCTCCTCTGGCTGTGTAATAAGCAGGTATTGCTAACAAAATTATTTTTACTGTCTTTAAATACACTAGCTAACACGGTACTGCCATTTTTTTGTTTGATCGTAAACTGCCAATGGTTAAAACAAGCAATTGGCAGTTACGGACACAACACACCGAACATCAGGGGAATAAATGTCATAAGAAAACGGGTAGGTGGGCAGGTCACCGAAGGGAGGGGCATACACAATCGCATCACCAATCACCGGGAGAGGCAACATTCCAACCTAGACTATAATACTCCTGTCAAACAGACTAGGGACTCGTGATGTCATCAGTGCCCGGGAATAAATACCTGGTGCTCCTTCACCACCTCGCTCAGGCATGGATAACGCTCCGAGATCCAGCGGTAAAACTTGGGGACACCCATCTTTCCACTTCACGAAACACCGGGAGTTCACAATATAGATTAAAAGCTACCGATCAAACTACCGTCACATCCGGCGCACAGTTCTACGTCACACTCCTGGCCAAGGCGGGGCTACAGGATCGCGTCACGGGGCTTCTGAATCTTTGTCCTGTTGGTGTTTTTGGGGTGTGCCGTCTTATTGATTTCATTCACTGTGTTGCATTTGTTGGGGACATACTAAACTGCATATTAGGATGATGGGCTGCAATACTAAACACATCTTGTTAAGGAGAAATTGGTTGTGTACTTATTTTGTAAAGGTCTTGTTTATTATTTATACGGTTTTAAAGGATTCTATAAGAAAGGGGACGTTAGTGCTTGCGCCCTAGTTCTAATATATTCTCAGAAGCAGAGTCAGAGTAATATGTTGGGTTAAACAGTTATGCTTTTTCTATAGACGTGTGAGATTCATTGTGTAATGCATGCCTTCTAAACTGAGCTTTAGGAGCTGCATAGATTACTATAATGTTTTTTTATAGTTATTGTAGACAGTTTATTTTTGTCATTCGTTAAAAAATTAAATGCACATAGATGAATTACATCTTTGAATGTAAACAAGTTTGCAATATACATGTATTGGCACAAATGCTTCTTGTAAGAGTTCTCACTGTGTTAACATTTTTCTCTGCATGTGCAGCATATCTAGATATTCTCAGTGCACCAGCATTTTACGTACTACAGATGTTCAGAGCACCAGTGGGGTTTGTATCATGTCAGCAATTAACAAATTGAGTCATTACCAGATGGGGCAAGCACCTTAGGCTTTCTGAGTAAGTGCTGTGTTTAAAATGCAGGTGCACGGTGCATACTTAAATACACCTTTTGAAATGGCTATAGCTTTTATTAGAAACATTTTTGCGAATACATTTATTGTATACTACAAAAATTCTTCTATACAAAACTGAAATGTATCCATGTGGAATCCAATATTGGCTGGATTTCCCTTTAAGCGCTGTATTGTGAATAAGACAAAGTATATGTTTAGGACTCAAAACTGTCACTTTTATACGACAAGGAAGTTGGTTTCTTATTCAAGCTGTTTCTTATTCGTGAAATTCTGTTTCTTATTCATGGAAGTTGGTTTCTTATTAAAAAAAAAATTGTCAGACTGCTTTAAATTGACTTTAAAATAAAAATATAGGTTTTATTTAAATAATAATATAATTCATATAATGTAGTTACACATAGGTGGAATCCCTTTATACAACAATTGGATATACAAACTGGAAAAAAGGGCATATGTTGGCACCAATATTACTATGTTGAATAAGTAACAGATATTTTCAAAGGGTTAATAACCATTGAGCCACTGATTTCACTATGAATTTATACAGGGTAAATCCCCCTCCATGACTGCAATTGTTTTTAGCCTGGCCCAATGGTGTTTTGGGCACAGAAATTGATGCTAACCCTGGCATAGGTGCTCTAATTCTCATTTTTGAATAAATAACAGATATTTTCAAAGGGTTAATAATGGGCCACTGATTTCTCTATGAATATATACAGGGTATATTCCCCCTCCATGACATGCAATTGTTTTTGATTATTTTTATCCCCCTCCATGACATGCAATTGTTAATTATCATTTTTTTTTAATAAGTAACAGATATTTTCGAAGGGTTAATAACCATTGGGCCACTGATTTCATTATGAATATATACAGGGTAGATCCCCCTCCATGACATGCAATTGTTTTTAGCCTGGCCCAATGGTGTTTTGGGCACATAAATCGATGCCAATCCTGGCATAGATGCTGCAATTCCTATTTTTTAATAAATAACTGATATTTTTAAAGGGTTAATAACCATTGGGCCACTGATTTCACTATGAATATACACACGGTAGATCCCCCTCCATGAGATTATATATTTTATTTTTTTTAGCCTGGCCCAATGGAGTTTTGGGCACAGAAATTTATGCCAACACGAGCATACGTACTGTAATTACCATTGTTAAACAAGTAACTCATATTTTCAAAGGGTTAATAACCATTGGGCCACTGATTTCACAATGAATATACACACGGTAGATCCCCCTTCATGAGATTTTTTTTTTTTTTTTTTTTTTTTTTTTTTTTTTTTGCCTAGCCCAATGGAGTTTTGGGCACAGAAATTTATGCCAACACGAGCATACGTACTGTAATTACCATTGTTAAACAAGTAACTCATATCTTCAAAGGGTTAATAACCATTGGGCCACTGATTTCACAATGAATATACACACGGTAGATCCCCCTTCATGAGATTTTTTTTTAGCCTAGCCCAATGGAGTTTTGGGCACAGAAATTGATGTCAACCCTGGCATAGGTGCTGTAATTACCATTTTTGAATAAGTAACTGATATTTTCAAATGGTTAATAACCATTGGGCCACTGATTTCGCTATGAATATACACAGGGTAGATACCTCTCCATGACATGCAGTTGTTTTTAGCCTGGCCCAATGGTGTTTTACTCTAGAGCTCTGATCTGTATAGAAGCCTTCCTAGAGTTTCATAGCAAACTCAATGGTAGTTATTCAGGGAAGTGTTTATTATATCTCATGGTGATTATCCATATCATAGGAGGACAACTGATGCCTTGTCTGTTTTAGCTATTGATTCCGGTGATCAACATTTTTATGTTAATAACCTTCATCCTAGAGGGACATAAAAGCCCTCATCTGAAATGATAGACCCTCTTTTTTCCAGTAAGGGGTCTTGTTAAGAGATGTGGCTGCTCAGATATGGGGACCGATTACCCAAACGTTCAATCGGCCCCAATGTAGCTGTTTCCGCACAAACCTTCAGGCTTGCCGGAAACAGCAGTTAAGAAGCAGCGGTCTTAAGACTGCTGCTCCTTAACTGGTACGCCGCCTCTGAGCGGCGTACAGCAATCAACCTGATCTCATACAATCGGGTTGATTGACAACCCCTGCTAGCGGCCGATTGGCCGCAAATCTTGAGGGGTCGGCATTGCACAAGCATTTCACTACAACTGTTTGTGCAATGCTGAATGCGTATGCTGTCCACATTCAGCGATTTATGGGGGACATGATACGCTACAGCATATCCTGTCCGCCAGACTTTGTTAAATCGGCCCCATGGACTCTATGTATTTTTTACACAATAATTTTTTTTTAAGTAACTCTGCACCTAGGCTCTTCACATTGTGTGTGTGTGTGTGACATCTCTCTTGGCATCAATTTCTATGCCCAAAACACCATTGGGCCAGGCTAAAAACAATTGCATGTCATGGAGGGGGATCTACCCTGTATATATTGATAGTGAAATAAGTGGCCCAATGGTTATTAACCCTTCGGAAATATCTGTTACTTATTCAAAAATGGCAATTACAGCACCAATGCCAGTGTTGGCATCAATTGTTGTGCCCAAAACACCATTGGGCCAGGCTAAAAACAATTGCATGTCATGGATCAACCCTGTGTATATTCATAGTGAAATCAGTGGCCCAATGGTCATTAACCCTTTGAAAATATCACTTATTCAAAAATGAGAATTAAAGCACCTATGCCAGGGTTGGCATCAATTTCTGTGCCCAAAACACCATTGGGCCAGGCTAAAAACAATTGCATGTCATGGACGGGGATCTCCCCTGTATATGTTCATAGTGAAATCAGTGGCACAATGGTTATTAACCCTTTGAAAATATCAGTTACTTTTTCAAAAATGAGAATAAGAGCACCTATGCCAGGATTGGCTTCAATTTCTGTGCCCAAAACACCATTTGGCCAGGCTAAAAACAATTGCATGTCATGGAGGGGGATCTACCCTGTATATATTCATAGTGAAATCAGTGGCCCAATGGTTATTAACGAGGCTGACCATATGTCCTGTTTTAAAAGGGACAGTACCGTTATTTTGATGTTTTTTTTTTTTTTTTTCCCCCGTCCCGTCGTTTTTTTAATAATGTACATTTTGTCACTTTTTTTAGTTTATCCGATTGCGGCCAGCGCCAGTCTCATTTTTTAGCACATACCGCAGCGCACACAACACTACTAACAAATGTTAAAGTCCCCGCCGGCGGGGAGGGCAGTTTGTTTTTCACTGCAGGGTTGGGTGGCCATGCCCACATGATCCACACCGCGTTTATGTCGCCCGTGCTCAAAATTAGGGGCATGATAGAAAGTGACATGTCAGTCAAGAGCTGTCAGACTGAGCTGAGGAGAGACTTCGAGACGAGGTCGCAAGAGGGAAGATAGTTAGAACTACTAGCTAGCCACCAAGCAAGGTCTTCTAGAAGTAAGGAGTCGGACTAAATCTGTCATCGATCTAAAGATCATCTGCCTCTGCCATAATCCATTCTGACCATCAGAGAGATAATTTAATCGATCAACTTCTTCAAGAGATGTGCATGGTAAGAGTCTGACCTGTGTGCCTGTCAATCAATTTAACATTATAAAATTATGCTGCTGCAGTGCAACAGCATGCTAATTATGTTGTACAGTTATCATTATCAATCAAGTAACTATTTCCACATTTTTCTCAGTTCTTTCATGTAACATTTTTGGGCAACTCAGCTAAAATCTACAACTACTAATCAATCCAGATCTTCCAAACGCCTGTTCAGAGGCTACACTTTTACCCCGCCTTTACCATAAATCAGTTAATATTTTGAGGGAATTTCCCTTGATAACAGGATAATTTGGAAACTTTGAGTAAGCTAAAGGGCATGTGATTAAAAAATATACACATTCCCAATTTAGATCATGGGGACATTGTGACAACACTGGGGATTGGTATTTAGACGTTATGATGAAAACTCACTTTTTTAAAGCATGTTTGTTTGGCAAATGTAAAATTGTATGATACATTTGAATACTTTATGATAGTGGAGATAGTGAGACCAATAACAGAAGAATAATTGTTGGCTCAATAGTTTATATTCATGTCATAAGTTCACTTTTGTTAAAATCGTACTTTTATTCCTATGAATAAAGAATATTAACCCCGTCCTGTTTTTGACATCTCAATGTCCCGTTTTTGTCTCAAAGAAATATGGTTAGCCTATTATTAACCCTTTGAAAATATCTGTTACTTATTCAAAAATGGTAATTACAGCACCAATGCCAGTGTTGGCGTCATTTTCTGTGCCCAAAACACCATTGGGCCAGGCTAAAAACAATTGCATGTCATGGAGGGGGATCTACCCTGTATATATTCATAGTGAATTCAGTGGCCCAATGGTCATTAACCCTTTGAAAATATCAGTTACTTATTAAAAATAGTAATATTTGTATTGGTGCCAACGTATGCCCTTTTTTTTCCAGTTTGTATATCCAATTGTTGTATAAAGGGATTCCACTTATGTGTAACTACATTATATGAATTATATTATTATTTAAATAAAACCTATATTTTTATTTTAAAGTCAATTTTAAAGCAGTCTGACACAAAAATTGAATAAGAAACCAACTTCCATGAATAAGAAACAGAATTTCACGAATAAGAAACAGCTTGAATAAGAAACTAACTTCCTTGTCGTCACTTTTAGTGTTTTATACAAATAATTAAAAAATTGTGTTTGTGGCCAAGAAATGCTGACTGTAGATGAGTTTTTTTTCCACAGAATTTATACACAAAATCAAGGTGCTTTACAGCAAGAGAAAGTAAAATATGTATAGTTTATTAAAAAGTCGTTGTTGTTTTATTAATATGCTAAAAAGGACAGTAAAGTTAAAATTTAACCATTCACTTTTTAAATAGAGCATGTAATTCTTTTATTTATTTTTTTTAAGTTTTATTAAAGTCTTCAAAGAAATACAGTATGTGGATTTGTTATTTATTCCAAAGAACAGACTTAAACAATTTCAGTGAAAGCAGAAAAAAAGTTGCAGAAATAGTTATTTGCATCACAAATATAGAAATTATGTCATGTAAAAGGTGAGATATAATTTGAAGCTATGTGCATAGATATCATGATGATTGATTCTTCTCTCTCGTGTGTGTGTGTGTGTATATATATATATATATATATATATATACTACTTTAAATATAATTTCTGTACTGTATGTGTCATTAAAGACCTGAAATCAGACCTTTCAGCCCAGACCCCCTCTCTACACTCAATATACACAATTCTGTACTGTAGTTCAGATAAGCTAACAGAATCCCAGGATATTGTAAGTTAACAGATACATGTGATAATCAACATGATGATTCACTAGGTCTTCTTTTGAAGGTCCAATCCACATATATGTCTGGGAAAATTTGCTAGCTCAAGATATGACATGAGAAGCTAAATCTCAAAAAAATTTGTGCCTAATTTTCATAATTTAAAAATACGCATATCATATTGAAAACATATATATATATATATATATATATAGTGTGTGTATTGATCTGAAAATTATACTATATTGAATGATTAGCTGCATTGACAAATTTTAAATTGTTTAACCAACCTACTTCAGAATAAATAACATCTTCCTTGTTTTTCAGACATCTGATAAATGCATGTGTAATTAGTGCTGTAAATTATACATATGTTTTTATACACCCAGCAAGAGATATACTGAATATGGAATATACTGTATTTATATTAATATGGAATAATAATCAAATATAAATATAGCTATATAATTAACCACATCAGACTGCTACTCACAGGATATGTATATGATATAAGATGATAACTGGAAAAGGTGGCAATATTATATCAGAATATGAATTGATATATTAATCAAATTCATGCTGAAAGTATTAAAATACTTTTAAGTCCCCTCCTAAAAATGTGATTTTTAAATACATCTCTTAAAATATTATAAGTAGAATTGTATGGAAGAATACATAAGATACTGTAGGTATATTATATAGATTTAATGTTATGCATAGACCTAATAAATGTATGGGAATACATACTAAATCAATATACTCGTGTTTGGTATTAATATGCACATCTTCAGTAGTATTAAACTGCCCCATATATGTTAACCAGATATGTTTATTAATACTAGAAAATATAGTATATTAAATATACATTTAAAAAAATATATATATATATTTTCAGTAGTAGTATTCGATAATTAAACTGTTTTTCTATTTTTGCTGCCCCCTAATGGACTAGAACTGGTATAACAGCCAAAAGGATTTACTGTTAAAAGACGTGCATTCCTCAAGGGCCTATGAGGGACCAACTCCGAAGGGCCAATGAGAGACAAGCTTCGATGAGGGTGTAACCAAAATTTCACCAATGATTAGAAAAAGATGTGGGTTTTATCAGAGAGATAAAAACCCTTACACAGGAAGTAAAAAAAGGCTGATGCTATTTAACTTGACTGCTGAATTAACCTGCGGCTTGGATTTACAGTCTTTGTGAGATAAACGCTTGGGACCCTTTTTATAGGAAAGAGCAAACAAAATTGGGCCTATCATTTATTTCCAGATCTGTGCTTAACCCCTTAACGACCAAGGATGTTCCTGGCACGTCCTTTAGTGTTTCAAGCGGTGGAAGCGATCCTGACTTTTATGGTATTACAGTGATGCCTTGATATGAGGCATCCTGCAATACCATTTTATTACAAACTGATGCAGAGAGAGCCACTCTGTGGCCCTCTCTGCACCGGTAGCGATGGTGCCGATCGTTAGTGGGTGGGAGCATTAGCAGGGAGGCGGGTGGACGGCCCATCGCTACCCGGCGTCCGGTTCCTGTATGTGCAATGTGCACGCCGGGAGGGTGCGGGGGGGGGGCGCATGCGCGCAGCAACCACTGCCACTAATGGGAGGGGGGGGAAATTAGGATCGGGGAGAGGTAGGGGGATTTTGAGGGGGGGGGCAGCTAGACTACGAAAAAATATTTTTTTAAAAACAAAAAACTTTTTTTTTTGGGGGGGGGGGGCAAAATGTACAGCTGCCAGTACCCAAGATGGCGGCAAATAGGTAGTGGGGTTAGGGTTAGAGAGCTGTTTGGAATAGATCAGGGAGGTTGGGGGCTAAGGGGGGAGGGGTCCATCAGAGCTACATAATTTTTTTTATTTTTTTTTAAAAGCCTTTTATTTTAGTACTGCCAGACTTTCTGCCAGTACTTAAGATGGCTGGGACAATTGTGAGGTGGGGAGGGAAGAGAGCTGTTTGGGAGGGATCAGGGGGTGGGATGTGTCAGATGGGAGACTGATCTCTACACTAAAGCTAAAATTAACCCTTTAAGCTACCTAATTAACCCCTTCACTGCTGGGCATAATACAAGTGTGGTGCACAGCGACATTTAGCGGCTTTCTAATTGCCAAAAAGCAACGTCAAAGCCATATGTCTGCTGTTTCTGAACAAAGTGGATCACAGAGTAGCATTTACAACCATTTGTGCCATAATTGCACAAGCTGTTTGTAAATAATTTCAGTGAGAAACCTAAAATTGTGAACAATTTAACAAATTTTTTTATTTATTTGATCGCATTTTGGAGTGAAATGGTAGCATGAAATATACTAAAATGGGCCTAGATTAATACTTTGGGTTGTCTACTAAAAAATATATATATATACATGTAAAGGGATATTCAGGGATTCCTGACAGATATCAGTGTTCCAATGTAACTGTCGCTAATTTTGAAAAAAAAATTGTTTGGAAATAGCAAAGTGCTACTTGTATTTATTGCTCTATAACTTACAAAAAAAGCAAAGAACATGTAAACATTGGGTATTTCTAAACTCAGGACATAATTTAGAAACTATTTAGCATAGGAGTTTTTTTGGTGATTGTAGATGTGTAACAGATTTTGGGGGTCAAAGTTAGAAAAATAGTTTTTTTCCATTTTTTCATCAAATGCTATATTTATTTATAGTAAATTATAAGATATGATGAAAATAATGGTATCTTTCGAAAGTCCATTTAATGGCAAGAAAAACGGTATATAATATGTGTGGGTACAGTAAATGAGTAAGAGGAAAATTACAGCTAAACACAAACACTGCAGAAATGCAAAAATAGCCTTGGTCCCAGACAGTCAACAAATGGAAAAGTGGTCTGGTCACGAAGGGGTTAATCTCTTTTATATAGAAAAAGCAGAGATACTCCAGCTGGTGCAAAATCCAATACCTTTATTGTGCAAAGTGGGATACAAAAGCAGCAACGTTTTGGGCAAACAATCAGCCCTTTTTCAAGTTTGACCATAAGTGAATCCATAAACATTTAAATAGCCCTAATGGCGCCAAACAATTGTGCCATCTAGTGGACAATAATTATATTGCATATATTAGAAAAAAACTAATTTGAACCAATTTAGTGAATGTAATAATGAATATACTGCCATCTAGTGAAAAATTGTAATATTACTATAGAAAAAATCATTTAAAAAGATGGATACAATAATAGCAATTAATAAATTCTATATTTAAATAATAGTTGTTTTTATCTCATTATATTACAAATTATACCATCTTCATTCAATGAATAATATGATGAAACCACAATTCATTCTTAATTAAAAATTATATCAAATGTGTAAAAAAACTAGAAATAAATTTAATTTTATTTCATCTTTGGCAATTACACATACGTATAGGTCAAAATGGATACTCAATATATGTGCTAGATACATGTGTATATATATCTGGACAATGGATCAGATAGAATATTTTAGAATATGTAAAAGTTTAAACTTTTAACTAATTTAGGAGAACCTTTCTATAATTTCATCAAATTACCAAAATGCTGTCCAATTGCATTCTCTATTTAAGCCTTTTGGCCATAAAGTACTCAACTCATTAATCCAAAATGTTTCACATTTACTAAGTATATTTTCCTTATCACCACCTCTCCTTGGTGTATGTACTTGTTCAATAATCTGGAAACGGAGTTAACTAATTCTATGGCCAGCTTCTAAAAAATGGGAAGCAACAGGAGCATCCTTTTTATTGCATCTAATATTTGACTTGTGTTCTGAAATCCTTTCACGTGCCTTGACCAATATAAATTAGAGAGCACGGACACTTAATTGCATAAATAATATATTCAGATCTACAAGTCAAATATTCTTTAATTTTATACTTTTTCCCTGTATAAGGGTGACAAACTGCCCTCACTAATTTGTCTTTGATATTAGGGCTTCGTTTGTAGGCTGACATTGGAAGTTGTTTAAAAGCATTTATTTCTGGGTGACATTTGTATAGAATGTGCCAATATTTATGAATTATTTTATTGACTTGATTACTCCTAGTATTATATTGCGAGATAAACATTAATCTATCTGAAGTTTTAGATCTATCTTTGATCTTTCTAACTGATCTGGACTCACCATTATCAAGAATCACATTTTGTTTTACATTGTTAATAAGTGCTTTTGGGTACCCTCTAGAGATAAATTTATCTGACATCTCTTCCAAATGAACTTTTTTCACTACAGGATCAGAAACAATGCGATCTACCCTTAATAGTTGACTTTTGGGAATAGCTTTAAAGGTGGAAGGTGGGTGAAAGCTCTCAAACCATAGTGTATTATTCTTATCAGTTGGTTTTGAATAAATGTCTGCCTTCAGCCCACATTCACCTTTATAAATACATGTATCCAAAAATTTAATTGAATATTTGTTATGTGACAAAGTGAATTTAATTCCATTGACTGAACAATTGAGATCATCAATGAATACAAGTAGGGACCCAATGTCGCCATACCATATGCCAAACACATCGTCAATAAAACGCCACCATGTGGCACCATATTGTTAAAATAATGGATGTTCATAAACAAACAATTCTTCAAAATTGATCATGAATATGTTGGCATTTGTAGGGGAGACATTGGATCCCATAGCTGTCCCTTTTCTTTGGAAATAAAAGGTGTCCTTAAAAAGAAAATAATTGGCATAAAGGATTAACTCCAATAAACTTACAAAAAATTGTATTTGAGCCATATTGTATTTTGTGTCATTTGCCAACATTTTTACCACTGAGGCTATTCCGCTTGTGTGTTTAATTGATGTATATAAACTTGATACGTCAAGAGTAAATAAAAAAACCTTCTGATTTGACAAGTTAAGAACTTCCAATTTGTTCAAAAAATCATAGGTGTCCTTAATAAAAGAGGATGATTTGGTGGCATAAGGCTGCAGAATTTTATCAAGAAAAACAGAAATGTTAGAAAAAATAGAACCTGAGCCGGCGACAATAGGTCTACCCGGTGGCACAGATTCATTTTTATGAATTTTTGGCAGGCAATATATGACAGGCCTAATAGGATGTTTTATCTGTAAATAATCCCTAAAATCACTTGAGATTAATCTCTTTAAGACAGCATTAGATAGAATATCAGTGATTTCACATTGTATTTTATGTGTTGGATCAAAACTAATTTCTGTGTACATTGATGTGTCATTTAGTTGCTGTATTATTTCTGCCACATATGCATCCTGATTCATTAATACCAAAGCTCCGCCCTTATCCGCTCCTTTAACTGTCAACCCCTTCTTAGATTTGATTGTATTAAACTCTATTTTTTTTTGTTGAAGCACATAATCTGGTTTCAAAAATAGTTGTTCTACTTCACTGAGAACTAAATCAAAAAATGTGTTTGCACTATTGTCAGTAATCTTTGGGTTAAATTTACTAACATTCCTCAAACCTACAGATTTACAGGTTAACACATCATTTTCTTTAGTATATCCTTTTGTACCAACAACACTGGTATCCTTATCAAAAAACTATTTTAATTTGATAGATCTAAAGAACCTATGTAATTCCTGTTTAATCTGAAATAAATTACCTCTGTTAACCCCTTAATGACCACAATGTACCCTGTATGTCACTGGTCGTTAAGGTTTTTTTCAGGACATAATAGCACAAGTCTAGCAAGAACACGCTATTAATTCCCTCCCTCCAGCAGGCTTTGTGGAATAGAGCAGTCTCAACGCTGGTAGCAAGACCGCGCTATAAAACAATCAAGTCCCAAAAAAAGGCCAGTGACATACAGGGTACGTCGCTGGTCCTTAAGGGGTTAATAGGGCAATATGCCAAACCTTTATTCAAAAAAGAAACCTCTGTGTCAGAAAAATCAATCCCTGAAATATTATGTACAATGTTACCATCATCAACAACAGTATCATTTGTGAAAGAGATAATAGGAAGTCTATCAGTAGATTGTCTATTTTGAACATAAATGTCCATAGCCTTATTTGTATCATACTTGTTAGGATGAGGACTTCTAGAATCTGTCGGAGTATTACCAACTCTCATTTTTACCTTTGCTTGTTCTTCTTTGGAGTGCGGCGTATTATTCACCCTATTCTGTGTGGATATCAATTGATTTGTCGGCCTCTCCCACGGCTGTTCCAGCGAGTCTGTCTGGCTTTCTTCGCGCCCTGTACTGGGGGATGTGTGCTTGCAGTGTTTCCTACTGCCCCTCCGGCGTCGCCATCCGACTCCTCTGTTAAAAAAACAAGCCGATGATTCCGACTCACTCTGTGTGTCTCTTGGTGTGCGTCGCTTGTCCCGCCTCTGACGTAGAGACCGCATCCTCGGAACTCCACCCACTTCCATTCTTTGAGACCACCGATAGATGTTACCCTGCAGGTAATCTTGCTCATCACGCATAAACTTAGTGCGCTTCTTCTCTTCTAATGATTTCTTGTAGTCACCAACAGATTTAGAGATTTTATCAATCGGAGCTTTATATTCCTCCAGCGGTAGGTTCTGTTGTAGTGCTAGCTTAGATTTCTCCACTTCTTCTTTAAATGTTGCGATCTCCCTTTGTGCGAATTTGACTGTCCATGTGATTAAATTGAATGAACATTTATTTAGGATGTTTTCAAAACGAGTACAGTTCTCTGGTGTATCTGCAAACAGGGTAGGTCTAGTGGACATACATAAGCCCCTTGGAATACGTTGTAGTTTGAAATATTCCATTAAAGTTACAGCATGTAATTACAACACCATTTGTTTGACACTATCCTTTTCAAGCTTTTTACTTGATCTTTCTTTGGGGGCTACATTAAGAAAGTCACTCGATCCCAGCACTGAAGAGAATACAACTTGTGCATCCTCAGTTAAGTATCCAAATGTATTTTGTAGTATTTGCCATTTCAGAGGTTATAGTGGTGCAAGTGTTTCAATTGGTAAAGCAAATATTGAAACAGAGTAGCACAAACACAGCACTCACTGCACAGCATGGAGCAGGCTTACCAAGCCCAATGTAAACATAGAAAAAGCAGAGATACTCCAGCTGGTGCAAAATCCAATACCTTTATTGTGGGATACAAAAGCAGCAACGTTTCGGGCAAACAATCAGCCCTTTTTCAAGCTTGACCATAAGTGAATCCATAAACTTTTAAATAGCCCTAATGGCGCCAAACAATTGTGGTAAAAAAGTGAATATATTGCCATCTAGTGGACAATAATTATATTGCATATATTAGAAAAAACTCATTTGAACCAATTTAGTGAATGTAATAATGAATATACTGCCATCTAGTGAAAAATTTTAATATTACTATAGAAAAAATCATTTAAAAACAATGGATACAATAATAGCAATTAATAAATTCTATATTTCACTGTCTTATATGACAGTGAAAGAAAAACAGAATATTGGAAAAGCTGAAACTCTCAAAATTGGTTTATTTTGTAATGTATGGTGATTGTTAAAGGGACAGTCAACACCAGAATTTTTGTTGTTTAAAAAGAAAGATAATCCCTTAATTACCCATTCCCCAGTTTTGCAGAACCAACACAGTTATAATAATACACGTTTTACCTCTGTAATTATCTTGTATCTAAGCTTCTGCTGACTGCCCCCTTATTTCAGTTCTTTTGACAGACATGCAGTTTAGCCAATCAGTGCTCACTCCTAGGTCACTTTACGTGCATGAGCTCAATGTTATCTATATGAAACATGTGAACTAATGCCCTCTAGTGGTTAAAATGTATTCAGATTAGAGGCAGCCTTCAAGGTCTAAGAAATTAGCATATGAACCTCCTAGGTTTAGCTTTCAACTAAGAATACCAAGAGAACAAAGCAAAATTGGTGATAAAAGTAAATTGGGAAGTTGTTTAAAATTGCATGCCCTATTTAAATCATAATAAAACATTTTGGACTTGACTGTCCCTTTAAATATATTTAATATTTTAAAGCAAATTAATTCCTTATAGCTGCAACGGTGAGTTGAAAGGTATCTTATTCTTATATTTAATATTGATTAGACTAGGGTAGTGAGTGTACTGGGGTTAAATCTTATTTTTAAGAAAAGATTTATATATTTTTATGTCATAAGTAAATTGCAGGTATTGTGATAATATTTTTTATTTATTTTTTTATCTTTTATTGAGGTTTTGCATAATAACAGAAATAATAATTTTTTTATGAAATACAAGATACTTATAAGAAAAAAAAAGTTGATTTCTAACATGAGCTTTTGAAACCTTTATTATTATTTTTTTTAATAGTTTCCTTGGATGACCATTCAGCTGCCCACTTATGGGCCCTTCGATATAGGTAGTACTGGTTGGGAATAATAGTCATATCAAAGACTCTTAATGGGTGTGGAAATATAATAACAGTAATGGTAAAGCATAAACGTATATTAATCAATGATGAAGGTACGTGCTGAAATAAGTTATAAGTTGGTGGCCCCATCTCTGGCCACTCGTTTATAAATGTTATAGAATTTTCAGCAGGTAAACACCGCTTAGTAATAACATTTAAGGTTTGTATGGGGGGGCGGTTAGCAATGAACTGTTTAAGAGGGCTTAGAATCAGCAAGGTTTTGAAAATTTTAAATATGTTCTCTATTGCACACAAAGGGTCGCTCTTAGACCTATCTTAGCTATAAATGTAGAAGTGGAGTTTAGAACTGAAGAGCTCTGAGTTCTAAAATATTGATTGGTAATCTCGCCTCTTGAGATTTCCAAACCCCTTGTGCTGTCAGAGATCCCCAAACAGCTCCCCAACCTTAAAGACTCACATCTGTTGTGATCACAGTCCAGGTTGGCCGAACAAAAGAAGCCCCTTGAACTAAACGATGGTGATTATCCACCACGTCAGAGAGTGTCGTACATTGGGATTTAAGGATATTAATTGTGATATCTTTGTATAATCCCTGCACCATTGGTTCAGCGTACAAAGCTGTAGAGGTCTCATGTGAAAACGAGCAAAGAGGATCGCGTCCGATGCTGCAGTCATGAGACCTAAAACTTCCATGCACATAGCCACTGAAGGGAATGACTGAGACTGAAGGTGCCGGCAGGCTGCAACCAATTTTAAACATCTCTTGTCTGTTAGAGACAGTCATGGACACTGAATCTATCTGGAACTCAAAAAGGTGACCCTTGTCTGAGGAATCAAGAAACCTTTTGGTAAATTGATCCTCCAACCATGTTTCCAAAGAAACAACACTAGTTGATTTGTGTGAGATTCTGCAGAACGTAAAGACTGAGCTAGTACCAAGATATCGTCCAAATAAGGAAACACCGCAATACCCTGTTCTCTAATTACAGAGAGTAGGGCACCTAGAACCTTTGAAAATATTCTTGGAGCTGTTGCTAGGCCAAATGGAAGAGCAACAAATTGGTAATGCTTGTCTAGAAAAGAGAACCTCAGAAACTGATAATGTTCTGGATGAATCGGAATATGAAGATATGCATCCTGCAAATCTATTGTGGACATATAATGTCCTCGCTGAACAAAAAGCAAAATAGTCCTTATATTCACCATCTTGAAAGTTGGTACTCTTGCATAATGATTCAAAATTTTCAGATCCAGAACTGGTCTGAATACATTTTCCTTCTTTGGGACAATAAATAGATTTGAATAAAACCCCAAACCTTGTTCCTGAAAAGGAACTGGCATGATTACCCCTGAAGACTCCAGGTCTGAAACACACTTCAGGAAAGCCTGAGCTTTTACTGGATTTGCTGGGATACGTGAGAGAAAAAATCTTCTCACAGGAGGTCTTACTCTAAATCCTATTTGATACCCTTGAGAGACAATGCTCTGAATCCACTGATTTTGGCCAGAAGTTATCCAAATATCCTTGAATAACCTTAATCTGCCCCCTACCAGCTGAGCTGGAATGAGGGCCGCACCTTCATGCGGACCTAGAGGCTGACTTTGGTTTCTTAAATGGCTTGGATTTATTCCAATTTGAGGAAGGCTTCCAATTGGAAACAGATTCCTTGGGGGAAGGATTGAGTTTTTGTTCCTTATTTTGACGAAAGGAACGAAAACGATTAGAAGCCTTAGATTTACCCTTAGGTTTTTTTATCCTGAGGCAGAAAAACTCCCTTTCCCCCCAGTGACAGTTAAAATAATAGAATCCAACTGAGAACCAAATAAATTATTACCAAAAGAAAGAGATAGTAATCTAGATTTAGATGTCATATCAGCATTCCAAGATTTAAGCCACAAAGCTCTTCTAGCTAATATAGCTAAAGACATGGATCTAACATCAATTTTGATAATATCAAAAATGGTATCACAAATAAAATGATTAGCATATTGCAGTAAGCGAATAATGCTAGATATGTCAGAATCCAATTCTTGTTGCGCTAAATTCTCCAACCAGAAAGTTGATGCAGCCACAACATCAGCCAAAGAAATTGCAGTACAGATTGGAACTCAGGAGAAGAAAGGGTTTTCCTAAAGACAAGACTACATATATAGCACTCGAGGTTATAAATAAAGATGTGAGTTTTCATACATTCATATCATTAACATACAGCAACTTGAGAGGTGACTAGACTTAATTAGGTGTGCAGCAATGCTCTACGTTAACCCCTTAATGACCGAGGACGTACGCCACACGTCCTCAGAAAAAAGGCAGTTAACGCCTGAGGACGTGTGGCGTACGTCCTCGGTTTGGAAAGCAGCTGGAAGCGATCCTCATCGCTTCCAGCTGCTTTCCGGTTATTGCAGGATGCCTCAATATCGAGGCATCCTGCAATAACAATTTGTACCCCTCCGGTGCAGAGAGAGCCACTCTGTGGCCCTCTCTACACCGGCCATCGATGGCCGCAATCGTTGGTGGGTGGGAGCTGAAGTGGGAGGCGGGTGGGCGGACATCGATGGCTTCAGATACACAGAGGGGGGCGGGATCGGGGGCGGGAGAGTCAGGGGCGCGCACAGACACGCGCGCGTGCACGTGGGATCGGTGGGCGGGCGCGTGCACGGGAGGGAGCGGGTGGGAACCGCTTACACTACAGAAATAATTATGTAGTAAGTGGGAGGAAGAGGGGGAGTAAATGCCCCCAAAAACTAATCTAAGGGATCTGGGAGGGGGTGGGGGTGGGGGTTGGTCGTGGGGAAGCTACACTACAGCAAAATGTAAAAAAAAAAAATACAAAAAGAGGAAAAAATGTTGTTAACTGGGTACTGGCAGACAGCTGCCAGTACCCAAGATGGCCCCCAATAAGGCAGGGGGGGGTTAGAGAGCTGTTTTTGGGGGGGATCAGGGAGGTTGGGGGCTAAGGGGGGATCCTACAAAGTAGCATATGTAAATATGCTAAAGATGTATTTTTAAAAAAAAAAAAAAAACTTTTAGTACTTGCAGACTTTCTGCCAGTACTTAAGATGGCGGGGACAATTGTGGGGTGGGGGAGGGAAGGGAGCTGTTTGGGAGATATCAGGGGGTCTGATGTGTCAGGTGGGAGGCTGATCTCTACACTAAAGCTAAAATTAACCCCGCAAGCTCCCTACAAACTACCTAATTAACCCCTTGACTGCTAGCCATAATACATGTGTGATGCACAGCAGCACTTTGCGGCCTTCTAATTACCAAAAAGCAACCCCAAAGTCATATATGTCTGCTATTTCTGAACAAAGGGGATCCCAGAGAAGCATTTACAACTATTTGTGCCATAATTGCACATGCTGTTTGTAAATAATTTCAGTGAGAAACCTAAAATTGTGAAAAATTTAGCGTTTTTTTTTAATTTGATTGCATTTGGCGGTGAAATGGTGGCATGAAATATACCAAAATGGGCCTAGATCAATACTTGGGGTTGTCTACTACACTACACTGAAGCTAAAATTAACCCTAGAAGCTCCCTACATGCTCCCTAATTAACCCCTTCACTGCTGGGCATAATACACGTGTGGTGCGCAGTCGCATTTAGCAGCCTTCTAATTAGTAAAAAGCAAAACCAAAGCCATATATGTCTGCTATTTATGAACAAAGGGGATCCCAGAGAAGCATTTACAACCATGTATGCTATAATTGCATAAGTTTTTTGTAAATAATTTCAGTGAGAAACCTAAAGTTTGTGAAAAAAATTGTGAAAAAGTGAACATTTTTTTTTATTTGATCGCATTTGGCGGTGAAATGGTGGCATGAAATATACCAAAATGGGCCTAGATCAATACTTTGGGATGTCTTCTAAAAAAAAAATATATACATGTCAAGGGATATTCAGGGATTCCTGAAAGATATCAGTGTTCCAATGTAACTAGCGCTAATTTTGAAAAAAAGTGGTTTGGAAATAGCAAAGTGCTACTTGTATTTATGGCCCTATAACTTGCAAAAAAAGCAAAGAACATGTAAACATTGGGTATTTCTAAACTCAGGACAAAATTTAGAAACTATTTAGCATGGTTTTTGTTTGGTGGTTGTAGATGTATAACAGATTTTGGGGGTCAAAGTTAGAAAAAGTGTGTTTTTTTTCTATTTTTTCCTCATATTTTATAAAAAATTTTATAGTAAATTATAAGATATGAGGAAAATAATGGTATATTTTGAAAGTCCATTTAATGGCGAGAAAAACGGTATATAATATGTGTGGGTACATTAAATGAGCAAGGGGAAAATTACAGCTAAACACAAACACCGCAGAAATGTAAAAATAGCCTTGGTCCCAAACGGACAGAAAATGGAAAAGTGCTGTGGTCATTAAGGGGTTAAAACTTAACTTTTATTGATATAAATATATAATAAAATATAAAAAAAAAAAATTTCATACCACTCCTAGTAGCTTACAGGTGACCCCATTATTATATAGATTAAATTAATGATATTTCCAATTCCTGAAAACCTTATTGGTATTACTTGCTAGATAACACGCTAGATATAATTGAGGATTTAAAGTATGGATACCAGGCTGTGCATAATATTTTCAATTACTGAAAAACGTATGGTGTTACTTGCTGGATTAACACGCTAGATATAATTGAGGATATTAAGTATGGATACCAGGCTATGCATGAAGGGTTAAAAATAACCTACTAAGTATATGCATCAGATGGATGAATTATAATCTGGAAGCTAGGTCTAGTTCACTTCATTCATTTATAAATGTGCCTGGTTGAGAACCATAGAAACAACCAGGCTAGGGTCCATTGGTTTCCAGGGTAGACAGAAAGTTAACTAATATCCACCATATGTAGAAATAAAAGTCTTGTGAGAGACAGAGCATTAAATCATTGCAGTAGATTTATTCAAATAAACAAACAGGTGAACACCACTTCACACACACCTCTCAGCCACATCCGACCCGTTTCCTGCCACTAAACGGCACTTCGTCAGGGATATTGACAGCTGCTGTGAACCTCCCTTAAAAAGGCTAAACCCTCGCATCCAAATTTAAAGGTACAATACTTCCTCTAAAGCCTTTCATTCAAGGGGGTTATACAAACACATTGTTACAAAGTAAAATAATAAAAAATATTCAATACAATGTTGCAACTTGAGCACACTGAAATTAACACATGATTTCGCATAAAAAGGAACTCCTAGCCTCATATGATAGAAATATATATGACGCTCCATGTATATAATTGTTATTCTTACAGCTCATGGCTAGCCTATACTTAAATTTACTGGTTTGAAAATCAATTACAATTTAATATACAAGACATTACCTCAATTCATAGTGATGACAATATAGTAAATATTTGAATAGTATTATACAAAATGAAAATTGATCTGTTTCAATTTCAAAATAATATATTGAGACAGGACCCACAGTGTTATTTGATCTTAAAAAATAATAATTATTCTATACATTAATAAGTTCAAATTTCATCTTAATTACCTATATATAATTTTACATCCGAAATCATGTTTATACCCAAAGGACTTCCGGTTTTTAATGTATATATCCAATAGACTTCACTCCTATTTAGGGCTTGAACTCTATTGCCCCCAACATTTTGCTTAGGTATCAAATCAATACCTTGAAAGGAGAAAAGTGTATTGATATATTCCAATTCTTGTTTATTATAATTATCATTTCTTCTGTGTAATGCAAAGTGCTTAGATACAGGTGTTTTTGGAATATCATTTTCCAAGGACAACAAGTGCTCCCTCACTCTATCCTTGAGCATTCTTGTAGTTCTTCCTGTATATTGACTTTGACACAATTTGCATGTGATCAAATATATTACAAATCTTGAATTACAATATATATGATGGTTGACCTTATATGTATTACCAGTGACAGTTGAAGTGAAGGTATCACTTTTTTTCATATAGCTACAAGATTTACAAGGTGCTCCTCCACATTTAAAACTACCATTACGTTTTCCTAACCACATTTTATTTTCAGTTTTAACTTTATCAGCAAAATTCCGTTTCAGACTATTCTCTATAGTTTCAGATCTTCTAGAGACACATCTGACTCCTTTTTCTATAATTGCTCTTAATTTAGGATCGTTTTTCAACAATGGAGTAAATCTTTGTACAATTCTACATATATCCTGATACTGTCTACTATACTTAGTTGAAAAAGTCAACCTATCAATGTCTCCATTTGTTCTCCTCGGTTTATCCTTTAACAAAGTCTGTCTATCCATCTCGTTAACTGCCTTCATAGTTTTATTTAAATCCTTCTTGTTGTACCCTCTGTCACTCAATCTATCAACTAAATTATTAGCTTGATCCAAATATGTCTCCTTATCACTACAGTTACGCCTAAGGCGCATAAATTGCCCCTTAGGGATTCCTTTCTTTACACATTAGGGGTGACCTGAGTCAGCCCTCAAAATGGTATTACCAGAAGTTTTTTTCCTAAAAGTCCTAGTATTTATGCAGCCTTTCTTGCTATCTCCTACTAGTGTTAGATCTAAATAATCTACACTTTCATTAGAGTTATAGTGTGTAAATTGTAAATTGTTATTATTATCATTCAAGTATTGTATGAATTGTTCTATACTGGTTGCATCCTTTTTCCAGACGATCAAAAGATCGTCTATAAATCTGGTATAGAAACAAATCCTAGATAGAAAAAGATTATTACTAGTAAACAATTTATTAAGTTCAAAATAACCCAGATAGAGGTTAGCATACGAAGGGGCGAATTTCGCCCCCATCGCTGTGCCCTGATTTTGGACATAATAAGTCCCCTCAAATAAAAAATAATTATGGCTCAAAAGGAAACTCACAATGTCAACAATATAATCTATAAAGCCAGATTCAAAGTTAGTATGAATATGTAACATTTCCCTGAGGGCCACAAGACCTTCTTTATGAGGTATACAGGAGTATAAAGATACCACATCTACAGTTAAAAAAGTAAGGTTATCTGACCAATCTAGATGTTCCAATTTTCTAAGTAAGTGTTTGGTATCTCTCAGTTATCCTGGCAAATTTTTAACTACTGGTTGTAGGAAATCGTCAACCCATTTACCTAAATTTTCTCCTATAGTACCTATAGTAGAAATGATAGGCCTTCCAGGCGGATTAAGCCTAGACTTATGGATCTTCGGTAGATGTTTGAAAACTGATATCGTTGGACTTTCATTAATAAAACACTCAGCCTGTGTTTGTGTAAAATAATTCAGGTGGATACCTTCATCTAAGAGCATTCTTAGTTCCCTATTAAACTTCTCAGTGGGGTTAAATGTAAGTTTACGATATGTTTCCCTGTCAGACAGCTGTCTTTCAGCTTCTTGGACATAAGCTACTCTATCCTGCACCACAATAGTGCCCCCTTTGTCGGATTTTGATATCACCACATTTTTATTATCTTTAATTTGTTTAAGAGCTGCTCTTTCACTATATGATAAATTATCCCAACTTTTTTTCTTTTTGTTTTCACAATTGACTTTAGTATTATAAAGTTGTGTTAATTCCTCTTCGACTACTGTATGGAATACTTCTATAAGGTCCCCTCTCGCATGGACAGGGTAAAAATGACTAGTGTGGCCTATCTTACATTGTGAGCTAGGTATACTTAGGTTACTCTGATTGTATCTTAAGCTTTCACTGTCTAGTAATCTCAAGCTATTAGTGTCACATAATTCTTTAAATGACAAGGTTTCTAGATTTTTAGTAATAACTTCACTATTGGACATGTCATTAGAACTAGTGTTAATAAGATTTCCTTCAAAAGATTGTGGTTCCTCATTAAAAAAAGTGTCTCTTCAGGGTTATCTTCCTTACAAATTTATTAAGGTCTATTATAGTGTCAAATAGGTTCATATTTCTATCCGGAGAGAAAGGGCAGTCTCTTGTATTTTAGTTAGAGGATATGATGATAAATTGACAACATTTAATTGCTCTTCTCTTTTGTAGCCCTGGTCAGCCTGCTCTGGTATTTTGCCTTTGGCTCCTCCTCTTTTTTCTTCTTTATTCTCTTTGGATCTCCGTCTTTTACCTTATCTTCAGTGCCTGATATATTAGGGGTAATCCCCAAATCGACCAAAGATCTGTGGCTTGCATTATCTTTAGATCTTGCTCCCATTTTATCGCTCTCATAGCTGCTGCAGATCGGAGTGGAGGACTTGGGACTATAAGCATATGTGCTCCCCTCAGCATCTGAGAAAGTCACTTTTCTCTATTCTTCTTTATTCGATGCTTCCCCTTGTGAATCCATTCTCTTTCCTTTTTGTTTACTTTGATGGTTCTTTTTTTTTATTTTTATTTTTATGTTTATTCATGGTATTTCGTTGCAAACCAGTACTCCAGCTATACACGACATCCAAGTCGTAATCTTTACAGTCTCTTTGGTATTTTCCTAATTTCTTATTCACTATTTCATTGTCAATCCTTTCTGTGGTATCCTTCAATTGTTTTGTATAATCCTCAAATCTTTCGTCATCCTTGAGGTCATCAATCTGTATTTGGAGTTCAGCTAACTCACACAGGGTTTGTTCTCTTTCTTGTGTTATCCTCTTTAACAATTGTTTCATGAGGACCACAGAACAATCTGTTAGATTTTGGTTCCACTCTTTCATGAAATCAGTATCCAATTTTTCCGCTGCTGGATACTTTTTCATTCTGAGTCCCCTTGGTATTTTATTTTCTGTAATATATAATTGTAAAAATTCCATTTCCCACCATGTTTTTAGTTCCTTAATGGTTAACTTTTCTTTTTGTGAAAATAGTGTGCTCAAATCAACAGGTGTGTGTATAGGAGCGGTGTCCCCTTTAATTAGTGAATCAAGTTTAGCTCGTCTATTCGTGATTTCTTCCTGATCCATGGTTAGGATACACCAATAATCAAGTATCCACACTAAATACTAACACAGTCTTGTGCAAAAAGGAGAATTTTTAAGTGCATAAACATACAGACTCATGCACACTGCGTAGTAAACCATGGACAAATATATTCCAATACCATTAGCTAATTTATGATCTGTATTAGAGTATAACACTGTCAATCTCTAACAGTGTAAATAACCGGAAGTCTTTTGGGTATAAACATGATTTCGGATGTAAAATTATATATAGGTAATTAAGATGAAATTTGAACTTATTAATGTATAGAATAATTATTATTTTTTAAGATCAAATAACACTGTGGGTCCTGTCTCAATATATTATTTTGAAATTGAAACAGATCAATTTTCATTTTGTATAATACTATTCAAATATTTACTATATTGTCATCACTATGAATTGAGGTAATGTCTTGTATATTAAATTGTAATTGATTTTCAAACCAGTAAATTTAAGTATAGGCTAGCCATGAGCTGTAAGAATAACAATTATATACATGGAGCGTCATATATATTTCTATCATATGAGGCTAGGAGTTCCTTTTTATGCGAAATCATGTGTTAATTTCAGTGTGCTCAAGTTGCAACATTGTATTGAATATTTTTTATTATTTTACTTTGTAACAATGTGTTTGTATAACCCCCTTGTATGAAAGGCTTTAGAGGAAGTATTGTACCTTTAAATTTGGATGTGAGGGTTTAGCCTTTTTAAGGGAGGTTCACAGCAGCTGTCAATATCCCTGACAAAGTGCCGTTTAGCGGCAGGAAACGAGTCGGATGTGGCTGAGAGGTGTGTGTGGAGTGGTGTTCACCTGTTTGTATATTTGAATAAATCTACTGCAATGATTTAATGCTCTGTCTCTCACAAGACTTTTATTTCTACATATGGTGGATATTGGTAAAGAATTGCAGCATTTGGAGGTTGCTGTGAAGGAAATTCAAGTCACAGGCTTTCCACAGGTAACGCTGTCCGGTGAAACGGTTTATAACATTAATTCCGCCATCTTGCATGAGTGAGGCCGGATAACAGTGAGTAACCAAGCTTGTCCATTGTTTATTTTTTGAGAAGGTTGACTTCGAAAATCATCACCACTTCTGTATACTAAGAGTGATACAAGATCTTATACCTGTAAAGGGAAGTGTGATTATACACCTATAATGGGAAATGTGACAAACTTTGTCGTTTTTTTACCTGATGCACTTGCATAATACTTGTGAATAACCAAAGTGGAGTATCCTGTGCAGTGGTTTCTAGTCCTGACAATATACCTGCTATATTTACACTGTTAGAGATTGACAGTGTTATACTCTAATACAGATCATAAATTAGCTAATGGTATTGGAATATATTTGTCCGTGGTTTACTACGCAGTGTGCATGAGTCTATATGTTTATGCACTTAAAAATTCTCCTTTTTGCACAAGATAGTGTTGGTATTTAGTGTGGATACTTGATTATTGGTGTATCCTAACCATGGATCAGGAAAAAATCACGAATAGACAAGCTAAACTTGATTCACTAATTAAAGGGGACACCGCTCCTATACACACACCTGTTGATTTGAGCACACTATTTTCACAAAAAGAAAAGTTAACCATTAAGGAACTAAAAACATGGTGGGAAATGGAATTTTTACAATTATATATTACAGAAAACAAAATACCAAGGGGACTCAGAATGAAAAAGTATCCAGCAGCAGAAAAAACATAATTTATGTAAGAACTTACCTGATAAATTCATTTCTTTCATATTAACAAGAGTCCATGAGCTAGTGACGTATGGGATATACATTCCTACCAGGAGGGGCAAAGTTTCCCAAACCTTAAAATGCCTATAAATACACCCCTCACCACACCCACAAATCAGTTTAACGAATAGCCAAGAAGTGGGGTGATAAGAAAAAAAGTGCGAAGCATATAAAATAAGGAATTGGAATAATTGTGCTTTATACAAAAAAATCATAACCACCACAAAAAAGGGTGGGCCTCATGGACTCTTGTTAATATGAAAGAAATGAATTTATCAGGTAAGTTCTTACATAAATTATGTTTTCTTTCATGTAATTAACAAGAGTCCATGAGCTAGTGACGTATGGGATAATGACTACCCAAGATGTGGATCTTTCCACACAAGAGTCACTAGAGAGGGAGGGATAAAATAAAGACAGCCAATTCCTGCTGAAAATAATCCACACCCAAAATAAAGTTTAACAAAAAACATAAGCAGAAGATTCAAACTGAAACCGCTGCCTGAAGAACTTTTCTACCAAAAACTGCTTCAGAAGAAGAAAATACATCAAAATGGTAGAATTTAGTAAAAGTATGCAAAGAGGACCAAGTTGCTGCTTTGCAGATCTGGTCAACCGAAGCTTCATTCCTAAACGCCCAGGAAGTAGAAACTGACCTAGTAGAATGAGCTGTAATTCTTTGAGGCGGAATTTTACCCGACTCAGCATAGGCAAGATGAATTAAAGATTTCAACCAAGATGCCAAAGAAATGGCAGAAGCTTTCTGGCCTTTCCTAGAACCGGAAAAGATAACAAATAGACTAGAAGTCTTACGGAAAGATTTCGTAGCTTCAACATAATATTTCAAAGCTCTAACAACATCCAAAGAATGCAATGATTTCTCCTTAGAATTCTTAGGATTAGGACATAATGAAGGAACCACAATTTCTCTACTAATGTTGTTGGAATTCACAACTTTAGGTAAAAATTCAAAAGAAGTTCGCAACACCGCCTTATCCTGATGAAAAATCAGAAAAGGAGACTCACACGAAAGAGCAGATAATTCAGAAACTCTTCTAGCAGAAGAGATGGCCAAAAGGAACAAAACTTTCCAAGAAAGTAATTTAATGTCCAATGAATGCATAGGTTCAAACGGAGGAGCTTGAAGAGCTCCCAAAACCAAATTCAAACTCCATGGAGGAGAAATTGACTTAATGACAGGTTTTATACGAACCAAAGCTTGTACAAAACAATGAATATCAGGAAGAATAGCAATCTTTCTGTGAAAAAGAACAGAAAGAGCGGAGATTTGTCCTTTCAAAGAACTCGCGGACAAACCCTTATCTAAACCATCCTGAAGAAACTGTAAAATTCTCGGTATTCTAAAAGAATGCCAAGAAAAATGATGAGAAAGACACCAAGAAATATAAGTCTTCCAGACTCCATAATATATCTCTCGAGATACAGATTTACGAGCCTGTAACATAGTATTAATCACGGAGTCAGAGAAACCTCTATGACCAAGAATCAAGCGTTCAATCTCCATACCTTTAAATTTAAGGATTTCAGATCCGGATGGAAAAAAGGACCTTGAGACAGAAGGTCTGGTCTTAACGGAAGAGTCCATGGTTGGCAAGATGCCATCCGGACAAGATCCGCATACCAAAACCTGTGAGGCCATGCCGGAGCTATTAGCAGAACAAACGAGCATTCCCTCAGAATCTTGGAGATTACTCTTGGAAGAAGAACTAGAGGCGGAAAGATATAGGCAGGATGATACTTCCAAGGAAGTGATAATGCCTCCGCCTGAGGATCCCGGGATCTGGACAGATACCTGGGAAGTTTCTTGTTTAGATGAGAGGCCATCAGATCTATCTCTGGGAGCCCCCACATTTGAACAATCTGAAGAAATACCTCTGGGTGAAGAGACCATTCGCCCGGATGCAACGTTTGGCGACTGAGATAATCCGCTTCCCAATTGTCTACACCTGGGATATGAACCGCAGAGATTAGACAGGAGCTGGATTCCGCCCAAACCAAAATTCGAGATACTTCTTTCATAGCCAGAGGACTGTGAGTCCCTCCTTGATGATTGATGTATGCCACAGTTGTGACATTGTCTGTCTGAAAACAAATGAACGATTCTCTCTTCAGAAGAGGCCAAAACTGAAGAGCTCTGAAAACTGCACGGAGTTCCAAGATATTGATCGGTAATCTCACCTCCTGAGATTCCCAAACTCCTTGTGCCGTCAGAGATCCCCACACAGCTCCCCAACCTGTGAGACTTGCATCTGTAGAAATTACAGTCCAGGTCGGAAGAACAAAAGAAGCCCCCTGAATTAAACGATGGTGATCTGTCCACCACGTTAGAGAGTGCCGAACAATCGGTTTTAAAGATATTAATTGATATATCTTCGTGTAATCCCTGCACCATTGGTTCAGCATACAGAGCTGAAGAGGTCGCATGTGAAAAGGAGCAAAGGGGATCGCGTCCGATGCAGCAGTCATAAGACCTAGAATTTCCATGCATAAGGCTACCGAAGGGAATGATTGAGACTGAAGGTTTCGACAGGCTGTAATCAATTTTAGACGTCTCTTGTCTGTTAAAGACAAAGTCATGGACACTGAATCTATCTGGAAACCCAGAAAGGTTACCCTTGTTTGAGGAATCAAAGAACTTTTTGGTAAATTGATCCTCCAACCATGATCTTGAAGAAACAACACAAGTCGATTCGTATGAGACTCTGCTAAATGTAAAGACGGAGCAAGTACCAAGATATCGTCCAAATAAGGAAATACCACAATACCCTGTTCTCTGATTACAGACAGAAGGGCACCGAGAATCTTTGTGAAAATTCTTGGAGCTGTAGCAAGGCCAAACGGTAGAGCCACAAATTGGTAATGCTTGTCTAGAAAAGAGAATCTCAGGAACTGATAATGATCTGGATGAATCGGAATATGCAGATATGCATCCTGTAAATCTATTGTGGACATATAATTCCCTTGCTGAACAAAAGGCAATATAGTCCTTACAGTTACCATCTTGAACGTTGGTATCCTTACATAACGATTCAATAATTTTAGATCCAGAACTGGTCTGAAGGAATTCTCCTTCTTTGGTACAATGAAGAGATTTGAATAAAACCCCATCCCCTGTTCCGGAACTGGAACTGGCATAATTACTCCAGCCAACTCTAGATCTGAAACACAATTCAGAAATGCTTGAGCTTTCACTGGATTTACTGGGACATGGGAAAGAAAAAATCTCTTTGCAGGAGGTCTCATCTTGAAACCAATTCTGTACCCTTCTGAAACAATGTTCTGAATCCAAAGATTGTGAACAGAACTGATCCAAATTTCTTTGAAAAAACGTAACCTGCCCCCTACCAGCTGAACTGGAATGAGGGCCGTACCTTCATGTGAACTTAGAAGCAGGCTTTGCCTTTCTAGCAGGCTTGGATTTATTCCAGACTGGAGATGGTTTCCAAACTGAAACTGCTCCTGAGGACGAAGGATCAGGCTTTTGTTCTTTGTTGAAACGAAAGGAACGAAAACGATTGTTAGCCCTGTTTTTACCTTTAGACTTTTTATCCTGTGGTAAAAAAAGTTCCTTTCCCACCAGTAACAGTTGAAATAATAGAATCCAACTGAGAACCAAATAATTTGTTTCCCTGGAAAGAAATGGAAAGTAGAGTTGATTTAGAAGCCATATCAGCATTCCAAGTCTTAAGCCATAAAGCTCTTCTGGCTAAGATAGCCAGAGACATAAATCTAACATCAACTCTAATAATATCAAAAATGGCATCACAGATGAAATTATTAGCATGCTGGAGAAGAATAATAATATCATGAGAATCACGATTTGTTACTTGTTGCGCTAGAGTTTCCAACCAAAAAGTTGAAGCTGCAGCAACATCAGCCAATGATATAGCAGGTCTAAGAAGATTACCTGAACATAGATAAGCTTTTCTTAGAAAAGATTCAATTTTTCTATCTAAAGGATCCTTAAACGAGGTACCATCTGATGTAGGAATGGTAGTACGTTTAGCAAGGGTAGAAATAGCCCCATCAACTTTAGGGATTTTGTCCCAAAATTCTAATCTGTCAGGCGGAACAGGATATAATTGCTTAAAACGTTTAGAAGGAGTAAATGAATTACCCAATCTATCCCATTCCTTAGCAATTACTGCAGAAATAGCATTAGGAACAGGAAAGACTTCTGGAATAACCGCAGGAGCTTTAAAAACCTTATCCAAACGTATAGAATTAGTATCAAGAGGACTAGAATCCTCTATTTCTAAAGCAATTAGTACTTCTTTAAGTAAAGAGCGAATAAATTCCATCTTAAATAAATATGAAGATTTATCAGCATCAATCTCTGAGACAGAATCCTCTGAACCAGAAGAGTCCAAAGAATCAGAATGATGGTGTTCATTTAAAAATTCATCTGTAGAGAGAGAAGATTTAAAAGACTTTTTACGTTTACTAGAAGGAGAAATAACAGACAAAGCCTTCTTTATGGATTCAGAAACAAAATCTCTTATGTTATCAGGAACATTCTGCACCTTAGATGTTGAGGGAACTGCAACAGGCAATGGTACATCACTAAAGGAAATATTATCTGCATTAACAAGTTTGTCATGACATTTAATACAAACAACAGCTGGAGGAATAGCTACCAAAAGTTTACAGCAGATACACTTAGCTTTGGTAGATCCAGCAGGCAGAGGTTTTCCTGTAGTATCTTCTGGCTCAGATGCAACATGAGACATCTTGCAATATGTAAGAGAAAAAAACAACATATAAAGCAAAATAGATCAAATTCCTTATAAGACAGTTTCAGGAATGGGAAAAAAATGCCAAACATCAAGCTTCTAGCAACCAGAAGCAAATGAAAAATGATACTGAAATAATGTGGAGACAAAAGCGACGCCCATATTTTTTGGCGCCAAATAAGACGCCCACATTATTTGGCGCCTAAATGCTTTTGGCGCCAAAAATGACGCCACATCCGGAACGCCGAAATTTTTGGCGCAAAATAACGTCAAAAAAATGACGCAACTTCCGGCGACACGTATGACGCCGGAAACGGAAATGAATTTTTGCGCCAAAAAAGTCCGCGCCAAGAATGACGCAATAAAATGAAGCATTTTCAGCCCCCGCGAGCCTAACAGCCCACAGGGAAAAAAGTCAAATTTTTGAGGTAAGAAAAATATGATAATAAAAGCATAATCCCAAATATGAAACTGACTGTCTGGAAATAAGGAAAGTTGAACATTCTGAGTCAAGGCAAATAAATGTTTGAATACATATATTTAGAACTTTATAAATAAAGTGCCCAACCATAGCTTAGAGTGTCACAGAAAATAAGACTTACTTACCCCAGGACACTCATCTACATGTTTGTAGAAAGCCAAACCAGTACTGAAACGAGAATCAGTAGAGGAAATGGTAAATATAAGAGTATATCGTCGATCTGAAAAGGGAGGTAAGAGATGAATCTCTACGACCGATAACAGAGAACCTTATGAAATAGACCCCGTAGAAGGAGATCACTGCATTCAATAGGCAATACTCTCCTCACATCCCTCTGACATTCACTGCACGCTGAGAGGAAAACCGGGCTCCAACTTGCTGCGGAGCGCATATCAACGTAGAATCTAGCACAAACTTACTTCACCACCTCCCTTGGAGGCAAAGTTTGTAAAAACTGATTTGTGGGTGTGGTGAGGGGTGTATTTATAGGCATTTTAAGGTTTGGGAAACTTTGCCCCTCCTGGTAGGAATGTATATCCCATACGTCACTAGCTCATGGACTCTTGTTAATTACATGAAAGAAATTGGATACTGATTTCATGAAAGAGTGGAACCAAAATCTAACAGATTGTTCTGTGGTCCTCATGAAACAATTGTTAAAGAGGAGAACACAAGAAAGGGAACAAACCCTGTGTGAGTTAGCTGAACTCCAAATACAGATTGATGACCTCAAGGATGACGAAAGATTTGAGGATTATACAAAACAATTGAAGGATACCACAGAAAGGATTGACAATGAAATAGTGAATAAGAAATTAGGAAAATACCAAAGAGGCTGTAAAGATTACGACTTGGATGTCGTGTATAGCTGGAGTACTGGTTTGCAACGAAATATCATGAATAAACATAAAAATAAAAATAAAAAAAAGAACCATCAAAGTAAACAAAAAGGAAAGAGAATGGATTCACAAGGGGAAGCATCGAATAAAGAAGAACAGAGAAAAGTGACTTTCTCAGATGCTGAAGGGAGCACATATGCTTATAGTCCCAAGTCCTCCACTCCGATCTGCAGCAGCTATGAGAGCGATAAAATGGGAGCAAGATCTAAAGATAATGCAAGCCACAGATCTTTGGTCGATTTGGGGATTACCCCTAATATATCAGGCACTGAAGATAAGGTAAAAGACGGAGATCCAAAGAGAATAAAGAAGAAAAAAGAGGAGGAGCCAAAGGCAAAATACCCGAGCAGGCTGACCAGGGCTACAAAAGAGAAGAGCAATTAAATGTTGTCAATTTATCATCATATCCTCTAACTAAAATACAAGAGACTGCCCTTTCAAAAGGGATGGGCTTCTCTCCGGATAGAAATATGAACCTATTTGACACTATAATAGACCTTAATAAATTTGTAAGGAAGATAACCCTGAAGAGACACTTTTTTAATGAGGAACCACAATCTATTGAAGGAAATCTTATTAACACTAGTTCTAATGACATGTCCAATAGTGAAGTTATTACTAAAAATCTAGAAACCTTGTCATTTAAAGAATTATGTGACACTAATAGCTTGAGATTACTAGACAGTGAAAGCTTAAGATACAATCAGAGTAACCTAAGTATACCTAGCTCACAATGTAAGATAGGCCACACTAGTCATTTTTACCCTGTCCATGCGAGAGGGGACCTTATAGAAGTATTCCATACAGTAGTCGAAGAGGAATTAACACAACTCTATAATACTAAAGTCAATTGTGAAAACAAAAAGAAAAAAAAGTTGGGATAATTTATCATATAGTGAAAGAGCAGCTCTTAAACAAATTAAAGATAATAAAAATGTGGTGATATCAAAATCCGACAAAGGGGGCACTATTGTGGTGCAGGATAGAGTAGCTTATGTCCAAGAAGCTGAAAGACAGTTGTCTGACAGGGAAACATATCGTAAACTTACATTTAACCCCACTGAGAAGTTTAATAGGGAACTAAGAATGCTCTTAGATGAAGGTATCCACCTGAATTATCTTACACAAACACAGGCTGAGTGTTTTATTAATGAAAGTCCAACGATATCAGTTTTCAAACATCTACCGAAGATCCATAAGTCTAGGCTTAATCCGCCTGGAAGGCCTATCATTTCTACTATAGGTACTATAGGAGAAAATTTAGGTAAATGGGTTGACGATTTCCTACAACCAGTAGTTAAAAATTTGCCAGGATATCTGAGAGATACCAAACACTTACTTAGAAAATTGGAACATCTAGATTGGTCAGATAACCTTACTTTTTTAACTGTAGATGTGGTATCTTTATACTCCTGTATACCTCATAAAGAAGGTCTTGTGGCCCTCAGGGAAATGTTACATATTCATACTAACTTTGAATCTGGTTTTATAGATTATATTGTTGACATTGTGAGGTTCCTTTTGAGCCATAATTATTTTTTATTTGAGGGGACTTATTATGTCCAAAATCAGGGCACAGCGATGGGGGCGAAATTCGCCCCCTCGTATGCTAACCTCTATCTGGGTTATTTTGAACTTAATAAATTTTTTACTAGTAATAATCCTTTTCTATCTAGGATTTGTTTCTATACTAGATTTATAGACGATCTTTTGATCGTCTGGAAAAAGGATGCAACCAGTATAGAACAATTCATACAATACTTGAATGATAATAATAACAATTTACAATTTACACACTATAACTCTAATGAAAGTGTAGATTATTTAGATCTAACACTAGTAGGAGATAGCAAGAAAGGCTGCATAAATACTAGGACTTTTAGGAAAAAAACTTCTGGTAATACCATTTTGAGGGCTGACTCAGGTCACCCCTAATGTGTAAAGAAAGGAATCCCTAAGGGGCAATTTATGCGCCTTAGGCGTAACTGTAGTGATAAGGAGACATATTTGGATCAAGCTAATAATTTAGTTGATAGATTGAGTGACAGAGGGTACAACAAGAAGGATTTAATTAAAACTATGAAGGCAGTTAACAAGATGGATAGACAGACTTTGTTAAAGGATAAACCGAGGAGAACAAATGGAGACATTGATAGGTTGACTTTTTCAACTAAGTATAGTAGACAGTATCAGGATATATGTAGAATTGTACAAAGATTTACTCCATTGTTGAAAAACGATCCTAAATTAAGAGCAATTTTAGAAAAAGGAGTCAGATGTGTCTCTAGAGGATCTGAAACTATAGAGAATAGTCTGAAACGGAATTTTGCTGATAAAGTTAAAACTGAAAATAAAATGTGGTTAGGAAAACGTAATGGTAGTTTTAAATGTGGAGGAGCACCTTGCAAATCTTGTAGCTATATGAAAAAAAGTGATACCTTCACTTCAACTGTCACTGGTAATACATATAAGGTCAACCATCATATAGATTGTAATTCAAGATTTGTAATATATTTGATCACATGCAAATTGTGTCAAGGTCAATATACAGGAAGAACTACAAGAATGCTCAAGGATAGAGTGAGGGAGCACTTGTTGTCCTTGGAAAATGATATTCCAAAAACACCTGTATCTAAGCACTTTGCATTACACAGAAGAAATGATAATTATAATAAACAAGAATTGGAATATATCAATACACTTTTCTCCTTTCAAGGTATTGATTTGATACCTAAGCAAAATGTTGGGGGCAATAGAGTTCAAGCCCTAAATAGGAGTGAAGTCTATTGGATATATACATTAAAAACCGGAAGTCCTTTGGGTATAAACATGATTTCAGATGTAAAATTATATATAGGTAATTAAGATGAAATTTGAACTTATTAATGTATAGAATAATTATTATTTTTTAAGATCAAATAACACTGTGGGTCCTGTCTCAATATATTATTTTGAAATTGAAACAGATCAATTTTCATTTTGTATTATACTATTCAAATATTTACTATATTGTCATCACTATGAATTGAGGTAATGTCTTGTATATTAAATTGTAATTGATTTTCAAACCAGTAAATTTAAGTATAGGCTAGCCATGAGCTGTAAGAATAACAATTATATACATGGAGCGTCATATATATTTCTATCATATGAGGCTAGGAGTTCCTTTTTATGCGAAATCATGTGTTAATTTCAGTGTGCTCAAGTTGCAACATTGTATTGAATATTTTATATTATTTTACTTTGTAACAATGTGTTTGTATAACCCCCTTGAATGAAAGGCTTTAGAGGAAGTATTGTACCTTTAAATTTGGATGCGAGGGTTTAGCCTTTTTAAGGGAGGTTCACAGCAGCTGTCAATATCCCTGACGAAGTGCCGTTTAGCGGCAGGAAACGCGTCGGATGTGGCTGAGAGGTGTGTGTGGAGTGGTGTTCACCTGTTTGTATATTTGAATAAATCTACTGCAATGATTTAATGCTCTGTCTCTCACAAGACTTGTTTCTACATATGGTGGATATTGGTAAAGAATTGCAGCGTTTGGAGGTTGCTGTGAAGGAAATTCAAGTCACAGGCTTTCCACAGGTAACGCTGTCCGGTGAAACGGTTTATAACATTAATTCCGCCATCTTGCATGAGTGAGGCCGGATAACAGTGAGTAACAAAGCTTGTCCATTGTTTATTTTTTGAGAAGGTTGACTTCGAAAATCATCACCACTTCTGTATACTAAGAGTGATACAAGATCTTATACCTGCAAAAGGGATAAAGGTGTGTATGGAAGTCGTTAGCTAAATATGTAGAAAAAACTGGACCTTGGACAGAATAAGTGAAAAATTCTTCTACAATTTATTTTCAAAATAAAAACATGATAATTCCAAGATAAAATAAATCACAATCCCTAAGTGTTGCAACACTATATCGATCAATTCATAAAATTTCTAAAATTCAGATATACATTTGTTTCATACACAAATAAAAGGATTTATCTGCTCTTTTGTATCCTTTGTTCAAAGATTTTAGATAAAATGTATTCTTTTATTTCAACACAATTAATAATATTTGTCTCTATTTGATATTTTATATCTATATTTCATCAACTTTAAAATTACAAATATGTAGCAAAAACTAACAATTAGTTAAAACAATTTAAATGCAAGACTGATTATAAATGGTGTCTCCACAATGGCTGTTTACTTATATTGGTTGTAATTTTGTGTATCTAAAAAGTTCATCAAAGCATTTGTAAGTAATTGGAGATAAATTACTGAGGGCTGTGTTCTTTATCCTTATATTTATGTTGTGATAAATTACGGTTTCACAGTTACCTCTTTGTATCCTCAGTGAGCTTAATTTGTAGAAAAGGAATGTTCCAAACAGTGTTTAGGGGTGATTTTCTTACCCTCTCTTGTGAGCTGTTACTACTCACGGCTTCCCGGCAGTTCCTATGTGTCCTCAGTTTGACTCTCAGACAAGGGGTTACGGTAGGTAATTTTCTTTGTGTTACCTTGTCACTGGTCTTTGTAGAAGTGTTCTGATTACAGCACCAAACTGTAGACAATCCTTTTGTTTCTGTAACTTGCGCAAGTTAGCTTTTGTGTTTGTAGTTCCTCAGTCTCCTGCACTTAAGTACTTCTGTACGCAGGAAAAAAACAGGCTTTTTCTTTCTTGGTGTTCACACAGATATCAACATGTTTCGCCAGCAACCCTGGCTTTATCAAGTTACAGAAACAAAAGGATTGTCTACAGTTTGGTGCTGTAATCAGAGCACATCTACAAAGACCAGTGACAAGGTAACACAAAGAAAATTACCTACCGTAACCCCTTGTCTGAGAGTCAAACTGAGGACACATAGGAACTGCCGGGAAGCCGTGAGTAGTAACAGCAAGAAAATCACCCCTAAACACTGTTTGGAACATTCCTTTTCTACAAATTAAGCTCACTGAGGATACAAAGAGGTAACTGTGAAACCGTAATTTATCACAACATAAATATAAGGATAAAGAACACAGCCCTCAGTAATTTATCTCCAATTACTTACAAATGCTTTGATGAACTTTTTAGATACACAAAATTACAACCAATATAAGTAAACAGCCATTGTGGAGACACCATTTATAATCAGTCTTGCATTTAAATTGTTTTAACTAATTGTTAGTTTTTGCTACATATTTGTAATTTTAAAGTTGATGAAATATAGATATAAAATATCAAATACAGACAAATATAATTAATTGTGTTGAAATAAAAGAATACATTTTATCTAAAATCTTTGAACAAAGGATACAAAAGAGCAGATAAATCCTTTTATTTGTGTATGAAACAAATGTATATCTGAATTTTAGAAATTTTATGAATTGATCGATATAGTGTTGCAACACTTAGGGATTGTGATTTATTTTATCTTGGAATTATCATGTTTTTATTTTGAAAATAAATTGTAGAAGAATTTTTCACTTATTCTGTCCAAGGTCCAGTTTTTTCTACATATTTAGCTAACGACTTCCATACACACCTTTATCCCTTTTGCAGATTAAGCGCCTAATCTCCATAACTTTTTCACTTTAAACACCTTTCTATCTGGGAAGTAGATAGTAGGAGAATAAGGCAAGGGATATTAACTCTTAAGCGCTAGTTTATTTAACCCCCCTTTTTTTTGCTAAAGATCTTATACCTGTAAAGGGAAGTGTGATTATACACCTATAATGGGAAATGTGACAAACTTTGTCGTTTTTTTACCTGATGCACTTGCATAATACTTGTGAATAACCAAAGTGGAGTATCCTGTGCAGTGGTTTCTAGTCCTGACAATATACCTGCTATATTTACACTGTTAGAGATTGACAGTGTTATACTCTAATACAGATCATAAATTAGCTAATGGTATTGGAATATATTTGTCCGTGGTTTACTACGCAGTGTGCATGAGTCTGTATGTTTATGCAGAAAGTTAACTATCCAAGAAGGGCTGGTTTGATTGTGCCCTATTCAGTCACTTGGATAACACACTAATAGAATTGTTGCAATTAAGTAACGTGTTTAGTTGAATTACAATATAACTTAAAGTGTGACTCTAACCCTGTTTGGAACAAACTTGAAGGAACATATGATACTTTACGTTCAGTATTAGTCCAATATGCTGTAAATATATAGTAGTGTGTAACCTAGTATCCTATATTGTCCTCCTTCTGATCATACCATATCAAGAGCGTGAAAAGAACAAAAAGTTTTATTAATGTAGGCGCTACAATATAATTTACTGCCGTGCGTAAGTACAACTGTTCATATGGTGCTATTGCATGATCGGCAATGTTAAAGGAGCAAGTCACTCTAATCAGAAAAATACTTATTAAAGCGATGGTGTTACGCTTGTCTGCCTTGAATATCGCTGCAAGGCTATAAGTTAACCCTGCTTATGTATCAGACAATACACAGATCATCTGATCTGGATTAAAGCTTGTTAAACTGCCTGTAGTAGTTGAATTGGAATAATGTTATTTGAACATCAGTTTGTGACTTAGTCAGTACCGGAAATCATAACATAAATTGTAGTAAGGTTGTAATGTGTAAAAAAACGTTCACCTCAATTATAAACAGCTATGTTTATAGAAATAGGACAACTATAGATCAATTAATACACTGGGTTATACTAAATCATCATCCTGCTGCACAGGATGAGAAGATGACCTGAATATAAATAGGCCTTCCTTAGATAAGATTCAAGCTTCCTATCTAAAGGATCCTTAAAGGAAGTACTATCTTCCATAGGAATAGTGGTACGTTTAGCAAGAGTAGAAATGGCCCCATCAACTTTGGGGATTTTTTCCCAAAACTCTATAGAATTTGCTGGTAAAGGATACCATTTTTTTAAACCTTGAAGAAGGAATAAAAGAAGTACCTGGCTTATTCCATTCCTTAGAAATCATATCAGAAATAGCCTCAGGAATAGGAGAAACCACAGGAGGTTTAAAAACAGCATTTAAACGTTTATTAGCCTGAACGTCAAGAGGACTGGTTACCTCAATATCCAAAGTAATTAACACTTCTTTTAATAAAGAACGCATATACTCTATTTTAAATAAATAAGTAGATTTGTCAGTGTCAATGTCTGAGGAAGGATCTTCTGTATCAGATAGATCCTCATCAGAAGAGGATAAATTATTATGTTGTTGGTCATTTGCAATTTCATCAACTGAATGAGAAGTTTTAAAAGACCTTTTACGTTTATTAGAAGGTGGAAATGCAGACAAAGCCTTCTGGATAGAATCAGAAACAAATTCTTTAAAATTCATAGGTATATCATGTACATTAGAAGTTGAAGGAACTGCAACTGGCAATGTACTATTACTGATGGACACACTATCTGCATGTAAAAGTTTATCATGACAACTATTACAAATGACATTCGGCGAAATAATTTCCACAATCTTACAACAAATGCACTTAGCTTTGGTAGAACCGATGTCAGGCAGCAATATTCCAGCAGAAACTTCTGAGGCAGGATCAGATTGAGACATCTTGCAAAATGTAAAAGAAAAAACAACATATAAAGCAAAACTATCAATTTCCTTATATGACAGTTTCAGGAATGGGGAAAAATGCAAAAAGCATAGCCCTCTGATCAAACAAACATCAATGGGGTATTAAAATAATGAAAAGGTTTGGCGCCAAGTATGACGCACAACGTAACTGAAAACTTTTTTGGCGCCAATAATAACCGGAAATGACACACTCGCGTCACTAATGATGCAACCGTGTGTAAGGCTTCGGCGTCAACTATGACGCCGGAAATGACGAAGTTGCGTCATAGACGTATTTTTCGCGCCAAAAAAATTCTCGCGCCAACAATGACGCAATAAAGTTTAGCATTTGGCGCACCCGCAGGCCTAATACCGCCCCGCAATTTGCAAGAAGTAGTCAATTGAAAAAAAGACTAAACCCCAGGTAAGAAAAAAATGTCTTAAAAAATGTTTATATTCCCCAAATATGAAACTGACAGTCTGCAGAAGGAAATACGTGAACCTGACTCATGGCAAATATAAGTACAATACATATATTTAGAACTTTATATAAATGCATAAAGTGCCAAACCATAGCTGAGGTGTCTTAAGTAATAAAAAAACATACTTCCCAAAAGACACCCATCCACATATAGCAGATAGCCAAACCAGTACTGAAACAGTTATTAGTAGAGGTAATGGTAAATTGAGAGTATATCGTCGATCTGAAAAGGGAGGTAGGAGATGAATCTCTACGACCGATAACAGAGAACCTATGAAATAGACCCCCATTAGGGAAATCATCGTATTCAATAGGTAATACTCCCTTCACATCCCTCTGACATTCACTGTACTCTGAGAGGAATCGGGCTTCAACAATGCTGAGAAGCGCATATCAATGCAGAAATCTTAGCACAAACTTACTTCACCACCTCCATAGGAGGCAAAGTTTGTAAAACTGAATTGTGGGTGTGGTGAGGGGTGTATTTATAGGCATTTTGAGGTTTGGGAAACTTTGCCCCTCCTGGTAGGATTGTATATCCCATACGTCACTAGCTCATGGACTCTTGCCAATTACATGAAAGAAAGCTAAAATAAGGAAGGGAATTATAAGGCAATTCTTATAATATTTAACAAAAAAAAACATAAATATATTAATATGTATTTATGAATAAATAGAACATATTCTGCTATGTGAAGAACATTGGAATGTGAAATATTAATATTTCATGTCGAGTTAGCGCACTTTGGTTAAGGGCTATCAGGTTTGGGTGTGAGTAGGGTGTTTTTGTTTTTTTTTCTTTCCACTTTTCGTGGTCCATTGAAGTCTATGGGGGAATACGTTACCACAGTCGCATTATTCTAAGTTCAGCTTTTTGCTTGCATCAGGTTAGCATTAATGCAGAAACTTTTTATTTTCATCTTGTAACACGAATGCTACCCAACGCACACAAAAAAAAAGATTACTTCTAGCAAAATGAAGGCACTAGCAGAAGCGCTAAATTGCACTCCACTTGTAATCTAGTCCTTAATAGCTAATATCAAGATTGATTCAATTACTATCTCAGATCATGCTCCCATCCAACTTAATCTAATAATAAATTACATAAAGAAAGGGAGAACTTGGTTCTTTCCAAGATATTTAGTAAATAATGCAGAATTTAAAACGTTTTAAAGATAAGGTGAAAGGAGTATGAGAGACTTACTGCTCAGCATAAAGCTCAACCAGTGTTAATTTGGGAAGCAGCTAAAGCAGTATTGAGGGGAGAGACTAAAGCTTTCACAATTACATTTAATAAAATAGTTTAACCTCTTAATGACCAGACAATTTTTCAATGTTCTTACCCTGAAGGACAAGGGGTATTTTTACATTTCTGCAGTGTTTGTGTTTAGCTGTAATTTTCCTCTTACTCATTTACTGTACCCACACATATTATATACCGTTTTTCTCGCCATTAAATTGACTTTCTAAAGATAACATTATTTTCATCTTATCTTATAATTTACTATAAAAAAAATTATAAAATATGATGAAAAAATGGGAAAAAACACACTTTTACTAAATTTGACCCCCAAAATCTATTACACCTCTACAACCACCAAAAAACACCCATGCTAAATAGTTTCTAATTTTTGTCCTGAGTTTAGAAATACCCAATGTTTATATGTCCCTTACTTATTTTGCAAGTTATAGGGCAATAACTACAAGTAGCACTTTGCTATTTCCAAACCATATTTTTTTCATAACTAGTGATAGTTACATTGAACACTGATATCTGTCAGGAATCACTGAATAACCCTTCACATGTACAGTATATATTTTTGAAAAGAAGACAACCTAAGGTATTAAACTTGCTGTATTTTGACTCTTTTCATGCAACCATTTTACCACCAATCAATGCCAAAGTTTGAAAAGAAAAAAAAAGTGAATTTTTGACAAAATAGCAATTTAAGAATATATGTACTGAGAACGTTAAGGGTTACTGCCAAATAACACCCCAATATGTGTCCAGCAACATCTCCTGAGTACAGTGATACCACCCATGAATAGGTTTGTCTGGTTCTCAGGGGGCTAAAAGGCCTTATTTTTAGGGGGCACATTAAAGTTTTCCAACTTGAAATTTTCACATCTGTCATCATGCACCTATGTCCTATTTGGGACATTTCTGAAGCCAGGCAATGTAATTTATCCCCACAGTTTTAGCCAAAAAAATGGAGACAGCGTATGGTGGTAATTTTTCAATTTTCAATTTTACACACACACTGCTTTTTGACTATAATTTAGGAGAGCCTGTTGTAAGTTATTGCAAAAAAACACTCCAGGTTGTTTTCTGTAAGACCACCTGAGTACACCTATGCCCCCCATGCATAGGTTTGCCAGGATTTTGAAAAGGTTCTATTAGAAATTTATGAATTATAATTTTAGTTAAAAGTGAGAGTATTTCTTACCAGATTCTTATAAATGCTTCAAAACTTTACAAAACTAGACAGATGATGGAGTGGGAAAGAGACTGGGGCGTAGTTTTATCTGCAGAGGACTGGACTGACGCAATCTTATATACCAAAACGTCGATTCACTGCATGACACTGTATGAATTATTCTATAAACTCTTGACCAGGTGGCACTATGTGCCTTCAAAGATACATAAAATGTTTCCAGACTGCTCCCCCCTCTGCTGGAGGGGATGCCAGATGGCGGGTGATCCCCACCATATCTGGTGGGCCTGCCCTGCCATTGCTCCCCTGTGAAACAGATTAGGGATCTTGTGCTGCCGACTGGGACTGGCAGTGTCCTTGCCCCCGGAGACAGCTCTGATCCATGCCGGCCTTCAGTCCCTCTCTGCGCCCAGAGGCATACTCCTGATAACGATCCTGATGGCAACAAAATTATTGATTGCACGAAACTGTAAGAAACCTAACCCTCCCAGTTGGCAAGCTTTGATTCAACTTATCTCCTACTTCAGATCCATGGAAAATGATGTATATAATTCACGCCAACAAGCAGACCTGTACGCCTTGATATGATGGGAGCCGTGGGACTCTCTGGGAGAAGGCAAAATTATTTCTCTGTAAAGTAGAGTATCCCTGATTTAGGCTTATTACAACACCGACAGGGAGGGGACTGTATAATATCCCCCCTCCCTGCGGCTGGTGGGCTTTGGGTCCCCCACCCTCCACCTTTTTTTTTTTCTGCCCCCTTTTATTTTATTTTATTTTTTTATTTTTCTCCCTTCCCTCTCTTTCCCCTAATCCTATTACCCCACGGGTTCTCCCAGTGGAACATCTAATATACAGACACTTACTTACCCCCATGGCCTTTTGGGCTCATTTGGGACTTATGCACAATACACTAAGTTCACTGATTGGGGCCTATCTATCAAGCTCTGAACGGAGCTTGAAGGCCCGTGTTTCTGGCGAGTCTTCAGACAATTTAGCGATGTCTGTCGGACCTGATCCGCAGTGTCGGATCAGGTCCGACAGACATATGATAAATAGGCCCCATTGAGTCCCTGTGCCAAGACTTTTTCACAAAAACTATTTGTTTTCTTTTTTTACTTTTATATTTTGTTCTGACTCTTGCTCATTGCAAAAATTGTTTTGAACCTTGAAGGACAAATGTCTTCCTTCTCTGTATTCACGCATCTGTGGAATTCCATATATATGTTGTACTTTGAATTTCACCTCAATAAAAATTATTTTATATATAAAAAAAAAAAAAAGTGAGAGTATTTCTTCTGATAGGCCTATCTTTAGTTTGGGGCCAATCGTATACCGCAGGTCTATTTATTGGCATGAAAGTGTATATATTTTGAAATGTTGACACCCCAAGGTATTGTATATTGAGTGCTTTGATGGAACCGTTTTTAGCCAAAAAAAAAAATTGGAGACAGTGTATGGTGGTAATTTTTCAGTTTTACACACGCACTGCTTTTTGACTATAATTTAAGAGAGCCTGTTGTAAGTTATTGCAAAAAACACTCCAGATTGTTTTCTGCAAGGCCCCCTGAGTACACCCATACCCCCATGCATAGGTTTAGTTAAAAAATTGAGTAGTAAAAGTAAAAAAAATAATACATTTAGGAACAGTAAATGTAAAAAAAAAAAAAATTTCACCAATGTATGGTAGCGTTTGAAGCAGTCACCAATGCAGAGTCCAGGTTGTCAAGGGCAATCAGGACAGTAGAATGTGGTATCCTTTCTCAGCCCCCTTTTTTATAACAGACTCTGTATTTTTTTGTGGTTTCTGCTGTGTGGTAGTAGGGGGAATTTTAAAAATAAAGTGGGTAGCCCCAACTCTGCTTTTCACCATTACCGCCCGGGGAGCAGGTTCATCTTGGTACAAAATCCCCGAAATGACCTGGAACTGCAAAAAAGTGAGCTTCATTTTAGGGTTTGCTTTTTTGTTCAACAAGAAAGCGTTGTAGGTTGCAATTTGCATTAGATAAATTTCAACCTTTTTGTACCAGGCCCTTGTCTTTCGCATAATTAGGTAGGGCTGTAGCTGCTGATCTGCCACATCAACCCCACACATATGCCGGTTATAGGCCTTGATGCACACTGGCTTGCTTGTGACCTAAGCTCTGCCACGTAAAGAGACCTCCACAGTCCTTTCAATGCGGATGGTGATGAGAAGGTATACATCCTTCTTGTCTCTATACTTGACTGCCAAAAGCTCCTCTTGGCACAGAGCTGACGTCTTCCCCCCTTCGTAGCCGGGTGCGTGACAGTTGCTCTGGGAATCCTGTGCAGTGTTTACGGATAGTACCACAAGCTACTGTATCAAAACAATACAGTAGCTTGAACAAAAGGACACTTGTATAAAAATTATCAAGATACAAGTGGTACCCTTTGTTCATTAGGGGTTGAATTAGGTCCCAGACAATCTTGCCACTGGTTCCCATATGTTCTGGGCAACCTGGAGGGTCAAGGTGGTTATCCTTTCCCTCATACACCCGGCAGGCCTGAGTATACTCACTCTCGCTCTCACAGAGCTCTTATACCCTTTCACTCCATACCTGGGGTCTATTTAACAAGGGCCGAATAGCCCCTGTTCCCCTTGTTTCTGTGCAAGCCTTCAGGCTTGCCAGAAACAGGAGTTAAGAAGCAGCTGTCTTAAGACCGCTGCTCCTAAACTCATACGCCGCCTCTGAGGCGGCGTATAGCAATCTGCCCGATCATGTACGATCGGGCTGATTGACACCCCCTGCCAGCTGGGGTGTCAATCAGCCCGAATCTGCAGGGGGCGGTATTGCACCAGCAGTTCACAAGAACTGCTGGTGCAATGATAAATGCCGTCAGCGTATGCTGTCTGCATTTATCAATGTGTGGCGGACATGGTTCGCTATAGTGGATCATGTCTGTCCACACATATATAAATAGACCCCTTAGAGCACTTGGAAGGAATATACTGCTTGAATCCCAGCCTTCCCTTATACTTCATCAGGGATTCATCATAGCTTTTACAAACAAATTAAATAGCAGTGGTATCAATGCCTAAAGCAGTTATCTGCGGCACAAAAGGGGTTAATGGCTTTGGGTCTTACAATAAAATGAATCAATGCCTAAAACAGTGATCTACGCACAGAATCTACGTTAATGGCTCTTACCAAAAAATCAAATAAATTTATACCAATGCCTAAGCAGTGATAAAGCAGCACAAAAGGGGTTAATGGCTCTTATAAGAGACTTTGGGGCATATGTATCAAGCTCTGATTGGAGCTTGATGCTCCGTGTTTCTGGCGAGCTTGCAGGCTCGCCAGAAACAGCAGTTATGAAGCAGCGGTCACAAAGACCGCTGCTCCATAACCTGTCCGTCTGCTCTGAGCAGGCGGACACACATCGCCGGAAATCAACCCGATCGGGTTGATTGACACCCCCCTTGGCCGCGAGTCTGCACCAGCAGCTCTTTTGAGCTGCTGGTGCAATGCTGAATACGGCGAGCATATTGCTCGCCGTATTCAGCGAGGTCTGGCGGACCTGAGGCCTTTGGGTCTTACAATAAAATTAAATATCAATCAATGCCTAAAGCAGTGATCTCCGCACAGAAGTGGTTAATGGCTCTTAGAAGAGTCTTTATATCAATACCTAAGCAGTGATATCAATGCCTAAAAATATTAAATATAAATCAATGCTTAAAGCAGTGATATACGGCACAATAAAATTAATAAAAATTAATTATTTTTTTTATATATATACCAACAGTATAGTGGCTCTGAAAAGAGCCTTTGGGTCTGATAGTTCTCAAATTTAAAATGCAATAACACTCTCCCTCTCAATACAGATCTGTCTCCCTCACTAAACCACAAGTGAGGAGAGGGAGGCAGATCCATGGTTGTCATAGTCAATATTTACAAATATTGACCTGATCAGGCAAATGGTGATCACTCTGATTGATCACATTTAGGGGCAATCTCTGATTGGATGTTCCTAGCCCTATTCTAATGATGAGGCCTGGGTTGTTCTTGCTGATTGGTGGATAAATTCATCCACCAATAAAAAAGTGCTATCCAGAGTTCTGAACTAATAAAAAAGCTTAGATGCCTTCTTTTTAAAATAAAGATAGCAAGAGAATGAAGAAAAATGGGCGATAGGAGTACATTAGAAAGTTGCTTAAAACTGCATGCTCTATCTGAATCACGGAAGAAAAATTTTTGGTTTCAGTGTCCCTTTAACTGAACATAGTAGTATTAATGAGGATCAAACAGGCTTTGTGAAGCCTGAACTACTGTTAAAAATCTAAGAAAAGTGTAAACAGTTTTAACTTATTTTTGGCATCTTAGGAAAGCAGTGACGTGCAGTGAGGTCAGAGGCTGGTGAGGCACTAGATATGATACGCCGGAGAAACACATGTACAGAGGGCCGCAAGTACCCCCAACAAGGCAGGTTTATATGATATCTGAACCAGTGCACAGGTGACATAATCAGGTGATGGGTGAGAGCAAGTTAGTAACCACTGAGTTACCGATCAGCTGATTACTTCACCTGTGCACTGATTCAGCTATAATGAAAACCTGGCCTGTTGGGGGTACTTGAGGACCATTGTTGAGAAATGTATTGATTACCTGGAGAATAAAGCACACATACTCTGCTCACTGACACCCACTCTGCTCACATACACACTCACACAATTCTGTGGCACAGTGCAAGTTACTAAGCAATTAGAATGATACACAATCTCTTCTCTACTCACTACTGTATTGTAAAAATAGAAATAATTTACCATACAAGTTTTACACAAAGGACAAGTTATCAATACTGCCATCACAGCTGCTGCAATATGGTGCTCAAGAAACGCACGTGCACATCCCACTTAGGTATGCTCTTCAACAAAGGACACCAAAGGATACCAAAAGAATAAAGTACATAATAATAAAAGTAAAATAGAAAGGTTTTTTTTTTGTGTGCAATTTCTATCTGAATGATGGAAATGTAATTATGACTTTCATGTTCCTTTCAAAAACTAATTTGATTTGCTGACATGGGGCCAGTAACAGTTGATGCTAATTCTCAAAATATAAATAACTTGAAAAGTCTATTAAAATAGCATGCTCTACCTCAATCATGAAAGTTTAATTTTAAATGTCTCCCTTTGACTATGTGTTTAACCAGTTACTTCAGTTACTTTACAGTGGCATTATTTCTAAAAACATTTAACTGCAATAATTACATATATTTTTTTAAATGACTCATCTCCTTTTTATTAATATAAACTTTTATAAAAGCAGCACATATTAAAAACACAATGCAACAGCTTTCAATTGATTTGTGAATTACAAGTTAACAGCAGTCTTTAAATAAATGGAGACACAGAGATAAAATAAAAATAGATACTGCATCCTCTGACTGAACAGACATAACATATATGTAGTTTGTACCTAATTAAATCAAATAACCATGAAAAAGGGAGGCTTAGCAATATTCAATGTCAAAAACTTTAGTTTAAATAATGTGGACACTGCACACTTAACTTCAAACTCTGGGTTTTAAATTATGGATTTAAATTTGAATTGACCCTTTGACTTCCTGTCAGTATTGGGTTATGCTCACTTACTGTCCCCCCTGTTAATGAGCTGTATCTGAACACAATTTGTGAATCACAAGAGATTTAGAATACTACTTTACTCTTCTGCTTGGTGTCATCTGTTCTTAGGTTACCTCAGCTTCCAGTTGTGTCACATGACCCTGCTCACTGCATCCTCCTTCTGATTAATCTATATATCCTTCACTTGCTAGGAGGCATCAAGAGGGGTGCCTCCTATTGGTCCCAATTTTATCTGCTAATATATTGACAGAACACTGGTGGCGCTGCAGCACAGCTTTTCCTTTGACCCATGTACTGCAATGGAGAGAAGCGTTCCTGTACCTGCCTCTCCATAGCCTTACATGGGGGGAAAATATTTTTTTTTTAATTTTTTTTTAATTAAGCTTTGGCCACATATGGCAGGGTAGGCACTGCCTCCCTTGCCTCCTATGAGTGCACATCAAGGAAAGAGAAAAATAGGATATATATTTCAGAAGTAAGTATGATATTGCTTCATGTGGAAAAAGTGTTCAACAACATTTTGTGGGATCATCTTGTTACTTGTCAAGCGTTTTGGAATAGAAGAGATTTTTTTTTTAAATCTTATACAAAACTACTAAAGTGGTATTGATAATTAATGCGGAATTATTGGATATTTTTGAAATTCAGAGAGGGACAAAGCGGGGTTGTTCTCTTTCCTGTTGCTTTTTTTATTTGGCTATTGAACACCTGGCTATTAAAATTAGAGATGCTATAAATGGAATAAATATTGGCAATAGCAAAGTAAATATTTATTTATACACAGACAATATGCTTTTATTTATGTAAGACCTACAATCTAATGTTAAATAATTCATAGAAATTACTGAAGTATTTTGGTCTGTTTCAGGATACAAGAATTATGAATTAATAAAAAAAGGAGACCATAATAAACAACAAATACAATTTAAAGAAGTAGAGGAGACCTTTTGTCTATTTGGGGATTAAAATATTGCAAAATCCTAATCCTCTGAAATAGACTGAACCAAATGTGTAAATATGTATGTATATATATGAACACATATATATACACTTATATATTCACATTGGAGCCCTTTCCACTCAAATACATTTAAACAAAAAATAATTTTTAATCGATTTTAATATTTTTAAATATGTTTTATGGTGTTTTTAATGTCAATATTTTATATGTTAAATTCTTCTCCCCACAGACTACAAAGAACATTAGCGTGGTAGTGATATCCTGAAGTTAGCTCGCATCGGGTTTCACCAGTTCGCAAACTTTTTACTTTCAACTTGTAATATGCATGCTTACCCCCACGTGTTAAAAGCTTAATTCTAGCAAAGTTGTAAGCGGGGGAAGAAAACTGTAATCTGGCCCAAATTCCTAAAAGCAGACCTTTATCTCTTCCCTTTCAAGGTAAAATCCTGTTTGCCACTGTCCCTGGAGGCAAGGGAGCTTTCTTACCGCAAGATAAAAAAATCTAAGGGTAAACATGGGCCCTTGGGATGTTTTAGTTCCATTTGGCAGCCCAAAAAACAAAAAGCTTCCTCTTCCTTTGCCCAGCAATTGGGTTCTCAACCCTTTCTGGTCCTAAAAACAAGCAGACCAAGGGGTTTTGGAAGAACCCAATTGTTGGGCAAAACTTCTGTAAAGGAATTCAGAGATGCCTGGGACAGGCATGAGGGTATCCCATTTTAAGAAGTCTTCTCCTGCTTCCAAGTGTGCATGAAGGTGTGGCCCTAATTCCAGCCCAGTTTCTGTATATGCTTGGGAGAGGTCTATAGAGGATCCTTAGGTGTTGGGAATAAGTACTCTGGGTTCTTGAATAAGCTTTTCAATCAAAACCTGCTCAGGGAAGATTTGTCCTGTCTTAAATTCCTTGAGATCTCCTAAAGGCAAAGGCTTTTCTTGCTTTTGTGAAAGATCTGGAAAATATTGGCGTGTTATTTCTAGTTTCAACCTCCGAGCTGAACCAGGAAGTTTACTCCAATTTCTCCATAATATCAAAGAAATAATTTATTTTTTGGACTATCTTGGATCTTAGGACTGAACAAATGTATGCCTACCATCGACTTAAAATGATGCCTATTTACATATCCGCACTCATAAGGATCAAGGTCAAGTTCCTGAGCTATCCTTCATAAACAGACAATATCAGTTTGTGGCACTTGCATTTGGTCTGGCCACAGCACCCTTTTCACTTGACTCTGTGTTGATGAGTCTGTCACTAAAAGAACAACACAGGGTCAAACTGCAACAGGCACGTGCTTATCTTCAACAAACTTCCCTTCCTTTCTTGTTCAATGCATAGCGGTTGTGGGCCTCGTGGTAGCTGTCTCAGATGCATTTCTATTTCCCAGGTTTCATTGTCATTCTCTACATCTGGCAATGCTTCAACAGTGGAATGGAGATAAGTTCTCTATCTCAAAAAGATATTTATAGATCACTTGACAAGACAGCCCTTAACTTGGTGACAAACTCACCAATCCCTTGTTCAGGGGGCCTTCTACTTTTAGTCAGTTTGGACAGCTGTTACCACAGACGCTAGCATAAAAGTTTGGGGGGCAGTCAAGCGGTCTCAGAGTGCAAGAGTTTGTTCTCCATGGGAGCCGAGATTACCAATAAACATCCTGGAACTCTGCACAATCTTCAGAGTTATCCCAACTTCAGGTGACAATCTTTCCTACAGTTCTAGCTATACAATATTACTGCAGTGGCTTTCATAAATCACCAAGAAGGAATTTGCAGTTCCGCAAAATAAGATGGGCGTAATGTCACCTTTGCCTTATTTCAACCATTCACATCCCACAAGTGAACATTGGAAGTAGTAGTTTCTCTGTTGCTAACGTCTTCAACCGGTGGAGAGGTATGTAAACTAGGAGGTATACCACCTGATAGTGAGAATTTGGGACTGCCTGAGATAGCCTGCATGGCTTCTCTCTTGAATCACAAACTTCTGCACTATTGTGCCAGATCTTGAGATTCTCATGTGGATCTGAAAGATGTACTAGTGGCTTCCTGGTCTTATTTATCTATTTCTTCCATTTGTGTTGCTATCTTGGGTGACAGATTTAAAAAAAAAAAAAACAGTGTTTGCAATTCTGATTTCTCTGGTGTGGCCTTGCAGGACTTGGTATGCAGATCTGATTCATATTTCCTTATGCCTGCCTTTGCGTCTTCCTCTCAGAAAGGACCTTCTTTCCCAAGGACTGACCTTATATGAGGAACTCAAAACTCTGAATTTGACCGTCTGGCTATTGAAACATAGTCCTATCTATCCAATCTAGGCTTTTCTGATAAGGTTATTGATGCTGTCAGTCGTATTATGAGGCGTGGAAAATATATTTGTCCTGGTGTGCTAACAAAGGCTACTGTTGGAATTCTTTTAGAATTTCTAGGGTTCTTGACAGTCTAAGGAAGGGTTTATGGGACAGTTCTCTTAAGGGTCAGATATCAGCCTCAGTATCAGACCTGTGATTCGGCCAGTTTCTTTATATGGTTTTGAGGGATCTTTTAAGCTCCTTTTAATGTAACCAACCTGATGACATTACTCTGTCACCACTCAAGGGGGCGCTAATATACACAGAATATATATAGTGCTAGATCACTCCTATAATGTCAACAGATTACAAAATACAACACAAATATAGTGTATATATAGTGTGATAAAATATACAAAATGATATAACTTATCAGTCCATAGGTGAATCAATCACTGAAAAAAGTGTTGTCCATTTGGACTTGCTTCCAATGGTCCTTTTATTTTTGAATTCACGTCAGCTCCTTCCCAAATAGAAGAGGTTAACTGGAATCTGTGATGGTCTAAAACAAACACACCGAAGGGCGCCTCCTAGTGTAATAAAGTACAGATGGTGTACAAATATGTGATAACAGATGTTCAGGTACTCACAAGTGTGGCACCACTCACTCGTGCTTAGTAGTGCATACTGGAATCTCACAGTGTCCCAGCTCACTGTTCTTTTCCCACAGGTCTCAGTCTAGACTGTAGTCCCCAACCGCCAACTATGGCAGTGGAGGAATGGGCTAGATGCTTGTTACACCACGTGGAGGTTGCAGAATATCTTGCCCCAGAGTCCTGAAGGGACATTAGACACTGGAGGTAAGAAAAGGCACCGCACTGGATGTGGTTCTGCAGACACAACTGGGCACAGAATTAGAATGGCTAGGTGACATACGGAGGCTCAACGATAGACAAGCCACAAGTTATAAACAGAACTTGTTAAAGGAAATAGATAATTAGCCTTATAGAGACAGTCTTGGCAGTACAGTTAAAAGGGGCCTTACCATTTTGTCACAGGATTCCTCTTAAAGACGTATAAAGATATATCTGGGGGTGGCAGGTTTTTCAGAGGCCCCACTGAGGTAGATCATTGCCTGGGAGTTATCAAGAGGGTAAACATTATTGTGGCTTGAAATCAACGCAGGGGATTAAAATATTCTCCTCTTGACAAAGAGTACTTCTGGCTAGCTGAGAAAGGCTCAGGAGGACACTGATTTTTCTGGGACTCTATTATCCTGCCTATATTATATATACATAAAGGTAGGTTGGTTTCACACACAGACCTTAAGACGTACTCACTGCTATTAAAGGCCAATTTGCCCCCTAAACCTAATTACCCCTTTAATCACAGGGTTATGCCTAACAAAAGACAGATTAAGGCAGAAAAATCCGCAGTCACTAAGACTCTGAGCCATTATCCGAAGCCCATAGAAACTGCAAGGGACGATTTTGGTGGAGACATGGCCCTCAAACAAAGCTCCCTCAGCCCTACCACACCTAATAGTGATACACCCCAAACTCAGTATGTCACAAAGGGAGATATTCAGCATCTGTCCTCCAAGGATGACATTAAGGGAGCTCAGGAAAGACATGGTGGCACTAGAATCCAGAATTACTAAAATGGAAACAACTGTCAGCACCATTTCCTCATCCCTACAACAAAATACATCAGATTTACAAAACCATGCAGATAACCTACAATATCTCCACGACAAGATCGAAGACCTCAACAATAGAGGCCGTAGGAATAATCTGCGAATCCGTGGAGTTTCTGAGGCAGTATCCCCTCAGAGCATTGAAGGCTACCTGCAGGCTCTCTTTAGGACCATAAAAGGATCCCCGTTATCTCCGGATGTACCGATAGAGAGGGCGCACAGGGCCCTTAGGCCCAAGCCGCCCAATCAAGCACCGCCGAGGGATATCATCGTCAAATTCCTAAGGTATAAAGACAAGGAAGAGATCCTCCAAGGCGCACAACACAAACACCCCATTCTTCACGTAGGAGAGGAAATTCAACTTTTTTACTGACCTCTCTCCAGTAACCCTACAAAAGAGAAGGGATCTGGGTCACATTACCGCTACTTTAAGGAACTGTAAGATTCGATATAGGCGGGGGTTCCCGGTCGCTATCATAGCCAACAACAACAACGGTTATTTACAGGCCAGGAATGGATGAAAAAATCTTTTATGAAAATGTATCTATCCAGGTCCCTACCACACAGAGAGCGAGTGTTGGGGGCGGTGTGTCCTCACCACAGTCATCTAATGACCGAACTTCTGAGGAGGATAATGGGTAACGTAGTATACCTTATTGCTGACTTTGGTCTTATAATAGGAACTTTTTGTTTTTTATTTTGCTCAACAAAACCTCTCATATGTTACCTCGCCTCAAGGTTTGAGGGGAATACTTTACCTGTACTTTGTTATATGATGGCATGGGGGTAATATTACTACAGAATATATTTGGGTTCACTGGGGTAGTCTGGGATTGCTGAAGACTAAAGCCTAATGACTCGCCTGCCTTTGGTGATATAGCGTTATTAATGTCCCAAAATTGCAATTCACCTAAAAGGGGGGTGCACACTTGACATCTATGATGGGGTGATCTGGTTTTGTTTAGACCGGGTCGCTGCAATACTACGGACATCGGGTCGCAGGCTAGCCAATTGTGGTATAAGAGGTATCTCCAGGTTGACTAAGCACAACTAATTTATGTTAACTAATTGCTTACACAAACTCAATGTGTGAATTATTATAGAGGTTGACTTGTTTTTTGTTGCCTGTGCTGATTACCTTTTTCTTATTTTCAGTTGATGCCGCATTATTACTTTAGAAAATAAGGCCCTCAGCTATTACATGTGCCTAAAAGAGTTGTGTGTGTTATATTTGTAGTACAGATCCCACATGGATGTCCCCAATCAAGGCTAGAGTCCTGAATAGCAGATAAGGTACCCTGTTGTAGACAGTCTACACTTAGGCACGCCATCTTTCGAGAGGAACTGTCAACACATTTTAGACAACCACATCTTAATAGTAGAAGTTATTCTGAAGCCTCTTTCATGGCGACTTTAGGTTCCACTAGTGTCCAACCAGCTCATATTTTTCTATCATATTAAGGTTACCTTGTCTAGACTGAACCAATAATACTTTACCTGGCTCCCCAGGACTTCTAATTCCCAGGCCGGCAACATAATGCACATAACATACAGCAGGTCTTTCAAAGGCCTTTGGAATATTCTCGCTGGCATTGGGAAGCAGACATGATTGGGACATAGAGGAGTAATATAGCTATGTATAATAATCACAGCCAGATAATAACGGGGTATTTAAATAATTAGAGAGAGGGGATGTCATACACCACAAGTTCAGTTGATATTTCTAAGAACACAATTATAGATGGCAGACTCTCCCGCACTACCCTTTTCCCATATTAGCCCAGATAAGCTCCTACCTATCCTTGCCCTTCCCGCATACTTTCCTATCCCTTAACGTGCTGTAAGCATATATGGGTTAATTATAATTAACGTCAGTCTTGGGGTTATTTCCCCATTAAAATTGTTTGTAGATTTCGATACTGTTGAGCACTAGAATTGTACTTTTATATTCTTATAGGTTGTTATCAGGGTGTTGGTGTGATATTCCATAAAACAATCCCATTTCAATAGACGCATATTGAGAGAGATCCAGATGGACATTACTTATCATTAGTGGGCACTCTCTATGGCCACTATATCACTTTAGCATCAGTATACTCACCCAGTCACTCTCAAGATACTTTCATTAAAAAAAATCTCTAACCTATTATTAGAACTCGCTAAGGGAATTACATATCTAGCTGGAGACTTTAACTTGGTGTCAGACCCCTCTTTTGACTCCTCAAGGGCAGTATCTTGTACACCCACTACTACGATCAATCAGGTTAACTCTACCCTCAAAGAGATAGCCCTGCATGACATATGGCGATCTCTTCACCCTAACTCCAGGGATTACTCATTTTTTTCTATTCCACACAATAGCTACTCGAGGATCGATTATATTTACACTGATTCTTGCGGTCTCACAATTACACATCACAGCAACATAGGTCACATTACATGGTCCGATCACGCACTGGTTACATGCTCGGTTCTCTGGCCTGATATACCGATCACAAATCGAATATGGAGACTCGATGACACAATGCTAGATAACCCTCTAATTTTGGAGGACTTGCGTAAGACCCTAATTGAGTACTTTGAGATAAATACACATACATCATCGTCGATCGCGAACGTGTGGGAAGCACATAAAAGCAGGATACGCGGAACCTTAATCAAACATAGAGCATTACTTAACAAACAATATCGACGTAAACATAGTGAGTTGCTGGCCAGGTTGGGTACTTTAGAGGCTAAACATAAATTGGACCCCTCATGTACTATTACAAAGAACCAATTAAATGAAGTAAGACTAGAACTTAAAAAGCATGTTGCCGAATCACATAAAAAAAAAAGCTCTATATTTAAAACAGTATTATTATGAAGGAGGGAACAAACCAGGTAAAATCTTAGCTAGATCCCTTAGAAGACGAGAAATTCAGTCTTATATCCATTCCATTAAAACTAAAGATAGGCATAACCTACGTAGTAGCGCACAAATAGCCTCAGCATTCCACAAATATTTTCACTCTTTGTACAACGTACGCGGTAGTGTAGACCCAGCCGCCCAGCAAGACTCATTGAATCAAAAGAAGAATAAGATTCTTACCTACAAGGTATTGATCTTCCAACTCTCCCTCAAGAAGCCTCAGACTTCCTAGATTCTCCGATAACATTGGAAGAGCTGTTTCAGGCGATTAAAAAATTCCCTGACCGGCAAGAGCCCAGGCCCTGACGGGTTCTCTCGGCTTATTATAAAAAATTTAAAGAAGTAATATTGTGACCACTATTAGACCTAATCAATAATCTAAGAGAAAACCCACATCTCTCCAACATTCTCCTGGAGGCCCACATCACCGGCATCCCCAAACCAGGCAAAGCGGCAGATTCCCCTGAACACTTTCGGCCCATCTCCTTAATTAACACAGACATGAAAATACTTGCAAAAATTCTAGCGACCCGTCTTAATAAATACTTACCGGATTTAATAGTGAATGATCAGGTGGGCTTTGTCCCGGAAAGGGAGGCTAGGGACAATACCATCAAGGTGATACAACTAATAACCCATGCAAAAATCCCTATGGTACTGTTTTCCCCCAATGCGGAGAAGACCTTCGTCAGGGTAGATTGGCTTTTTCTGCATAGGGTTATGGAAACAATGGGCTTTGGGGAAGCCTTCCTAAATTTTGTCTTTGCACTTTATTCGAGCCCCAACGCTAAAATTAGAATTAACGGAACCCTATCAGATTAATTTACTATTGGCAACGGCACTAGACAGGGGTGCCCTCTGTCACCACTGCTGTTTGCTCTGTCAATAGAGGTTCTGGCCCATAAAATTAGGAGAAAACATAATATCATGGGTATTACGATAGAGCACACAGAACATAACAGGCGTTGTACGCCGACAATGTTCTCTATACTATAACTAACGCGAACACTTCAATCCCTGAACTGCTCAATGAACTGTGAGAGTATGGCAAAACCTCAAACTCCCTCCTCAACTTAACCAAGTCAGAACTTCTGAACATAAATACCTGTCCAAATATAGTACACTCATTGCAAAAAGACCACAATATTACACTTGCGAAGAACCACTTTAAATATCTAGGGATACACCTAACCCCTAATCCCTTAGATCTTTTTAAACATAACTATGTTTCAATCAAAAACAACATTGCCTCAGATCTCTCTTCATGGAATAGTAAACACATATCCTGGCTGGGAAGAGTGGGTGTAATAAAAATGAATATTCTGCCGAGAATATTATACTTCTTCCAAACTGTTCCCATTGCACTCCCAGCAGGCTATATTGCTCTACTATAAAAATTAATCAAACAGTTCATATGAGCTAATGTCAAACCTAGGTTACCAAAACGAACTATGTATTTGCCAAGAGACAGAGGAGGTTTGGGTCTACCAGACCTCAATTTGTATAGGAAAGCCATTATGTTGCAAAGAATTGTAGAGTGGTCTACACTCACACAATACAGAACACAAAGCGTGGGTCCAGCTAGACAGGCAAATTCTCAAAGTGAATAACTTGGGCACATTAGCTTGGATACCATCTCATCAAAGACCAAAAGTAATTAAAGACTACCACATGATAGAGGAAACACTTCATGTATGGGACAGGACTTTAGCTACTTCCGTACATATCTCCACAAAACACTCCCCTAACTCCAATTCTCCAAACCCCGAACTCCCCTACCATTCCTTAGGTTCTTGTAAGATTAAACCCTTTAAACTTAGAGAGGGATCCCTCCAAGGAGTGGTAGAAAATGGGGAAAATCCTGCCACAGAGTAGATGAGAGGAAAGACAAGCTGCAATTTTTTTCTCGTGGTTGCACTACAATCAGTTAATAAACTACATTTCCAGACATAAATATAAACTAGACCTAGGGAGGGGACTTACCCCATTTGAGGAGCTCTGCATTATGGAAAGAGTTCCAAAACATCTGATATCCTTACTATATAAGATTATACTTATACAAGGGGTATAAACTCTACCCACATACACAATTCAATGGCAAGAAGACTTTGACACCGAGCTTGATTGCAAGTCTTGGTTGACAGCTTTTAGACTTGTTAAGAGATCCTCTTTCTCGGCAGGTATTCAAGAGACCCACATCAAACTGCTTAGCAGATGGTACCTCACACCAACAAAGCTGCACAGCATATTTCCATCTCTTAGCCCCACATGCTAGGGGGGTTGTGGTGAGGAAGGATCCCTTCTGCATATATGGTGGTATTGCCCAAAACTGAGAAACTTCTGGCCAGGAGTTTTGAAAATATTTCTGAGATCCTAAACCTAGTCATCCCAAATTCTCCAGAGATTTTATTACACCTTGCCTTTCCAAAAACACAAAGTGAGGCACATCTAGCCTTGCTATTAATAATGCTCACAGGAGCAAAAAAGTTAATCCCCAAAAAACGGAAAACGCAGGACCTCCCTACTATAGAGGAATGGCATTCTCAGGTAGACAAAATCTTACTTATGGAAAGATACCACTACTTGAAAACCCACAAACTTGCGGTCTACGAAACGGTACTCGCTTTGTGGCACAACACCCTATGAACCTAATTTCCTTTTCTTTTTTTTTTTTCTCTCCCCTCTCGCTTTTCCCTTCCTCTAGGCCCCTTCCCCTCCCTCACTTCTCTCTGCCTTTCTCCCTCTCCTACTAAACACATATAATTTATTCTTGCAATTACAGATCTCAGCCTAATTAAGTCGTCACTTTATGATCTCTTTACTCTTACTCAGGAAAAATGAAAATCCTTTAAGAATTTTGATCCCATCCCCGGAATCTGTTACTTAGGATGGGAGTATATATTAATGATGTGAACAATCCTTCAATCAATCTTGTTAAAAGATTCTTGCTGTAAGAGGGAATTGAATGTTTGTAACTGTTTTCATGCCTTCTTAACAGCTGTATGTAACAATTTTTCAAAGGCTGTATGTAATCAATAAAGCTTTTGAAAAAAAAAAAGTAGGAAAGGACAAAGCAGTAAAATAGAGGAACAAAATGTTACTGTTTTCGAAAATGAAACTTAAAAATTTCACATAGCCTGGTTGGGGCCACCATAAAAGAAAATTTAAAAGAATTTATCAGGTAAGCATAAATGTTGTTTTCTTTCATAAGGTGGTGAGAGTCCACGATCCATTACACATGGGAACTAATACCTAAGCTGTAATGTTAAGATGGTAAGAACTTATTTTCCAGACACTGCTGCCTGGAGTACGTTCCTACCAAAAGCCATTTCTGAAAAACAAAAACATCAAAATTGATCAAAAAAAATTAGTTAAAGGGATAGTCTAGTCAAAATTAAACTTTCATGATTTAGATAGGGCATGCAATTTTAAACAACTTTCCAATTGACTTTTATCATTAAATTTGCTTTGATTCCCTTGGTGGTATTTTAGAAAAGCTAAACCTAGGTAGGCTCAAACTGATTTCTAAACCATTGAAAACCACCTCTTAGCTAAGTTTGACAGTACCAGTTCATGTGTATCATATAGATAACATTGTGCTTACTCCCGTGGAGTTATTTAGCAGTCTGCACTGATTGGCTAAACTGCATGTCAGTCAAAAGCACTGAGATAAGGGGGTAGTCTGCAGAGGCTTAGATACAAGGTAATCAAAGAGTTAAAAAGTGTATTACTATAACTGTGTTGGTTATGCAAAACTGGGGATTAAAGGGATTATCTTTCTTTTTAAACAATAAAAATTCTGGTGTAGACTATCCCTTTAAGGCATTTAATGATGACCAAGTTGCTGCCCTGTAAATTTTCTCAACAGAAACCTCATTTGTGAATTACCCAAGAAATAGAAACAGATCTGAGAGTGGGCCGTAATATGTTTTGAATAAGGCTTACATGCCTACAAGTAAAGGTTTAAGAATCAAAAACTTTAACCACAAAGTTAATATGACAGCCAAAACCTTTTGGACTTATCAAGGACCCTAAAAATGCTGTCTAAAGTCCTATGTAGACCAATGATTATGAAGGAGTCTCTCCTTCAAAATTTTAGGATTAGAACAAAATGAAGGAACTATAATCTCAGCCTTATTTTGGTGAAAAATAAAATGAGTCACAATAAAGAGTATATAACCCAGAAACATTTTTAGCAGATGAAATTACTAGAATAAACAAACTATCCAAGAAAGAAGTTTGATTTCTGTAGTATGCATAGGCTCAAAAAGAGAGTCTTGCAGAATTCTAACAGGCAAATTTATATTTCAAGGAGCAGAAATAGGCTTGATAACAGGCAGAATTCTATCCAATGCATATAGAAAGAGAAGCACACTACCAGGAATGAACAGCTCAGTAGCATCTTCTATGGCGAGTTGCCACCTAGGAGAAGCCTCCTTTAGCCCCATTGTGCTTTTCACAGTGGACAACTTTCGTGAAGTTTATCAGTCTGATCCCACCTAGTAAGATCAGTCAACCCCCGAAATACAAGGCAATCTTCCTTTAAACAAGGCAACCCTAAATAATTTCTGGCCTTCATTGGGCTTCATCAATGAGGTGCAGCTATATTCCTCCAAGCACATAGGGCAGAGAGTCCATGTCTGTTTTTCCACATTACCCTTACGGAGATTACCTCAGTGCAATAATTCATCTAGGGTTGCCATGTTCCTTTTTTCAGAGAGGGATTGCCTGGTATTTCAGGGCTGGATTGACCTTGTTAGGCAAGATCAGACAGATATACTTCAGGAAAGTTCTTCTCTGTAAAAAGCATTATTGGGCTAAAAGAAGCTGCAATGAGGTAGTAAATCACTATAGAACTAACAGGTTATTGAGCTGGTGTTTGTTCCTGAGAATGCGCTTCTCTTTCTGTATGTATTTTCTCTCCCTAAGGGGAAAAAGGGAAACCAGACGTGGAATCCTTCCCCAGTGTGCTTAGGGGAATGTGGCTGCACTTTACTTAATAAGCCCAAAATGATTGTCTGGGGTTGCCATGTTCCATGAGGGACAGCCTGGGGTTTTCTGGGCTGGACTGTCCTTGTTAGGCAGGATCAGACTGATATACTTCAGAAAATCTCTGAATATCCAGAAGTTTGCAATCTTTTTATGAAATAAAACCGATACAGCTGAAATTTAACCCTTTAAAGAACTTGCAGATAAGTCCTTTTCTAACACAAAAATAGATGCTAGGATGAATGAATGACAACTAAAGTAATTATTTTCACACCAAGACAGGTAAACCTTTTAAATTTTGTGATAAAATGCTTCTAATAATAGGTTTTCTGGTTTGAATTAAGGTTTCAGCAAACTCATCTGTCTCAGAATCAGGTTTTCAATCTCCAAGGCTTTAAGTTAAGATACTCAAGATCTTGATGAGAAAGAGGGCATTGAGAAATAAGGTCATGCCACTGGGGAAGAAGCCAATGGAGACAAGTGGACATCTGAAATATGTCCGTAAGTCAAGTTATGAGTAGCCAGACTGGAGCAATCAAAATTACTGATGATTGTTCTTGTTCCAAGAGATCACACTTGGCAGAAAGACTGTGGGAAGGAATATGTAAGCAAGCTAAAATGACCAAGGAGCTATTAGAGCATCCATTGTCTCTTTACATGGATCTCTGATCTCGCTATGAAACTGGGAAGTTTGTTGTTCAAAAGAGAAGCAATGAGATCTACCTCTAGGAGACCCCATTGGTGTACTATCTGATAGAATACCTCTTGATGTAGATATTCCCCTGGATGAAGAGATTGCCAAATCAGATAAACTGCATCCCAATTCCAGACCCCTGGAATATTAATAGCTGTAATTGTGTAATGATTTTTCTCTGCCCAAGAAATAATACCAGCTACTTACTTCATTGTTCGCAATCTGATTTGTTTTTTCTTATTGGCTCTCAAAATGTGCTCAGGTATCTCCCTCTGCATCACTACTCTGGAACTAGTTTTTATTATAGGTTTAATCCATTTGTGGGGGTTAAGCATATAGTTTTATACAAGCAATTGTACAATATATATTTTCCACTCTTCTTCCAAAATCTCCACCCCCCATGTCTCTATAACTGTTGATAACTCCACCATTACCCCAACCTCACATGCCTGATGTCTTGGGGTCACACTTGACTCAGATCTCACTCCTCACATTCAGTCCTTGGCTAAAGCCTGCCGCTTCCACCTTTAAAACATCACTAAAATCATACATTTCCTTACACAAGACACAGCTAAGATTTTAATCCACTCTCTCATCCTTTCCCCCCTCGACTACTGCAACTCCATCCTCTCTGGTCTCTCTCCCCTAGTTTTAAAAGCTTCAAGTGCTCCTTGAAGACTCTACTATTCAGGGACGCATACAACCTACACTAACCCTCCTATCTCCACTGCTATCCCCTTAAACCCCATAGCATGTAAGCCTATGAGCCCAGCTGTTTGTAGTCCACCTTCATAAGAGCTGACTACAACAGTGCAAATTTTGTCAGGAACCTCTACCCATTTGATCCACCTATGTTCATAGTGCTGCAGATCCTGTTAACGCTCTACAAATACATGATGATGATGATAATATTAAAATATTACATGCTCCAACATACAGTATAAGAAAATTTTCTTTTTGCATGGTTATAGCTCTTTAATGCAGGCTAAATTATCAAGCTCCTGATCACCTCCCTTGCTCACAAGTACATAATTGGCATATGAAGATTACCTTTACAGCAAGTACCAAAATAAGCACGCAAGAGTTAAATTATTAACCCGTCAACATGTGTATAGCATGACACAGCCTTAAATTAGACAGTGATTATCTTATTATGTTTAACCCTGCTAAATAATGTCTCCAAAAAATTCCAGTAAATCTTATTTTTGTTTTTTTTTGTATATTCTCTGCATTCCAGTACCAGCACATGAAGAGCATGATGTCTTAAAGGGACAGTCTTCTTGAACATTTGTATTTTTAAAAAAGTTAATCCCTTTATTACCCAAGTTTTGCATAACCAAAATTTTTATATTAATATACTTTTTACCTCTATGATTACCTTGTATCTGAGCCTCTACAGACTGCCCCCTTACCTCAGTGCTTTTTACAAACTTGCATTTTAGCCAATTAGTGATGGTTCCTACATAACTCAGGAGTGAGCACAGTGTTCTCTATATGGCACACATGAACTAGCACTGTCTGGCTGTTAAAAGATAAAAAAAAATGCACTTTGATAAGAGAAGAGGCCACCTGCAGGGACTTAGAAACAGGCAGAAATTTAGAGGTTATGAAATATATTAATATAACAATAATGGTTGTGCAAAGCCGAGGAATGGGTAGTAAAGGCATTAGTTATCTTTTTAAACAATAAAGAAAATTAAGTAGACCGTCCCTTTAAGCTAATGCTAAGATAAGGTGCTTAATAAAATGTTCCAAATCGTGTAACATTGTTGAGATGCTTTGCTTCATCACATGTTGTACCCAACCTATACAATTCTGATTGTGTCTATGTAGGTTATGTTTATTCTTTATGTTATGGTAAGTAATTAAAGCTTAAAGTGAACTTTTTTTTATTTGGTTCTATTTAAGGAGCACTAAATCAAGACAGGTAATATATTCATGTACTGTATATTCTAAAAATAAATGTTTGATACTGCATTATGTGTAGGCAATAATATAGGGGGCTAGCAGCATGAACTGAATTACAACACAGAGTTCAGGTATACCTGGCCATCAAAGTGCCATGAATTAGCACAATGTACAGTTCACAAAAAACTGTGTATATTTGTATATAAAGACTAAAAGTATTTAGCTGTGTCATATAAAAGGTGAGATATCATTGGAAGCTATGTGCACAGATATCATATTGATTATTTAATTCATATGGGAAGCTATTGATATCAATTTTATTGCTGCATGAAACAACATTGTTAACAACACTGAATTGGGTGATATCAACCCCCCTTTCTGTTGTCAGAGACACATTACAAGCCTGACATGTCCCCAGTACATATGAAAGAAAGTATGTTTACTCAAACCTCCTGCTGTTCAGAGTTTCAACAGACAAGACTTCTAAAGAACAAACATTTGTCTCAAACTATAAGAGATAATGTCACATTTCAAGAGCCTTTGATCACGGAATTATTGTTGTATAGTCTTCCCAGATTTAAATCTCTAAATAAATTTAGCCTAAGAAATGTATTACTTAGATCACAGGAACCCCTGTGGATAAGCAGCCGAGAGGTCTACAATTTATACCTTTCCAGGATGACCAACAATTTAAATATCTATTATTTCAGTGAAAATTGGCACACGCTGAGTTCCAATACACAAACCCCAGACGTTGAAGCTCCAAATGCCCTTGGTGATATGGGGACGTTGAAAGCATCAAAATCGAGATTTTAAAGTACTTATGTCTAATTTTCAGTTAGGGTGTACCTCAGTATTGTATAAATGTATATGTGTGGATCTGGGAGAAATGCCTAACAGTAACATAGTAAGTAAATAAGTATCTGCTAAATTAAGTAAATAGCTATATGGTCAATTTAAAATGTCCAATTTATTTAAAAATAAATGACATTCTTTTGTTTTCTAGGCATCTGATATACAAACTAGGTTCCAAATATGACTAGTAGATCCTAATATATGAATGCCTATATAATGTGTGCCCTGAATCATATCATATAGCGTATACACTAAATATTAAAATAATATCCACAGATATGCAATATTTATATTAATATGAGATAATAATCAAATGTAAATATAGCTATATGAAATCACATCAGACTGCCACTCACAAGGTATGTATGTGATATTAAGATGGAAATTGTAAACTGAGAAAATATTAATTAGATCCATGCAGAAAGTATTAATATCCTTTTAAGTGCCATAATGAAGTGGAATATACTCATGTGTAGTATGAAAATACTCAGGTTAAATAGTATTAAAAAATCCCATACATACTGGACATATTTGTCTGCTGATGCAAGAAATAGTGAGTATATTAAATATGCATTTAAAAATTAAGATATATATAGTAAACTGTTAGCAGTATTGATAATGAAACTGCATTTCTATGTCTGCTGCCCCTTAATGGACTAAAACTGGTATAACAGCCAAACGGGTTGACTGTTAAAACCCATACATTCCCAGTAAGCCAATGAAATGTTCAGCTTCGTAGGGCCAATGGAAAGACAGCTCCGTTAGGGCCTATCAAAAGACAATTGTGTATCTGAATGTTCACCAATGATTACAAAATAGAGGTGGACTGATCACTTGATAAAATCCTGATGCACAGGAGAAATAGGGGTCATGCTGCTGAATTTTAAGTCTCTGACTTATCTTGCTGCCTTGGTTTACAGAAAGCAAAATTGAGCCTAATGTTATCTCCAGAAATTGCAAATACCTTTCTTATTTATGACGGTGAACTGGATTAATCTGAAAAAGCTAAAACTGGCAAATTGGTTTTGTGGTAATATATGGAGTTTTGTAATTCAATATTTTAAAGCAAAGACATTCATTGTTGCTACAGTTTAATTGAAGCTGGCAATTCAAAGAGATACTTTGTATTTTAAATCTATGTTCCATAGCCTGGTGTAGTTTAAAAATAATTATAGTTGCTAAGTAAATCCTACTGCTAAGAAAGGTTTTTGTATTTCATATTTACAAGTCAGTCTTACGTATTGTGAAATCTCTTATAAATTGGCATATAAATTGTCTGTTGCATTAATAATATACAATTTCTGTTGTTTTAATTGAAGGTATATAGAATCATTTGTGGGCTAAATAGTTTAATTATACTCTTCTGGAAGTTCTCTTAGATTTATTGAGATTCAGTAAAATGTGTGTGAATTATCTTGTTATATTGTTAACTAAGCACTGTTAAGTTAGCAGTCCATATTTCGGCATTGGACTAAGAATGGTTGGCTAATTATAGGCTGTTCTGGTATTCTCAATTGTGGTATTGCAATAAGTGATTCATTGTGAGTAAGGTTCATTTTGTTAGAGATATATTTTATGACCTGTTTTGTATAGAATAAGTGTAACAGAATAAGCGTGTATAATTGATTCATAATCTAGTCTTTACATAAATATAATTCAAGATGTCTATAAAGATAACTAATCAAGGAATTAAGGAATAAATATTGATTTTTTAAATAAATATATTGTTACGTAAATACATTTATAATTGGTTGGCAACTGCTGAGATAAGTACTCCAACATTTTTACTGGAGATTACTGCTGATATAATAATAAATTATATTGTAACCTAGTATATATCCAACAGCTGAGACTGTTACTGTGATATATAACCAGTTTAAAAAGGACATGTTTCAATAAAAAAATATTAGAATGAGTTAGAGCATTTTATTAGTGGACTACTGGGTGCTTATAAAGTCAGCTCTGAAGTTGGTAAAGCACTGTTGCAACTGAGCTGACCGTGTCCAGTGAGCTAGTCATCAGAGTCATATGTGCCCAGCAAACAATAATCAGCTGTGTTTTGCCCAGGAGCTGAAGTGTAATTCTGGTGCGCTGACTATAACTATGTGTTAAACAATTTGAGGTTTTTAAAAACATAGTTACAGGCAAGCAATGCCACAATAATAAAATGCCCTAACACAGAGTATTTTATTAGTGCATAAATTACAGCAATTAATGGTGTATGACTATGTCCCTTTAAAGGGCCACTAAACCCAAAATCTTTCTTTCATGCTTAAGATAGAGAATACAAATTTAAACAACATTACAATTTACTTCTATTTATTTTGCTTCATATTTTAGATATCCTTAGTTGAAGAAAAAGCAATGCACATGGGTGAGCCAATCACACGAGGCTTCTATGTGCAGAAATCAATCAGCAGCTACTGAGCATATCTAGATATGCTTTTCAGCAAAGAATATCAAGATAATAAAACAAATTAGATAATAGAAGTAAATTAGAAAGATATTTAAAATTGATTTCTCTTTCTAAACCATGAAAGAAAAAATATGGGTTTCATGTCCCTTTAACACTGCCATAAAAACGAAAACCTTGAACGTCTTGACTTGTTAACTGACAGTCAGCAGGCCTCTTCTTTCTCTGAGGCCCAGTTAGGGGAAGAATTAGGATAACAAAAGTGCCAGCAGGCCCAGGAATTGTTAGAACATTACAAAGGAATGTTTTCAGCACGCCTCTTGTAGAGACCCTGGGCCAGGCTCCACTCCGACAGTCAGCATACCGGATTCCAGAGGCAGTGAAGGAAGGGATGCACCAGGAAATTAAGGAAATGTTAGCCCTTGGGGTTATTTAGCCCTCTGTCAGTTCCTGGGCCTCACTTGTAGTCCTGGTTCCCAAAAAGGATGGTGCAATTAGTTTTTGTGAGGATTATCATAGGTTAAATGACAAAACAGTGACAGACCCTTATCATATGCCCCATATAGACGAACTATTAGACAGACTGGCCAGTGGGCACTTCCTTACCACTCTAGACTTATCCAAAGGATACTGGCAGATTCCACTGCCCCATGAGGATGCCCCAAAGTCTGCTTTCATCACTCCATGTGGCCTATACCAATTTTGCGCCATGCCATTTGGGATGAAGAATGCTTCAGCTACTTTCCAGTGTTTAGCTGATTGTCTGTTAGGCTCACACAAAATCCTGTAGACCATCTATCTAGATGATATTCATAGTGCTACTTGGAAGAAACACCTCCTCCACCTAGATAAGGTATTTAGTGGCTTAATAATCATATATTTACAAAGTGCTTCAGATTATGGAAATCTATCTAAAATTAATAAACTTGGAGACACTGTGCAAATAAAATTTAAATATAAAAACTCCACAGTAGTTAAAAATTAACTTAATGATTGGATATACACCAATGACTAATATACATATAAGGTAAAATGGCAAAAAATCCAAATAAAAACAGTAATACTTAATAAAGTATGGGCAATTTAAAAGAATAAGGAGAAATTGTAGTTTACTAACAGATTACGATAAACAAAGTCTCATTCTTAAAGAGAGATTTAAGGAAAAACACTATCCGACGGAACTTATTGAGTCCAGTTATCAAAGAGCAAGAAATGAAATAAGGGAAAATTATTTTGTCCAGGTAAAAGACAATAAACAAACAAGATTAGGAGCTGACAAACCAATGGAAATTAGATTTATTACACAATTTAATAGTAATCACAAGGAGATTAAAAACATATTCCAGAAGCACTGGAGAATTTTAAAGAGAGACCCCGTTCTTAATGATTTGATTGGAGATAGTCCATCTATAGTATATAAAAGGGCACCTACTCTGAAAAATATTTTAGCACCTAGTAAGGTTGTTAGACATCAAACCAATAAGGCTTGCAAAACCACGTACAAATGGAACAAGAGCCAAAACAATAGTTGTTCAATTATAAATAGGGGTGCTTACAAATGTAGGATCCCTAGATGTAAAATGTGTGACCACATCGGTCATGGCACACTCTATTTTCGTTCTCATGTAGATACCAAAACCTATAGAATTAAAAGTAGGATGACCTGTGCTTCCAATTATGTTATATATTTAATATCCTGTGAATGTGGGGTTCAATATATTGGTCGCACAATCAGACGTCTGAGTCATCGTTGGTCCGAACACTATTGTAGTATCATTAGAAATAAGAAATCCCATAGTGTTATTAAACACTGCCATAAAAAACATGGAGGAAACCCCAACTGTTACACGATAGTGCCGATAGAGGAGATTGAACCCTCCAACTTATACAGCAGATTCCTGAGGCTGAGGCAGAGAGAGACATACTGGATTCATAAACTGAAGACCATGCATCCTCTGGGTCTTAATCTAAATGTGGATCTAGCAGCATTTTAAGATCCATTTATCCATAATCCAAGGAGTGTGTCTCTCTCTGCCTCATCCTGCAGGTATTATTATCATATATCATATCATACTCTGTCTTCTACTCCAGATGTTTGTTCAGAATGCTTGGAACTGGTATCCTCAAATACACATATATATTCTGAATCACATATATATATACCAAATATATGGAGTCTTTTCCAAAGCCAATACGGCTCAGAAGAGTTAATATAAATATAAATATAAAAACATCACTACACATGATTTGGGTTAAGACCAAGGAATTTGAATTTCAATACTCAAGTTATAGAAATAGGAACTATCCCAATTATAATGGGATCTATCTACAACAGTAATAAAACAAAGGTGCATAAAAGATTCAGCTTTAGATTTCACAATCCTCGTACACACACTTTCTCACACTCATTAATAGGTGTTTATACAAACCTTGTTCTACCAATTTCTTCTATTTAATACAACGTTAGACCACACAGACATTTCACCCTTCACTCCAAAATTTTAGACATTTACAAGCACAATTACACTAATTAATTGTTGCATTATAATTTACAGTTTCTCAACACTACCCACTTCTAATTACCATTATCACCAGTAGCATCCTTATATTTAGAATTAATCAGTATTCCCCTTAGATAAATGCTACTTATAGATTCACCACATTAAGGGCACATACACTAATATCCATATAACATTAAGGGCACATACACTAATATCCCTATAACCATGATTCACATTAGCACTACATCTAGGATATATCCTCCTCGATATATCATCACGCAGAGGACACACATATGGTATAGGTATTATAGGAACTATATTATTACAAGGCTACTAATGCCACTATAAATTTATTTAAAAACAAAAAGGGCTCGAAACCGTAATTTGGGATTATATAGAATGTTTAGATTCAAATAATAGAATGTTATTATCCCTTAAACCAAATCACACAATATCCAAAATACTTAGAAATACATTGAGATTTATTGCATTTACAACGAATGTCACAATATTTAATCACCATCTTTATGTATTATGTTAACAAGCAGTAACTATACATGTATGATGCATGATATACGGCATCATGTATGTAAGTGTCATATCAATAACACAGCGAGGGTATTATGTACACAGATCATATACTTATATAAGGAAGGGTTAATCCCCTGAAACCTAGAATTTATAGGACATTTATTTGTACATATTATGTATAAAATTTAGATCATTGCGCACACGTCGTGCATCAGATATAAGTTGAGTCTTTATGTTTACCCGCAATATTTTGTTCGATGTTGTCACGAATATGTATATATTGATATCTGTAATAGTATGTTATCGATAGCTGAGATATAACTTTGTTAGTTATAAAGTTTTTGCAAGAGGTGTAGCACCTAATCAATCAATACACATGTTATGGTGGGTGTGCAACATTTAAACCATCTCCATTGGTGGGGGAGTTACGGTGGGTGTGTAATACACAAACTATCCCCATTGGTTAACTCAGCCTTTTTAAGACAGCAAGGTAGTTCACTAAATTTATAAGCCTGATGAAACGGCGAGCAGCCGAGAAACGCGTAGCGAAGTTTTAAGTGTTTTAATAAAAGTTTTTATATTGTTCTACCTTGCTTTGAACTGTTCTTTTCCACTGGACTTGTGAGAGCAATAGCCACATTTCTTTCGGAAGTCAGCCGAACGGCTTTATAAAGTTTCGGTCCGCTCGATATTGCACTGATTGTGCACACACGTTTGTGAGTATTCACATCTACCCTCTGATAGTAGTCCCATACTGGTCAGGGTTATCTGCACCAAAGGTGTTCTATGCTTTATTTTTCTTAGGGGCCAGATTGTCGCCGGGAGCATACCGGGGCCTGATTGTTGCCGGGAGCATACCGGGAGAGAAAGAGTCAGCCGAACGGCTCAGAAGTTTCGGCTTGTGGATTATTGCACTGGAAGTGCAAACATCTTTGTGAGTATTAGTATTTCTCTTTTTGGAAATCTCACTCTTTATTGGGTTTATCTGCACCAGAGCGCCTCTTCCCTCTTTTGTCATTCCCAGGACCAAGCTTTAATACTTAATAAAACTGTAGTATAATAATGTCCAGGGTCCAACCTATATGCTGCTGCTTGAGAATGAAGAGCTAAAGTTTAGACAGGTCTATTTGTAAACACCATCTGTGTGCACAGGGAATCTATAAGGCAAAAAAACAGCGCACCTCTGATTCAAGCAATATTTACTGAATAGCGAAATCACTTCCACATTCAAATCTAAGAATTACACTCACGCGTAAAAATAAAAAATGAAAATAAAAATCTCCCACCTTTTTCCAGCGGAACCGTCTCAGACCTGGGGCTGCTATGCTGGTATACCGCCTGGAGTTTCAGCATCTAATGATCTTTCACGCTGCAATTTCGGTTCAAATGCTCTCAGTCTGTCCGCAAATGTTCCTTCTGTGAAGTCAGGTGTAGTCAATTCTCAGATCACCTGCGGGTGATCATGTGCTTCAATGCGTTTCATTTTCCTACAAGCAAACTTTCTTAAGAAGTCTTTTGCTTAGAATACAAACTAAGAGCCCATGTATCTTTATATAGCTCCTGATCCGATGGCGCCATCTATTGGACAAATTAATTCATATAACTACGATTATTAGTGTACAATTTATTACTCTATTTAAAAAAAACATAATTTATGTAAGAACTTACCTGATAAATTAATTTCTTTCATGGTGGCAAGAGTCCATGAGCTAGTGACGTATGGGATATACATTCCTACCAGCAGGGGGGCAAAGTTTCCCAAACCTCAAATGCCTATAAATACACCTCCCACCTCACTCATACTTCAGTTTAACGTATAGCCAAGTTAGTGAGGTGTAAAAGGAGTAAAAGCATAAAAAAGAGGAACAGGATAAATAAAGTGCTTTATATAAAAAAAAACATAACCCCCAAAAATTGGGTGGGTCTCATGGACTCTTGCCACCATGAAATAAATTAATTTATCAGGTAAGTTCTTACATAAATTATGTTTTCTTTCATATAGGTGGCAAGAGTCCATGAGCTAGTGACGTATGGGATATACCCAAGATGTGGAAGTCAACGAGTCACTAGAAAGGGAGGGATAAAATGAAAACAGCTATTTTCGCAGAGAAATTAAATCCAAAAAAATAATTACGTTTTCTTAAAAATTAAAAAAAAATTAAATCATAGGCACTAGAATCAAACCGAGACACCTGCCTACCAAAAGCTGCTTCCGAAGAAGCAAAAACATCAAAATGGTAAAATTTAGTAAATGTATGCAAAGAAGACCAAGTGGCCGCTTTGCAGATTTGATCAACTGAAGCTTCATTCTTGAAAGTCCAAGATGTGGCAACTGATCTTGTAGAATGAGCTGATACTGCCCCGCCTCCAAATATCTTTGTGAATGAGAGGTTTCAACCAAGATGCCAAAAAAATGGCAGAGGCTTTCTGACCTTTTCTGGAACCAGAAATAAAAAACAGACTAGAAGTATTTCTGAAATCTTTAGTAGCCTCAACATAATATTTCAAAGCTCTTACCTCATCCAAAGAATGTCAAGACCTTTCGAGAGTATTCTTAGAATTAGGACACAAGGAAGGAACAATAATTTCCCTATTAATGTTGTTAGAATTCACAACTTTAGGCAAAAATGTAAACGAAGTCCACAAAACAGCTGTATCTTGATGGAAAATCAGATAAGGAGACTCGCAAGAGAAAGCAACAATTCAGAAACTCTTCAAGAAGAAGAGATAGCCAAGAGAAATAACACTTTCCAAGAAAGTAGTGTAATGTCCAAAAAATGCATAGGCTCAAAAGGAGGAGCCTGCAAAGTCTTTAATACCAAATTTACACTCCAAGGAGGAGAGAGAGAGTATTAATAACAGGTTTGATACAAGTTAAAGCCTGTACGAAACAGTGAACATCAGGAAGATTAGCAATCTTTCTGTGAAATAAAACAGAGCAGAGATTTGTCCTTTCAAAGTATTGGCAGACAAGCCTTTATCCAAACCATCCTGAAGAAACTGTAGAATGAAATATAGGTTTTCCAAACCTTGTCATATATTTTCTTTCTTTTTTTTTTTTTTTTTATAGAACCTTTTTTTATTTTCAACAAAAGGTGCTACAACAATGGTTTCAAACATTATCAGAATTCGATACACACAGGTAGTACACGCTGTCTGGAGGTAGGAAGACAGTCACATCAAGTAACATTATAAAAGATACAGTTCAAGAGTGTCTACCAAAGCTCAGCTAGAGGTTGACTTGTAGGGTATACAGCTGTGTGCCTAACTAAACAGAATTGTAGTCTATAAGTGGGTAAGAAATTATGGCGGCTTTCGCCAAGTTTTTAATTACGCTAGCAGTTCTATAGTAGTTGGGATATTTCGCATGAAAGTAGATAAGATCTAAGGTTTAGGACAACAACGGTCCACCACAAATGGGTAGTCGGCAATGTATCTATTTAAAGTTGTCCTTTAAAAATGAAGTAGACTGAAGTACTCTTACGGGGGAGGAAATAGACTCTTAATGTAAAGGAATCATAGATGTAAAGCGGGGGGGGGGAGAAGGGAAAGATTAAATAAGGGAAGCGGGAATTAACGGGGGAGAGGGGGAAGGGGGCACAGGACCAGCCCAAGGCTCCCTTTTAGGTAACAACCTAGTCTTCCGGTCAGGGCATCCATTTGCTATCCCTAGGACTATCCACTTCACACTGGGGGTCTCAGCATTACCTGGGGTTTACTTTGCAGCAAGTAAGTCTCCCAGGGCTCCAAAATGAGGCCGAAAGTGGCTGACTGGTGCCTTGCTCTATAAACATAGTCTTCCATGGACTTAATATAGTTTAGATATTCTACAACGCCCTGCCATCTCGGGGGGTGCACTTTTTCCAGTTCCTGGCAATTAACATTTTGACTGAGGTGAGTATATATATATAAGGAGAGATCTCTTATGTGGGGAAATTTTCTTTAGGCCAAGGTGCAAGAGAGCTAAACTAGGGTTAGAGACCTCCGGTAGGTCCATTTTGAGACAGACCACCCGAAGTTTATTCCAGAGTGGCTTAAGTCTGGGACAGGCCCACCACGTGTGAAGTGGGGTGACCACCTCACCACATTCCCTCCAACAGGATGGAGAATGGTCAGGGTAGAGGATCTGAAGTTTGGTCGTGACAAGATGCCACCTACTAAGAATTTTAAAATAGAGTTTGTATCGTAGTGCAGTGTAGAGTCGCCTTGGTCTTAGTAATAGCTTTTGTCCACTCTATGTCTGTGTATGTCATCTTCAGTTCTGTCTCCCATGAAAGCATGTGTCTCGTCTTTACAAGTGTAGGAGTTCCCGACAGGCATCTATAGTGCATTGTGAGGGGTTTATAAAGCTGGAGACCAGCTTTCCATCTGGACTCCCAGGTCGTGGCGGCTCGAACTGTATCTGCCAAGAAGCCCCATGTCTTCATCAAAGACCGGAGTCTTAGAAGTTCAAATTCAAGATGTTTTGCGGGACCTCATATTTAGCCACATTTCTGCATAGAAATCTCCCACTGTTGAAATCTCCATTTGCTTCCACACATTCAGTCTCATGTTAGGAAGCCTCTGGAGAAGAGGAATTATGGGATGGATAGGGGAAGGATGGGGGGCAATCTGTGCGCCATGTTGTAGTTTATACCAGAGCAACTTCCCCTAACTATGTGATTAGAGATAGTACAAATGGAAATAAGGTGTGGGGGGAACCACAGCAGGTCAGATAAATCCATGTATGCCGGAAGAGAAGCTTGCTCCAGTTCCCTCCATCTCGTAGGTGGGAGGTCTCGCCCCCATGCGGAGGCATGGGAAATCATTGCGGCTTCATAGTATGAGTTGACCCTTGGGAGGCTCAGTCCTCCCTGATCAAGGGGGGATTGTAGTATTGCCACGGCAACTCTGGGTTTCTTTTTGTTCCAGACGTAAGCATTGAAAAGAGCCTGGAAGTCTCTCAGCAACTTTGCTGGGACCGAAAGGGGGATACATCTCATGACATACGTCAACTTGGGTAGTAGCATCATCTTCAGGGCTGCAATTCTACCCATCCAAGACAGCTCTTCATATTTTTTTGAATCTCAAGTATCTATCAATCTCTTTCAGCAGGACCTGATAGTTATCCTGGAGGACAGTGTCCTTATAATGAGACCCCAAGGTGGCGAATCCCCCTGGTCGACCATTTAAAGGAATATTGTTTCCGCAAAGCCTGCTGTCCCAGATGGTCAACATATATCATATAAGCCTCTGTTTTGCTGACATTAATTTTGTAATTGGAAATTTCACCAAATGTGTTGATTAGGGCCATTAGGGGCTGGAGCGAAAGAGTTGGCTCAACAATAAATAGAGTGAGATCGTCGGCAAACAGTGCTACCTTTTGGAGTGAGTCATGCAGCAATAGGCCCTGGATCTGGGCATCCTTCCTAATCGCTTCAGCGAGCGGCTCCATCACCATCGCAAAGAGGAGCGGGGACAGGGGACACCCCTGTCTCGTTCCATTGCGTATATTGATCTTGGGGGAGCAGAAACCGAGTCCCTTGACTACCGCAGTAGGAAGGGTATACAGTGCCCCAGCTGCTTTACAGAAGGAGTGCGGGATCCCGAAGATTTTCATGGTTTCGAACATATATTCCCATCTCACCCTGTCTAACGCCTTTTAGGCAGGGGCAGTCCCATGTCATGTGCTTCCGAGAAAATATTCAATAGCCTACGGGTATTATCTGTACCTTGCCTGCCTTGTACGAATCCCACCTGGTCCAAGTGAACTATGGAGGGCAGGTGTCTCCCCAACCTGGTTGCAAGGATCTTTGCATAGATCTTAACATCGACATTAATAAGGGAGATAGGTATGTAACTCCCACATTCCATGTGATCCTTCCCCTCCTTGGGGATGGTCAAGATATTGGCCTCCAAGAATTCTTGGAGGAGATTGCCTTCCTTGGCCACTCCACTGTACAGCCGGAGAAGGAAGAGGGAAAGCAGGGGGGCCAGAGTTCGGTAAAATAATGCCGTAAAGTCATCCAGACCAGGAGCCTTATGAGGCTTCAGGGACAAGATAGCTGTTTTTATTTCTTCGAGAGTGAAGGGCTTCTCAAGATCTTCAACAGAATCTTTATTTAATGTTGGTAGTTGCAAATTAGCTAGGAACCGACCCACTTCCTCACGACCTGAGGTCTGTCCACAGGATCTGTGGCCTAGGTCATAGAGAGCAGCGTAATAGTCCGAGAACGCCTTGCCGATCTCCTTAGGAGAGCGGACTATTCTGCGATCTGACTTAATAGCCGGGATCCTGCTATTGATAGCCTATCAGCTTTATTTCCTTTGCTGCAATAGAGCTGCTTAAGCCTAAATAAATTAGCCTGGACTTTTAGGAGTTCCCGCTTATTGATTTCAGATCTAATGGCACCCACCTGGGTAGCAATATCAAAATCAGGAGTTTTTTTGTTAGCTATTTCAAGACGTCTAAGATCTGCATACAGTTTTGCTAGGGAAATCCTATGCTTCGCTTTCCATTGGGCCTTTTTCTTTAAGAAATGGCCCCTTAAGTATGCTTTGAGTGTGGCCCACACAATTTCAAGTCTCGTATCTTCTGTATCGTTAAGTTTCAGGAAGTCAAGGATTATTTCAGTTATACAAGAGTTTGTTGCGGCTGCAGGGCTACAAACCTACTAAGTCCTCAAGTAAAGATGGGGGACAGTACAAAGGTGAATAAAAGTAAAAAGGCTTTATTCAAAAAACACTTAAAAACAAAAAAGAGCCATAGCTCTAACAAACGCTTACACTGACAATAAAGGGGTAACAGTGCAGCACAGCAGACATGTTTCGTGTGTCCTAGCACACTTGTTCACTGCTATTATTTCAGTTAGTTGAGGGACCTCCAGCTCGGTGAGACACTGATCATGGAGCCTCCAAGATGGTCTACAGTCAGGGGGTTGTAAGAGTGAGAAGTGAGCGCTAACCAAGTCATGGTCAGACCACGGGCAAGGCCTAATTTTTGGGGTAGTAAATTTGTCAAGTGCCCAGGAGTCACATAACAGATAATCTCTCCGTGCATATGAGTTGTGTGGTTTCGAATGGTGTGTATAGTCTAGTTCAGTCAGGGCTAGACATCTCCAGACATCAAACAACCCAAATTGTAACATAAGTTTATGGAAAGCATGAGACAGAGTGGTTAGATTACGGTCAATCAGGTGAGCGTCCATTGTTTTTTTGTCTAGCACAGGATCTCAGACCAGATTCAGATCCCCTCCCAATAGGAGATGTCCTCTTTTGAGAACATCTAATTTATTTAAAAATTTTCGGAGGAAGGGGATTTGCACCCGTATTCGGGGTATAAATGGAGGCCAGCGTACAAAGAATCCCATTTAGGGTGCAGACCATAATGAGGTATCTACCCTCTGGGTCCCGCTCAACATGGTCGACCTTGTAGCAAACATCTCTGTGGATAAGTATGGCTACACCTCTCTTTTTTTTTGTAAAAGAGGCAGTTTCACACATCGGGTAGAGAGGCGAACTTCTGGGGAGTCTGGAGTCTCTCTCCCAATGAGTCTCTTGCAGGAATATTAAGTTTAGTCTGTGTGCAAGTAGGTAGTTATATAGGAGGCTCCATTTAGTAGGCGAGTTAAGCCCCTGGACATTCAAGGTGGCCACCGCAACAGGGGCCATGCCGGGGAGGAGTTACCGCTGTCAAGAGGGTTCGGTCTCCAAGAGGGGAGTCAGGGCGTGTGGGGAGAATGGACCAGGGAGATTTGGTTTAGGGGAGCAGGGAAAAGGGAGGGGAAGGGATGTAAGCAAGTACTATAGTCTACTGAGGATAAGTCTTTCTAGAACTGGCTAGCGTATGTCGATGTGTATAACAAACACTATCACAATGAGTGGTCTCTCAACAATAATTGAGAGAACACAACTATATAAGTGTGGGGGGGAGAGGCCGGCATTAAAAGCCTAGCCCCAGTCAGGTATTTTGAAAAATGCTATATTCTATCCCTCTAAATGGGGGCCATCAAACTCGTTGTCATGTAGATTTAAGTGATGAACTCTCTTCGACCTCTCTAGTTCTAAACTATAGTTAAGAGCATGAGGTAATTCTCCAGTAAAATCAAAAGATGGGTTTCCAACCTAGCTGCTCAACATTTCTCGACTCAGGGGGGAAAAGCTGAACATACCTGTCATTGCCTATGTCTTCTGGGGTACCTTCTAGGTCAATCTTAATCCATAATTTTTGGTTAAGGAGTGTGATTTGTTATGTATCGTGTGTATCTAATGGCGCTGGTTTCCCAACATGAGTAAATTATTAGGCAATCAATACCATAAACAGATAAACCAACATTATCAAACAGCATGAGTAATAGCAACAGTAACAATAACAATATCAATTGACAACCACCACCCCGGCCAATCTTTTCAGGGCGGTTTGATTATGTTACACCTCAGGATAGTTTCCTAATGGGAGCCCAGTTAGGTGTTTATTGATAATGATTAATTTTCCTTACTAACTCATCTAGTATAAGTAGAGCTACCTATATTGAAAGGGAAAAAGGGGGGTTTGCAATAAATCATAGTCTCATGAATTTTCTATTGGGAAGGGGCATGTAGCCATAAGGGAGTTTGGGCAAGTAAAATCTCTTGTGAGAGTTCCTAGGGATCTGGGCACAAGCTATTTCAATTACAGGTGTTATATGTATCTTTAGGCCTCCAAATGTCTGAAAAAGTTATATATGGCATCGGGGGGTGGTCATCCAAAGTCAATGCAAAAACAAGATGGAATGTGAACAGTCCCATCTCTTGTTTCCTAGACAAGAGCTTAAACTAGGTAATGACATGTGTCCATTTATACAGAATGTAAGAAAGTTTAGGAATGGGAGAGTGAAGAAAAAGGAGAGGACCTTGTGATATATTTTCTTTGAAACAGGCTTACGAGCCTGTATCATAGTGTTAATCAGAAACCTCTATGACTAAGGACTAAGCGTTCAATTTCCATGCCTTCAAATTTAGAGATTTGAGATCAGGATGGAATAACAGGCCTTGAGACAGAAGGTCTAGTCTTAGAGGAAGTGACCAATGTTGGCAACTGGACATTTGGACAAGGTCCACATACCAGAACCTGTGAGGACATGCTGGTGCTATCAGAAACACATAAGATTGTTCCATTATGATCTTTGAGATCACTCCCAGAGGTGAAAAAAATGTAAGCAGGTTGGTAAAACTATGGAACTGCTAGAGCATTCATCAATTCCGCCTGAAGATCCCTGGACTTGGAGAAGTATCTAGGAAGTTTCTTGTTTAGACGAGAGGCCATGAGATCTATGTCTGGAAGACACCACATCTGCACAATCTGATAGAACACATCTGGATGGAGAGACCACTCCCCGGATGTAGAATCTGACGGCTGAGATAATCCGTTTCCAAAATGTCTGCACCTGGTATATGAATCACAGTGATTAGACAAGAGTTGGATACAGCCCAAAAAAGTATTAGAGACATTTATTTTATTGCTAGGGGACTGCGAGTCCCCCATTGATGATTGACATATGCCACTGTTGTGACATTGTCTGTTTGAAACCGAATAAATGGTTCTTTCTTTAATATAGGCTAAGAGGTCCATTTATCAAGCTCCGAATGGAGATTGAGGGCACGTGTTTCTGGTGAGTCTTCAGACTCGCCAGAAACAGCAGTTATGAAGCAGCGGTCTAAAGACCGCTGCTCCATAACCCTGTCCGTCTGCTCTGATGAGGCGAACAGGAATTACCACAATTCAACCCGATCGAGTACGATCGGGTTGATTGACACCTCCCTGCTGGCGGCCCATTGGCCGCGAGACTGCAGGGGCAGCATTACACCAGCAGCTCTTGTGAGCTGCTGGTGCAATGCTGAATACAGAGAGCGTATTGCTCTCCGCATTCAGCGATGTCTGTCGGACCTAATCTGCACTGTCGAAACAGGTCCGACAGACATTTGATAATTCGGCCTCCAAGCCTGAAGAGCTCTGAAAATAGCAGGGAGTTCTAATATTGATTGGTAACCTCGCCTCTCAAGGATTCCAAACTCCTTGTGCTGTCAGAGATTCCCAGACTTGAGACTTGCATCTGTTGTGATCACAGTGTAGGTAGGACGAACAAAGAAGGCCCCTTGAACAATAAGGTGATGGTTTAACCACCAAGTCAGAGAGAGTTAAGTGTTGGGATTTAAGTATATCAGTTGTGATATCTGACTATAATCCCTGCACCATTGGTGCAACATGCAGAGCTGTAGAGGTCTCATATGAAAACAAGCAAAAAGGATTGCGTCCGATGCTGCAATCATGAGACCTAAAACTTCCATGCACATAGAAACTGAAGGGAATGATAAGAGACTGAAGGTTTAGAGTCATGGACACTGAATCTATCTGGAAACCTAAAAAGGTGACTGAGAAATCAAGAAACTCTTTGTTAAATTGATCCTCCAAACATGTCTTTGAAGAAATAACAGAAATTGATTTGTGCAAGATTCTCTAAATGAAAAGATTGAATTAGTACCAATATATCGTGCAAATAAGGAAACACCGCAATACCCTGCTCTCTGATTACAGATAGAAGGGCACCTAAAACGATTAAGAATATTCTTGGAGCTGTTGCAAGGCCAAATGGAAGAGCGACAAATTGGTAATGTTTGTTTAGAAAAGAGAATCTCAGAAACTGATAGTGATCTGGATTAATCGAATTGTGAATGTAAGCGTCCTGTAAGTCTGTCGTGGACATGAAGTGACCTTGCTGAACAAAAGGCAGAATAGTCCTTATAGTCACCATCTTAAAAATTGGGACACTTACATAACGATTTAAAGTTTTAGATCCAAAATTGGTCTGAAAGAATTTTCCTTCTTTCGTACAAAGACAAGATTTGAATAAAAAAAAACAATCCTTGTTCCTGCTGTGGAACCGGGATAATTACCCCTAAAAGTTCTAGATGTGAAACACATATCAGAAAGACTTGAGAAATTACTGGGTTTTTGTTACATGGGTAAGAAAGAATCTTCCCAAAGGAGGTCTTATTCTGAATCCTATTCGACACCCCTGAGAAATTATATTCTGAATCCACTGATTTTGGACAGAGTCTGTTCAAACTCTTTGAAATAGCTTTAGTCTGCCCCATACCAGAAGAACTATCTTGAAGGCCGCACATTCATGTAGGTTTAGGGGCAGGATTTGGTTCCTTTAAGGCTTGGATTTATTCCAATTCGGAGACGGTCTCCAATTAGAGCCAGAGGCCTTAGGGGAAGGAGAGGTTTTCTGTTCTCTATTTTGATGAAAGGAACGAAAACGATTGGGAGCTTTAAATGTACCCTTAGATTTCTTGTCTTGGGGCAGAAAAACTCCCTTACCCCCAGTAAAAGTGGAGATAATAGAATCCAATTGTGAACCAAAAAGATTTTTACCTTGAAAAGAGAGAGATATTAATCTAGTTTTATAAACCATGCCAGCAATCACATTAGATATACCGCCAGGAATAGGAAATACTTCAGGAGTAATAACAGTAGTCTTAAAGGGACACTGAACCCACTTTTTTTCTTTCATGATTCAGATAGAGCATGCAATTTAAAGCAACTTTCTAATGTACTCCTATTATCAATTTGTCTTCGTTTTCTTGCTATCTTTATTTGAAAAAGACTCTGGACAGCACTTTTTTATTGGTGGATGAATTTATCCACCAATCAGCAAGAACAACCCAGGTTGTTCACCAAAAATGGTCCGGCATCTAAACTTACATTCTTGCATTTCAAATAAAGATACCAAGAGAATGAAGAAAATTTGATAATAGGAGTAAATTAGAAAGTTGCTTAAAATGTCATGCTCTATATGAATCACGAAAGAAACCATTTAGGTTCAGTGGCCCTTTAAATACAGAATTTAGACAATTACTAGCTTTATAATCAGGAGATAATGGCCCCAAGCTATCAAAGTCTGGTGGACCTGATTCAACAGTGTGGATCAGGTCAGCCAGACTTCGCTGATTACTCACAAGAGCTGCTGGTGCAACGCCGCCCCCTGCAGACTCGCGGCCAATGGGCCACCAGCAGGGGGTGTCAATCAACCCGATCATACTCGATCGGGTTGATTTCCGGCGATGTATGTCCGCCTGCTCAGAGCAGGCGGGCAGGTTATGGAGCAGCGGTCTTTGTGACCGATGCTTCATAACTGCTGTTTCTGGCAAGCCTGCAGGCTCGCCAGAAACACGGGGCATCAAGCTCCATTCGGAGCTTGATACATATGCCCCTTAGACTCCTCAATACCAAAAGTAAACAAAACTTCCTTTAAGAGAGAACGCATATATTCTAACTTAAAGGGACAGTCTACACCAGAATTTTTATTGTTTAAAAAGATAGATAATCCCTTTATTACCCATTCCCTAGTTTTGCACAACCAACACAGTTATATAAATACACTTTTTACCTCTGTGATTATCTGTTATCTAACCCTTTGCAACTGCCCACTTATTTCTGTGCTTTTGACAGACATCCATTTTAGCCAATCACAACTGGCTCACCTGAACTCCACGTGCGTGAGCACAGTGTTATCTATATGACACAAATGATCTAACACCCTCTAGTGTTGAAAAACTGTCAAAATGCCCTGAGAGAAGAGGCGGCCTTCAAGGGCTTAGAAATTAGCATATGAACCACCTAGGTTTAGCTTTCAACTAAGAATACCAAGAGAACAAAGCAAAATTGGTGATAAAAGTAAATTGGAAAATTGTTTAAAATTACATTCTCTATCTGAATCATGAAAGTTTATTTTGGACTAGACTGTCCCTTTAAATAAAAAAGAAGATTTGTCTATATCAGTCTCTGATGTGGCATCCTCTGAATCAGAGGAGACCCCATCAGTAGAGGATACATCAGTATGCTGAAGGTCAGAACTTAATTCACTACGTTTTGGAAAATGTTGCAAATTTTTTTTTATATTTATTTAAAGGCAAAATAGCAGTCATTGCCTTCTCTATAGCTGCAGCAATAAAATCTTACATTTCTGCAGTAATGCTATGTACTGTACATTAGACTAAAATTGAATAACAGTGGGTGTATTTGTACTCAAAGATATATTTAACAATTTGTCAAAACAAGAGCCACATAATTTAGCTGAATAATTTACATCAGCTTTATTACAACAAACATACTTAGCTTTGGTAAATATGTGTTCAGCAGCTTAAATCCTATGGTAACATCAGAGGCAGGTTCAGTATGAGACATAATTGCAAAAAAAATTTATTTGAAAAAAAATAAATTAGTTCTGCAAATTTATATCCATGCTCCTATATATGATATCTATAACAGGCTTGAGAGAATGGGAAACAGAGTGAAAACTTATAAAAAAAAACATAATTTATGTAAGAATTTACCTGATAAATTCATTTCTTTCATATTGGCAAGAGTCCATGAGCTAGTGACGTATGGGATATACATTCCTACCAGGAGGGGCAAAGTTTCCCAAACCTCAAAATGCCTATAAATAACCCCCAACCACACCCACAATTCAGTTTAACGAATAGCCAAGAAGTGAGGTGATAAGAAAGGAGCGAAAGCATCAACAAGGAATTGGAATAATTGTGCTTTATACAAAAAAATCATAACCACCATAAAAAGGGTGGATCTCATGGACTCTTGCCAATATGAAAGAAATTAATTTATCAGGTAAATTCTTACATAAATTATGTTTTCTTTCATGTAATTGGCAAGAGTCCATGAGCTAGTGACGTATGGGATAGCAAATACCCAAGATGTGGAACTCCACACAAGAGTCACTAGAGAGGGAGGGATAAAAATAAAGACAGCCAATTCCGCTGAAAAATTAATCCACAACCCAAATCAAAAGTTTTAATCTTATAATGAAAACAACTGAAATTATAAGCAGAAGAATCAAACTGAAACAGCTGCCTGAAGTACTTTTCTACCAAAAACTGCTTCTGAAGAAGAAAAAACATCAAAATGGTAGACTTTAGTAAAAGTATGCAAAGAAGACCAAGTTGCTGCTTTGCAAATCTGATCAACAGAAGCTTAATTCCTAAAAGCCCAGGAAGTAGAAACTGACCTAGTAGAATGAGCTGTAATCCTATGAGTCGGGAATTTACCCGACTCCAAATAAGCATGATGAATCAAAAGCTTTAACCAAGATGACAAAGAAATGGCAGAAGCCTTCTGACCTTTCTTAGAACCAGAAAAGATAACAAATAGACTAGAAGTCTTTCTGAAATCTTTAGTAGCTTCAACATAATATTTCAAAGCTCTTACCACATCCAAAGAATGTAAAGATCTCTCCAGAGAATTCTTAGGATTAGGACACAAAGAAGGGACAACAATTTCCCTACTAATGTTGTTGGAATTCACAACCTTAGGTAAAAATTTAAATGAAGTCCGCAAGACCGCCTTATCCTGATGAAAAGGAGACTCACAAAAAAAGAGCAGATAATTCAGAAACTCTTCTAGCAGAAGAGATGGCCAAAGGGAACAATACTTTCCAAGAAAGTAATTTAATGTCCAGAGAATGCATAGGCTCAAACGGAGGAGCCTGTAAAGCTTTCAAAACCAAATTAAGACTCCAAGGAGGAGAGATTGATTTAATGACAGGCTTAATACGAACAAAAGCCTGTACAAAACAATGAATATCAGGAAGATTAGCAATTTTTCTGTGAAACAGAACAGAAAGAGCAGAGATTTGTCCTTTCAAGGAACTTGCAGACAAAACCTTATCTAAACCATCCTGAAGAAACTGTAAAATTCTAGGAATTCTAAAAGAATGCCAAGAGAATTTATGAGAAGAACACCAAGAAATGTAAGTCTTCCAAACTCGATAATAAATCTTTCTAGACACAGATTTACAAGCCTGCAACATAGTATTAATCACTGAGTCAGAGAAACCTCTATGACTAAGCACTAAGTGTTCAATCTCCATACCTTCAAATTTAATGATTTGAGATCCTGATGGAACAAAGGACCTTGAGACAGGAGGTCTGGCCTTAACGGAAGTGGCCAAGGTTGGCAACTGGACATCCAAACAAGATCCGCATACCAAAACCTGTGTGGCCATGTTGGAGCCACCAGAAGTACAAACGAACGCTCTATTATGATTTTGGAAATCACTCTTGGAAGAAGAACTAGAGGCGGAAAGATATAAGCAGGTTGATAACTCCAAGGAAGTGTCAACGCATCCACTGCTTCTGCCTGAGGATCCCTGGACCTGGACAGATACCTGGGAAGTTTCTTGTTTAAATGAGAAGCCATCAGATCTATTTATGGAAGCCCCCATATCTGAACAATCTGAAAAAACACATCTGGGTGAAGAGACCACTCTCCCGGATGTAAAGTCTGGCGACTGAGATAATCCGCTTCCTAATTGTCTATACCTGGGATATGGACCGCAGAAATTAGACAGGAGCTGGATTCCGCCCAAGCAAGTATCCGAGATACTTCTTTCATAGCTTGAGGACTGTGAGTCCCACCTTGATGATTGACATATGCCACGGTTGTGACATTGTCTGTCTGAAAACAAATAAACGGTTCTCTCTTCAGAAGAGGCCAAAACTGAAGAGCTCTGAGAATCGCACGGAGTTCCAAAATATTGATTGGTAATCTCGCCTCTTGAGATTTCCAAACCCCCTGTGCTGTCAGAGATCCCCAGACAGCTCCCCAACCTGAAAGACTCGCATCTGTTGTGATCACAGTCCAGGTTGAACGAACAAAAGAGGCCCCCTGAACTAAACGATGGTGATCTAACCACCAAGTCAGAGATAGTCGAACATTGGGATTTAAGGATATTAATTCTAAAATCCTTGTATAATCCCTGCACCATTGATTCAGCATACAAAGCTGAAGAGCTCTCATGTGAAAACGAGCAAAAGGGATCGCGTCCGATGCTGCAGTCATGAGACCTAAAACCTCCATGCACATAGCTACTGAAGGGAATGATTGAAACTGAAGGTTCCGACAAGCTGCAACCAATTTCAGATGTCTCTTGTCTGTTAGAGACAATGTCATGGATACTGAATCTATTTGGAAACCTAAAAAGGTTACCCTTGTCTGCGCAAATTTTTGGTAAATTGATCCTCCAAACATGTTTTGGAAGAAACAACACTAGTTGATTCGTGTGAGATTCTGCAGAACTTAAAGACTGAGCAAGTACCAAGATATCGTCCAAATAAGGAAACACAGCAATACCCCGTTCTCTTATTACAGAGAGTAGGGCACCGAGAACCTTTGAAAAGATCCTTGGAGCTGTCGCTAGGCCAAAAGGAAGAGCAACAAATTGGTAATGCTTGTCTAGAAAAGAGAATCTCAGGAACTGATGGTGATCTGGATGAATCGGAATATGAAGATATGCATCCTGTAAGTTTATTGTGGACATCTAATGCCCTTGCTGAACAAAAGGCAGAATAGTCCTTAAAGTCACCATTTTGAATGTTGGAATTCTCACGTAACGGTTCAAAATTTTTAGATCCAGAACTGGTCTGAAAGAATTCTCCTTCTTTGGGACAATGAACAGATTTGAATAAAACCCCAGACCCCGTTCCTGAACAGGAACTGGCACAACTACCCCAGATACCTCCAGGTCTGAAACACACTTCAGGAAAGCCTGAGCCTTTTCTGGGTTCACTAGAATTCGTGAGAGAAAGAAACTTCTCACCGGCGGTCTTACTTTGAAACCTATTCTGTACCCTTGAGAAACAATGTTCTGAATCCAATGATTTTGGATTGAATTGATCCAAACATCCTTGAAGAATTTTAGTCTGCCCCCTACCAGCTGAGCTGGAATGAGGGCCGCACCTTCATGCGGACTTGGGGGCTGATTTAGACCTTTTAAATGGCTTGGATTTATTCCAGACTGAAGAAGGCTTCCAATTGGAAACCGTTCCCTTAGGGGAAGGATCAGGTTTCTGTTCCTTATTTTGTCGAAAGGAAGAAAACGGTTAGTAGCCTTAAATTTACCCTTAGACTTTTTATCCTGAGGCGAAAAAGCTCCATTCCCCCCAGTGACAGTTGAAATAATTGAATCCAACTGAGAACCAAATAATTTATTACCTTGGAAAGAGAGAGATAGCAACGTTGATTTAGAAGTCATATCAGCATTCCAAGATTTAAGCCATAAAGCTCTTCTAGCTAATATAGCTAAAGACATATATCTGACATAAATTCTGATGATATCAAAAATGGCATCACAAATGAAATTATTAGCATGTTGAATTAACTTAACAATGCTATACACATTATGATCTGATACTTGTTGCGCTAGGGTCTCCAACCAAAAAGTTGAAGCAGCTGCAACATCAGCCAAAGAAATAGCAGGCCTATCTGCCGTAGGAATAGTAGTACGTTTAGCAAGAGTAGAGATGGTCCCATCAACTTTGGGGATCTTTTCCCAAAACTCCAATCTATCAGACGGCAAAGGGTACAGTTTCTTAAACCTTGAAGAAGGAGTAAAAGAGGTACCAAAAACGTCTGCAACAAACACGAGCGTCATAGATGACGCAACTATGTGAAAATTCTCTGCGCCAACTAAGACGCAGGAAATGACGAACATACGTCAACAGACGTAATTCTCACGGCAAGAATGACGCAATAAATTATAGCATTTTGGACACCCGTGAGCCTAATAGCCTGCAAATTAGAAAAAAGTCAATTTGAAAAATTTCAGGTAAGATTTTTTTTTTTTTTTTATGTGCATTTCCCAAAATGAAACTGACAGTCTACAAAAAGGAAATATACTGATAAACCTGAATCATGGCAAATATAAGTACAAACATTATATTTAGAACTTTACATTTAAAGTGCCAAACCATAGCTGAGAGTGTCTTAATAAAGGAAAACATACTTACCAAAAGACACTCATCTACATAAAGTAGATAGCCAAACCAGTACTAAAACGAGAATCAGCAGAGGTAATGGTATATAAGAGTATATCGTCGATCTGAAAAGGGAGGTAGGAGATGAATCTCTAGGACCGATAACAGAGAACCTATGAAATAGATCCTCGTTAGGATGACCATTTCATTCAATAGGTAATACTCCCTTCACATCCCTCTGTCATTCACTGCACTCTGAGAGGAACCGGGCTTCAGCATGCTGAAAAGAGCATATCAACGTAGAAATCTAGCACAAACTTACTTCACCACCTCCATAGGAGGCAAAGTTTGTAAAACTGAATTGTGGGTGTGGTGGGGGGTGTATTTATAGGCATTTTGAGGTTTGGGAAACTTTGCCCCTCCTGGTAGGAATGTATATCCCATACGTCACTAGCTCATGGACTCTTGCCAATTACATGAAAGAAAATAAAACTGATTCATAAAATGCTGCATGAAAGCACTCTAAATGTTTTCTGAGAACACTGAATGAGCTAAGGGCGGTGCTTATAACAGCAATCTTGGTGGGAATTGTTTTGCAGTAAAATTTACATTTTTTGGCGCCAAACTAATGGCACAAAATGATGACACGTCATCCTATGACATAAATAGCATTATCACATGCGTGACATGCAAAGCTGTAGTGGATTTCTAATACACCTATCACTCTAAAAAGCAGGTAAGAATTTTGATTGTATATAAAATATATATATATATATATATATATATATATATACACCTAAATAAAGCCTAATGGATACTTCTATTATAGCTGCATAAAATGTGATTATCAACATTTCATGAGACTAACATAATACTTAGCATCCTAATTTATAAATAAATTACTAGCTCAAAAAAACCCTGTATGTTTCACAGACTCTATGAACCTTGACAAATATTTAGCCACAAATAAAGTCGCTAAAAAGAGCACTGAATTACTGACTCAAGGCATGTAAACAAACAATATATAACAACTTTACTTAAATAGTGCCCAATCCATAGCTGAGAGTGTCTTATATAATAAAAGTATATACTTACCGTGTAAGATACCCATCCACATAGCAGACAGCCAAACCAGTACTGAAACATATCAGCAGAGGTAATGATACAAGAGTTTATTGTCAATCTATAAAGGAAGGGAGCAGATGAATCCCTGCAAACGATTTACAGAGAGCCTTATGAATAGATTTCCCATAGGCGAAAACATGGCATCATCAGGCAATATTCCCATCATATCCCTCAGACAAACACTGCACTTAGAGAGGAACTGGGATTCAATATGCTTAGAAGCGCCTTTCACAGAAGAAATCAAGCACATCATGCTTCACCACCTCCTAGGTATGAGTGAGGTGGGAGGTGTATTTATAGGCATTTAAGTTTGGGAAACTTTGCCCCCTCCTGGTAGAAATGTATATCCCATACGTCACTAGCTCATGGACTCTTGCCAACTATATAAAAGAAAGATATATATATATATATATATATTCACTAACCCTTATTATTAACAATTTAAAATTACCTGCCTATAGGAAAAAAAAAAAAAATCTAATAGCATAATTGATACTAAAAATTTAAAAAGTTAAAAATTGAGTTAGAGCGGCCGGACTAATGCTTAAGGCAGATAAATGCCACTTAAAGATGTCGGAAGTCCAGTATCTGGGACACCGGGTGGGGTGTGAGAAACAAAGTCCTGAGCCTGCTAAGATAGAAGCCATAGTTTTCTTCTGTGAAAAGCACACTGGTCTAAAAGAGGCTGCTTCCGGGTGGTAAATCGCCATAGAGCAAACCACTGAGCTGTTGTTCGTTCCTGGTAGAGCGCTTCTCTTTTCGGATGCAAATTATTTTGACCCTGGGGAAGTCTCCCTATGGGTGATGGGGGAAACCAGACGTGGACTCCTTGCCCAGTGTGCTTAGAGGAATGTGGCTGCACCTCACTGACGAGGCCCATAGGAGGCCGAAAACGATCGTCTGGGGTTGTCATGTTCCTTGTTCAGAGGAGAATTGCCTGGTATTTCGGGGCTGGACTGACCTTACTTGGCGGGATCAGACTGATATACTTCAGGAAAGTTTTCTTCTGTGAAAAGCACACTGGTCTAAAAGAGGCTGCTTCCGGGTGGTAAATCGCCATAGAACAAGCCACTGAGCTGTTGTTCGTTCCTGGTAGAGCGCTTCTCTTTTCGTATGCAAGATAGAAGCCATAGCCAACTGGCCAGTACCCCGTACCAAAACACAAGTTCTTTCATTCCGTGGCACTGCAGGCTACTAAAGGAAGTTTGTACCTGAGTATAATGAAATTGCTAAACCATTGACAGACCTGACAAAAAAAAATCTCCCTAGACAGATCCTGTGGTTCGCAGAGTGTGATACAGCCTTTCAAAAGCTAAAAGGCGCACTTAATCAGTGCACCTATTTTGGCTGCACCAGATTACACCAAACATTTCTTGATCCATACAGATGCCTCCATGTTTGGATTGGGAGCTGTGCTCAGCCAGGTGGGAGCCGACGGGTGAGAACATACTGTACCATACTTAAGCCGAAAGTTGTTGCCGCAGGAGGTTGTATACGCAGCTGTAGAAAAGGAATATCATGCTTTAGCCTGGGCCGTAAAAATCTAAAACCCTATTTATATGGCCACCCTTTCACTATAATGACAGACCACTATCCACTTGTATGCCTTAACAGAGTGGTCATGGACAATCGACACTTCATACGATGGAGCCTCGTCCTACAACCATTTAATTTTACCATCCAGTACCATCTGGGTAAAAGAAAATAGTAATGTTGATGGATTGTCCAGGCAATCAGAACTTTAAAATGACTATGATTATTCTCTAGAGACCGGACAGCCCATCTCAGACCTCATTGAAGGGTCTGACTTGGTCTGCCGAGTATTTGGACAAAGAGGGGGGCAATGTAATGGCAATGACGCTACAAGGACATTCAGCATCCGTTTACTGCATAGTACTATTTTACTTGTATAGGACTGTTCCTTTTCCCGGTCCATTTGGGCTATGTACACCCATTGTTGTAGACTGCACTATAACAGAACAGACTGGAATTGCATGGGTTAACTCAGGTAGCTTCTGAGTCTAGAGACTAGGTAATGCAATTAGTGTTAGAACTATTGTTGGTGTTTGCTTTTCTTTCCTGATTAATTATAATGCCATTATGTTAATCTGATGTTGTTAACTCTGTGTCCAAGTTTGAACTTGCTAAGGCAGGATGTCAGCAGGATTTGATTAAGCCCCTTAGTTAATTTTCCCTCTCTCTTATGTAAATAGTGTACTGTATTAAGTCCTGTGTGATTTCAATAAAGTCACTCTATTCCCCACTTATCCAGAGTGTGGCTGATAGCTATGGGGGAATTGAAGGCGTTTAACCTTCCTGGCTTTGGTTCTCTGGGGGGCACTTGGCACTACCAGTCGGTTGGTGCTGGAAAGGGAGGCAGACTGATTAATTTTCCCTGCCGGAAAAGAGACAAGCGCTGGGGCGAAAGAGGTCTGAATCCACAGCCAGAGACCATTCCTCTGGTGTACGCTACAGTGCATATATTTTTGCACCTGTATTTTTATTTCTAGTCTTACATTTATATATATATATATGTATATATATATATCGTGATTGTATATGATGTTATATAAGAACAACAATGCTTCTAGTAATCTAAATGCCGTGCAGATTATATGAGACATATTTTGGTAAATAATTTATTAACAAATACAGTACATACAGAAAGAGAAGTGTTCTACCAGGAAGGAACAGTAGCTAAGTAACTTATTCAATGGGGAGTTACCACCTAGGAGCAGCCTCCTTTAGCCCAATTGTCCATTTCACAGAGAAGAACTTTCCTGAAGTATATCAGTCTGATCCTGCCTAACAAGGTCAATCCAGCCCCGAAATACCAGACAATCCTTCTCTGAACAAGGAACATGGCAAACACAGATGATTGTTCGGCCTCGTCAGTGAGGTGTAGCAATATCCTTCAGCACATTGGGCAGGGAGTCCACATCTGGTTTCCCCCAGCAACCTTAGGGATGCATCCCCAGGATCATTATTTAAATAGATACAGAAAGAGAAGTGCTCTACCGTGAACGAACAACAGCTCGGTAGCTAGTTCTATGACAAATTGCCACCTAGGAGAAGCCTCTTTTAGCCCAATTGTGCTTTCCATAGAGAACGTTTCTGAAGTATATCAGTCTGATCCTACCTATGAGATGGTAACTTATGGACCAAGTGCCTTATGCACCTACATTTGTATTTTTAGTCATATATACAGGCATACCTCATTTTATTGCGCTTCACAAATATTGCTCTTTTTACAAATTAAAGGTTTGTGGCAACCCTGTGTTGAGCAAATCTATCATCAACATTTTTTTCAACACATACACATACAGTATAAACACATAAATTTAAAAGAGAGAAGCACTCAATCTGGAAACGAATAATAGCTTGTACTATGGCTAGTTACCACCCAAGAAGCAACCCCTTTTTGCTCAACATGTGCCTTTCACAGAGAAGAAATTTCCTGTAGCATATAAGTCTGATCCTGACTTAACAGTACAGTTCAGCCCCAAAATACCAGGCAATCCCTCTCTGAATGAGAGAAGCGGCAAAACTCCAGACATACATTTCGGCCTAGTGTGGGCCTCGTCAGTGAGGTGCAGCCATATCCCTCTAGGCACACTGACCAACGGGTCCACGTCTGGATTCCCGCATCACGCTTAGGGAGACTTCCCTAAGAGTCATAATTTGCATAAATTAAAAGAGAGAAGCGCTCAACCTGGGAACGAACAATAGCATAATAGCTTGTTCTATGGCTAGTTACCACCCAAGAAGCAGCATCTTTATGCTCAACATATGCCTTTCACAGAGAAGAACTTTCCTGTAGCATATCAGTCTGATCCTGACTTAACAGTACAGTCCAGCCCCGAAACACCAGGCAATCCCTCTCTGAACGAGAGAAACAGCAAAACCCCAGACACTGTTTCTATATTATATATATATATATATATATATTTGCCTTCAGAACTGCCTTAATTATTTTTGGCATAGTTTCAACAAGGTGTTGGAAACATTCCTCAGACATTTTGGTCCATATTGACATATCATCACGCAGTTGCTGCAGATTTGTCGGCTGCATATCCATGATGCGAAACTCCTGTTCCACCACATCCAAAAGGTGCTCTATTGGATTGAGATCTGGTGACTGTGGAGGCCATTGGAGTACATTGAACTCATTGTCATGTTCAAGAAACTAGTTTGAGATGATTTGATCTTTGTGACATGATGCATTATCTTGCTGGAAGTAGCCATCAGAAGATGGGTACACTGTAATCATAAAGGGACGAACATGGTCAGCAACAATACTCAGCTAGGCTGTGGTGTTTAAACGATGCTCAATTGGTACCAAGAAAATATTCCCCACACCATTACAGCACCACTATCAGCCTGAACCGTTTATACAAGGTATGATGGATCCATGCTTTCATGTTTCCTCCAAATTTTGACCCTACTATCTGAATGTCGCAGCTGAAATAGAGACTTGTCAGACCAGGCAACGTTTTTCCAATCTTCTACTGTCCAATTTTGGTGAGCCTGTGTGAATTGTAGCCCCAGTTTCCTGTTTTTAGCTGACATGAGTGGCACCCGGTGTTATCTTCTGCTGCTGTAGCCCATCTGCTTCAAGATTTAATGTGTTGTGCGTTCAGAGATGGTATTCTGCATACCTTCGTTGTAATGAGTGGTTATTTGATTTACTGTTGCCTTTCTATCATCTCAAACCAGTCTGCCCATTCTCCTCTGACCTCTGACATCAACAAGGCATTTTCAACCACACAACTGCCGCTCATTGGATATTTTCTCTTATACAGACCATTATCTTAAGAAAAACAAAAAGGAAAAAAAAGAAGCATTTAATGGCACATTTAAAGAGGGTAGTTTTATACAATATGTGCTGAGTGGAGTGTAGGTTAATTAAAACTTAACATTTAATGAATAATAGTAAAAACATAATTTATGTAAGAACTTACCTGATAAATTCATTTCTTTCATATTAGCAAGAGTCCATGAGCTAGTGACGTATGGGATATACATTCCTACCAGGAGGGGCAAAGTTTCCCAAACCTCAAAATGCCTATAAATACACCCCTCACCACACCCACAAATCAGTTTAACGAATAGCCAAGAAGTGGGGTGATAAGAAAAAAGTGCGAAAGCATAAAAAATAAGGAATTGGAATAATTGTGCTTTATACAAAAAAAATCATAACTACCACAAAAAAAAGGGGTGGGCCTCATGGACTCTTGCTAATATGAAAGAAATGAATTTATCAGGTAAGTTCTTACATAAATTATGTTTTCTTTCATGTAATTAGCAAGAGTGCATGAGCTAGTGACGTATGGGATAATAAATACCCAAGATGTGGAGCTTCCACGCAAGAGTCACTAGAGAGTGAGGGATAAAATAAAGACAGCCAATTCCGCTGAAAAAATAATCCACACCCCAAAATAAAGTTTTAATCTTTATAATGAAAAAAACTGAAATTATAAGCAGAAGAATCAAACTGAAACAGCTGCCTGAAGTACTTTTCTACCAAAAACTGCTTCAGAAGAAGAAAACACATCAAAATGGTAGAATTTAGTAAAAGTATGCAAAGAAGACCAAGTGGCTGCTTTGCAAATCTGATCAACCGAAGCTTCATTCCTAAACGCCCAGGAAGTAGAAACTGACCTAGTAGAATGAGCTGTAATCCTTTGAGGCGGAGTTTTACCCGACTTGACATAAGCATGATGAATCAAGGATTTTAACCAAGATGCCAAAGAAATGGCAGAAGCCTTCTGACCTTTCCTAGAACCGGAAAAGATAACAAATAGATTAGAAGTCTTTCGGAAATCCTTAGTAGCTTCAACATAATATTTCAAAGCTCTAACTACATCCAAAGAATGCAACGATCTTTCCTTAGAATTCTTAGGATTAGGACACAATGAAGGAACCACAATTTCTCTACTAATGTTGTTAGAGTTCACAACTTTAGGTAAAAATGTAAATGAAGTTCGCAACACCGCCTTATCCTGATGAAAAATCAGAAAAGAAGATTCACAAGAAAGAGCAGATAACTCTGAAACTCTTCTAGCAGAAGAGATGGCCAAAAGGAACAAGACTTTCCAAGAAAGTAATTTAATGTCCAGAGAATGCATAGGTTCAAACGGAGGAGCTTGTAAAGCCCTCAGAACCAAATTCAAACTCCGAGGAGAGATAGACTTAATAACAGGTTTGATACCAACCAAAGCCTGAACAAAACAATGAATATCAGGAAGATTAGCAATCTTTCTGTGAAACAACACAGAAAGAGCAGAAACTTGTCCTTTCAAAGAGCTTGCGGACAAACCTTTATCTGGACCATCCTGAAGAAATTGTAATATTCTAGGAATTCTAAAAGAATGCCAGGAAAAATGATGAGAAGAGCACCAAGAAATGTAAATCTTCTAGACTCGATAATATATCTTCCTAGATACAGCTTTACGAGCCTGTAACATAGTATTAATTACAGAGTCAGAGAAACCTCTATGACTGAGAATCAAGCGTTCAATCTCCATACTTTCAAATTTAAGGATTTGAGATCCTGATGGAAAAAAGGACCTTGCGATAGAAGGTCTGGTCTTAACGGAAGAGTCCACGGTTGGCAAGAAGCCATCCGAACAAGATCCGCATACCAAAACCTGTGAGGCCATGCTGGAGCCACCAGCAGAACAAACGAACGCTCCTTTAGAATCTTGGAAATCACTCTTGGAAGAAGAACTAGAGGTGAAAAAATATAGGCAGGATGATACTTCCAAGGAAGTGACAACGCATCCACTGCCTCCGCCTGAGGATCCCTGGATCTGGACAGATACCTGGGAAGTTTCTTGTTTAGATGAGAAGCCATCAGATCTATTTCTGGAAGACCTCAGATTTGAACAATCTGAAGAAACACCTCTGGGTGAAGAGACCATTCGCCCGGATGTAACGTCTGGCGACTGAGATAATCCGCTTCCCAATTGTCTACACCTGGGATGTGAACCGCAGAAATTAGACAGGAGCTGGATTCCGCCCAAGCAAGTATCCGAGATACTTCTTTTATGGCCAGAGGACTGTGAGTCCCCCCTTGATGATTGACATATGCCACGGTTGTGACATTGTCCGTCTGAAAACAAATGAACGACTCTCTCCTTAGAAGAGGCCACGACTGAAGAGCCCTGAAAATCGCACAGAGTTCCAAAATGTTGATTGGTAATCTCACCTCCTGAGATTCCCAAACCCCCTGTGCTGTCAGAGACCCCCATACAGCTCCCCAACCTGTCAGACTTGCGTCTGTTGAGATCACAGTCCAGGTTGGAAGAACAAAAGAAGCCCCCTGAACTAAACGATGGTGGTCTGTCCACCACGTCAGAGAGTGTCGTACGTTCGGTTTTAAAGATATTAATTGAGATATCTTTGTATAATCCCTGCCCCACTGGTTCAGCATACAGAGCTGAAGAGGTCGCATGTGAAAACGAGCAAAGGGGATCGCGTCCGATGCAGCAGTCATAAGACCTAGAATTTCCATGCATAAGGCTACTGAAGGGAATGATTGAGACTGAAGGTTTCGACAAGCTGAAACCAATTTCAGACGTCTCTTGTCTGTCAACGACAGAGTCATGGACACTGAATCTATCTGGAAACCTAAAAAGGTTACCCTTGTCTGAGGAATCAACAAACTCTTTGGTAAATTGATCCTCCAACCATGTTCTTGAAGAAACGACACATGTGAAGATTGAGCAAGTACCAAGATATCGTCCAAATAAGGAAATACCACAATACCCTGTTCTCTGATTAAAGATAGTAGGGCACCGAGAACCTTTGTAAAAATCCTTGGAGCTGTTGCTAGGCCAAACGGCAGAGCCACAAACTGGTAATGCTTGTCTAGAAAAGAGAATCTCAGAAACTGATAGTGATCTGGATGAATCGGAATATGCAGATATGCATCCTGTAAATCTATTGTGGACATATAATGCCCTTGCTGAACAAAAGGCAGAATAGTCCTTATAGTTACAATTTTGAATGTTGGTATTCTAACATAATGATTCAATAATTTTAGATCCAGAACTGGTCTGAAGGAATTCTCCTTCTTTGGTACAATGAATAGATTTGAGTAAAACCCCAGACCCTGTTCGAAAACTGGAACTGGCATAATTACTCCAGCCAACTCTAGATCTGAAACACATTTCAGAAACGCTTGAGCCTTCACTGGATTTAAAGGAATGCGAGAAAGAAAAAATCTTCTTGCAGGGGGCCTTATCTTGAAACCTATTCTGTACCCTTGTGAAACAATGTTCTGAATCCAAAGACTGTGAAACGAATTGATCCAAATTTCTTTGAAAAATCGTAATCTGCCCCCTACCAGCTGGGCTGGAATGAGGGCCGCACCTTCATGTGGACTTGGGAGCTGGCTTTTGCTTTCTAAAAGGCTTGGATTTATTCCAGACTGGAGATGGTTTCCAAACTGATACTGTTCCTGTAGGGGAAGGATCAGGCTTTTGTTCCTTATTGTGACGAAAGGAACGAAAACGATTAGCAGCCCTATATTTACCTTTAGATTTTTTATCCTGTGGTAAAAAAAGTTCCTTTCCCCCCAGTAACAGTTGAAATAATAGAATCCAACTGTGTACCAAACAATTTATTACCTTGGAAAGAAAGGGAAAGCAAAGTTGACTTAGAAGACATATCTGCATTCCAAGTTTTAAGCCATAAAGCTCTTCTAGCTAAAATAGCTAAAGACATATACCTGACATCAACCCTAATAATGTCAAAGATGGCATCACAAATAAAGTTGTTAGCATGTTGAAGAAGATTAACAATGCTATGAGAATTATGATCTGTTACTTGTTGTGCTAAAGCCTCCAACCAGAAAGTTGAAGCTGCAGCAACATCCGCCAAAGATATAGCAGGTCTAAGAAGATTACCTGCTTTTCTTAGAAAGGATTCAATTTTCCTATCTAAAGGATCCTTAAAGGAAGTACTATCTGCCGTAGGAATAGTAGTACGTTTAGCAAGAGTAGAGATAGCCCCATCAACCTTAGGGATTTTGTCCCAAAACTCTAATCTGTCAGATGGCACAGGATATAATTTCTTAAACCGTTTAGAAGGAGTAAATGAATTACCCAGATTATTCCATTCCCTGGAAATTACTTCAAAAATAGCATCAGGGACGGGAAAAACCTCCGGAATAACTTCAGGAGATTTAAAAACCGTGTTTAAACGTTTAGATTTAGTAATAAGAGGACCAGAATCCTCTATTTCTAATGCAATTAAGACTTCTTTAAGTAAAGAACGAATAAATTCCATTTTAAATAAATATGAAGATTTATCAGTGTCAATCTCTGAAACAGAATCATCTGAACCAGAGAAATCATCATCAGAAACAGAATCAGAATGATGATGTTCATTTAAAAGATCATCTGGAAAATGAGAAGTTTTAAAAGACCTTTTACGTTTACTGGAAGGAGGAATAACAGACATAGCCTTCTTAATAGATTTAGACACAAAATCTCTTATATTAACAGGAACACCCTGAGTATTAGATGTTGATGGAACAGCAACAGGTAATGGAACATTACTAAAGGAAATGTTATCTGCATTAGCAAGTTTATCATGACATTCATCACAAACAACAGCCGGAGGAACAGTTACCACAAGCTTACAGCAAATACACTTAACTTTGGTAGATCCAGCATCAGGCAGCGATTTTCCAGAAGTAGCTTCTGATTCAGGGTCAATCTGAGACATCTTGCAATATGTAATAGAAAAAACAACATATAAAGCAAAATTGATCAAATTCCTTAAATGACAGTTTCAGGAATGGGAAAAAATGCCAATGAACAAGCTTCTAGCAACCAGAAGCAAATAAACAACTAGACTGAAATAATGTGGAGACAATAATGACGCCCAAATTTTTTAGCGCCAAAAAAAGACGCCCACATTATTTGGCGCCCAAATGCTTTTTGGCGCCAAATGACGCCGCATCCGGTGACGCCGACATTTTTGGCGCAAAAACGTCAAAAACATGACGCAACTTCCGGCGACACGTATGACGCCGGAAATGACAAAGAAAAAATTTGCGCCAAAAAAGTCTGCGCCAAAAATGACGCGTCGCCGTGACTCTGGGTTCTCCCTTGGTGGTTGATGTAAGCCACTGAGGTTATGTTGTCCGTCTGGAACCTGATGAACCTGGCTAAGGCCAGCTGGGGCCAAGCCATCAAGGCATTGAATATTGCTCTCAACTCCAGAATGTTTATGGGGTGAGCAGATTCCTCATGAGACCAAAGTCCCTGCGCCTTCAACGACTCCCAGACTGCTCCCCAACCTGATAGCCTGGCATCAGTGGTCACAATAACCCAAGGGGGTCTTCGAAAACATGTCCCCTGGGACAGATGTTCTTGAGACAGCCACCACGGAAGATAGTCCTTTGTTGATTGATCCAGAACAATTCTCTAAGATAGGTCTGAATAATCCCTGTTCCACTGGGAGAGCATGCATAACTGCAGAGGTCTCAAATGGAACCGAGCAAACAAAATTATGTCCATGGAGGCCACCATCAACCTGATTACCTCCATGCATTGTGCCACTGATGGCCGAGTCACCGACTGAAGGGATTGGCAAGCGGACACAATTTTTGCTCTTCTGACCTCTGTCAGAAAAATTTTCATGCCTATAGAATCTATAATGGTTCCTAGGAAGGTCACACTTGTAGATGGAACAAGAGAGCTTTTCCCCACATTGATCTTCCAACCGTGGGAATGAAGAAACGCCAACAAAATCTTTGTGTGAGATTCTGCTAGTTGCAAGGATGGCTAGTTGAATCAGATTGTCGTCCAGATAAGGCGCCACGGCAATTCCCCGAGACTGAATCACTGCCAATAGAGCTCCCAGGACGTTTTAGAAAATTCTGGGAGCTGTGCCAGGCCAAAAGGAAGCGCTACAAATTGAAAATGTTTGTTTAGATAAGCAAACCTCAGATATTTGTGATGATCCCTGTGAATGGGAACGTGCAGGTACACACCCTTCAGGTCTATAGTTGACATGAATTGTCCCTCCTGAATGAGAGGCAGAATGGAGCGGATAGTCTCTATCTTGAAGGACAGTACTCTGAGGAATTTGTTTAGTAGTTTTAGATCCAGGATGGGTCTGAAGGTTCCCTCTTTCTTGGGAACCACAAACAGGTTTGAATAGAAACCGAGATCCTGTTCCTGACTTGGAACAGGCACGATTACTCACAAAAGGGAAAGATCCTGCACACATTTCAAGAAAACCTCTCTTTTTATATGGTCTACAGATAATCTTGAGAGGTGGAACCTGTCTCTGGGAAGAAAGGTCTTGAACTCTAACTTGTATCCCTGAGAAACAATGTCCACTGCCCACTGGTCTGGTACATCCCGCTCCCAAGCTTGCACGAACTGAGAGAGCCTGCCCCCCCCACTTGATCCGATCCTGGATCGGGGGCAACCTCTTCATGCTGACTTGGAATCAGCTGTGGGTTTCCTTGATTGCTTCCCTTTGTTCCAAGACTGACTAGGCTTCCAAGACGGTTTGGATTGTTCCTGCTTGGTAGAGGCAGGGGAAGACTTACCTCCGAAGTTGCGAAAGGAATGAAAATTAGTCTTGTGCCCTTACTCCTTATTCCTCTTGTCTTGAGGAAGAAAAGCTCCTTTACCACCCGTGATATCGGAAATAATTTCTGCCAAAGCCGGTCCCAACAAGGTCTTTCCCTTGTAAGGAATAGCCAAAAGTCTATACTTTAAAAAAACATCGGTAGACCAAGACTTCAGCCATAATGCTCTACGCGCTAAGATTGCAAAGCCAGATATTTTGGCTCCCAGCTTAATGACCTGTAAGGAAGCATCAGTAATAAAGGAATTGGCTAACTTAAGAGCTTTAATCCTGTCCTGAATCTCCTCTAAAGGAGTCTCAGACTGAAGAGACTCTGACAAGGCATTAAACCAGTAAGCTGCCGCACTGGTCACTGTCGCAATGCATACCGCCGGCTGCCATTGCAGGTATTGGTGCGTATACATCTTCTTCAAAAGAGCCTCCAGCTTCTTATCCATAGGATCCTTAAAGGAACAACTGTCCTCAATAGGAATAGTGGTTCTCTTAGCCAGAGTAGAAATCGCTCCTTCGACTTCGGGGACTGTCTGCCATGATTCCCTGATGGAGTCAGCCACAGGGAACATTTTCCTGAAAACAGGGGAGGGAGAAAAAGGGATTCCTGGTCTCTCCCATTCCTTGGTAATAATTTCTGTGGCACGGTCTTGCACCGGAAACACCTCCCCAGAAGAAGGAACATCAAAGTATTTATTTAACTTGCTAGACTTTTTAGGGTTGACCTCGATAAGAGTATCAGAGTCGTCTAACGTAGCTAAAATCTCCTTTAACAAAACACGGAGGTGCTCAAGCTTAAATCTGAAGGAAACCACTTCAGTATTAGACAAAGGAATTACACTTTCCGAATCTGAGCTTTCACCCTCAGAAGCTACCGAAGTATCTTCCTCCTCCAATCCAAGTGAGGGAGGAATCCGGTCAGCCTGAACAGGAATAGGAACCTTATCTGATTCTATAATTTTTCTCTTCCGCTGTGGCATGGGAATGGCTGCCAGCGCCTCAGATACCGCTGAGGATACCTGGGCTTCAATCTTAGCCCTTAAAAACACTCCATCCGGAGCCTGAGGAACTGCAGGGCACTGCATGTGATGTAACTACAGATTGGGACATACAGGGAAGAGGCTGTGACAGAACCTGAACAGCATCATCCTGAGGGAATTGTGGCTCAGCATCAAAAAGTTTGTATTTGTACAAAATAGTTCTCTCAATACAGGAACTACAAAATGGTAAAGGAGGTTCTATTTGGGTATCTGAACAAAGTCTGCATACAGCAGAAGGAACAGACTCTAGGTAGTACATCTTGCACAGAAAACTCAGAATAAAGAAACACGTTTTAACTTTAAAATAGTGTACTGTACCTTTAAGCAAAAATACGCTCACAAGCGCTATTTAAAAAACAAACCCGTGAAAGAATAAAGAATTTAACCTTTAAGGGGACTAAAGAGAGTACTGCACCTATAAAACAAGCGCTTCTATTAGATAACAAACAGCGCTGTAAAAAGAAACAAATCTCGGCACACTCTACACCTCAGCGCTAAGCTGAGGTGCCTACCTGCTTCTCCTGACATGAAACGGAACCTTCAAAGCCTCCGGACTGCAGAGGAACTTAGACAGCAGGAAGAAATCAAGTACACCTACGCAGAAAATGGCGCCAAAGAACCGCACGCTAAAAGAAGCATGCACCCTAGTGACGTCACACTCTTCTCACACTGCCGAAAACGGCGAGTGTCTAAGGTAAAAAATACACACAAAACCCCAAATTAGCAACTGCCTGCACAAGCAGATACGCTACTGAGCCACATAAAAATAATTAACTAACTTTAGTAACATTAATCTTCCTTCGTTAAACGAGAAGGAGAAATCAGACCTTGCATCCCTTGTCACAGAAGAAGAACTGCAACTAGCCATCAAGGACATGCCATCTGGCAAAAGCCCGGGTCCAGATGGTTTTACCCCTAGATACTATAAACTGCTTAGCAAAACACTGTCTCCCCACTTAGTTAAGCTTTTTAATACCTTAAGAGACAATCCCACTCTATCTAACCCGCTTTTAGAAGCACATATTACCGTCATTCCTAAGCCTGGGAAACCAGCATCATGCCCAGAGAATTTCAGACCAATTTCACTTATAAATACAGACATAAAATTGATAGCCAAAGTCCTCGCTAATAGTTTAAATAAATACTTGCCAAACATGATTGCCACAGACCAAGTCGGCTTCATCCCAGGACGAGAAGCCCAAGACAACACTATTAAAATCATGCAACTGATAAACTACGCTAAGGTTACAAAAACCCCTTTAGAACTATTTGCCACAGACGCGGAGAAGGCCTTCTTTTCTGCGCAGAACTATGGTTGAGATGCCCTTTCTGAACACGTCCATGGCCTTATACTCCTCCCCGAACGCAAAGATCAGAATTAACGGTACTCTCTCTGAATCCTTTAGAATTAACAATGGCACCAGACAGGGTTGCCCCTTGTCCCCACTACTCTTTGCCATGTCCATGGAGGAACTAGCCCAAAAGGTTAGAAATAACAAAGACATTACGGGAGTGGTAGTGGGAGAGGTTGAATATAAACAAGCCCTCTACGCTGATGATTCACTATTTTCCCTGACAAACGCTGAGACATCTATCCCTGCACTTCTAGAGGAGATGAATAGATACAGTAAGATTTCTAACTTTCAACTAAATATTTCTAAATCTGAAATCCTTAATATCAACACTTATCCAAATTATATACAACACTTAAGCAACATATATAACATCCCCATTGCCCAGCATAAACTGAAATACTTAGGGATTTACTTAACCACCTCCACTCAGGACATACACAAACTTAATTATCACACTATTAAAAATGAAATAATCAGAGATTTATCGACTTGGAAAAACAAAAAACTTTCGTGGCTTGGGAGGATCTGTGTTTTAAAAATGAACATCCTACCATGCATCTTGTATTTGTTCCAAATCCTTCCCATACAGCTCCCTGAAGGATACATAGCCCAATTACAAAAAGCTTTTGAACATTTGGGGCAGCACCAGACCCAGAATCCCAAGGAAAACTATGTACCTCTCTAGGGACAATGGAGGATTGGGAGTTCCCTGTTTACAGACATACAAACATGCAATAACACTACAACATATAGTAGAATTGGCACACAATTCCAACGACAGGACATGGATCCACATAGACAGACAAATCTTTAAAACAAACAACGTGGCAACGTTGGCTTGGAGACCTCGCCACAAAAGACCCAAACTAATTGACAACTATCATGTTACAGCTGGAATATTGTCAGATTGGGACAAAATCTTATCCACTAGTACGCATATTTCTTCAAAAGATGCCCCACTTACCCCAATCCTGTAACACATAGAACTTCTGTATTGTCGCTTAGGCTTCACCAAACTACAGCCATATAGCCTTAGGACAGGGTCTGCTCATTTTATCTCGGGGGATGGGGGATTAAAGACACAATCTGAACTAGAAGAAGCTCACGGGGAGATTTTCTACTCGTGGCTTCATTACCACCAGCTAGTACACTTCATCTCCCACCATAAACACAAAGAGGATCTTGGAAGGAAGGCCACGTCTTTTGAGACCCTATGCATCTCGCCAACTGCCTCGACTCATCTTATTTCTAAGCTTTACAAAATAATATCCAATCCTGACTTAACATATCTCCCATCTTATACACATTCCTGGAAAAAGGAATTGGGTTGCGAGGTTGATGATGAGACTTGGCATCGCGCCTTTTGGTTAATTAAAAAATCCTCAGTTTCGGCAATAATTCAGGAAATCCATGTAATGCTCATGTGTAGGTGGTACTTAACTCCGTCTCGCCTGCACAGGATCTTCCCCTCACTTAACAATACATGCTGGAGGGGATGTGGAGAGGAGGTCTCTCTTCTTCACATTTGGTGGTCATGCCCCAGACTGAAAGAGCTCTGGTCGGACACCTTATTGGAGATATCTGAGATCTCAGGGTCTGAGATTCACCACAACCCAAACACTATTCTGTTCCTTGACCTCCCCAAGTTAGCCGAGATGGGTAAACAACCACCATTACTAATTATGCTCACTGCGGCTAAAAAACTCATTCCAAAACATTGGAAATCCCAAACAATCCCCTCCAAGGAAGAATGGAAGGCAACAGTTTCTGACCTCCTTTCTCTTGAGAGATACCATTATCTAAAAATGTATAAACTGGAGGTCCATGAGATGATGCTGGCACTCTGTAATAGAACGATATAACTCTGGAACTCTAGCCCTGATTATCATTCCCCTTAAAGCAATAAGATGGAATTTGTTTTCTCCTCCTCTCTCTTCTCTTACTTTCCTACCCCTACAAACTTGCACTTCTCTTTTTTTCTTTAACTATGAAAACTTCTGTAAATGCTTGTATGTTCTTTTGTTAAACATGGAAAAATGTAAAAACTCAATAAGCATCTTGAGAAAGTTCATCGTAGAATATAACACTGGATTCATGTTCATAGCTTCTCTTGTACACCTAATTCTCATTGAAATAGACAATTTTGGTCTGTTATGCTTAAAATGTGGTGATTTGGGACTCTTAGATCTACAACATTGTGTTAAAAGCTATACCCCATGTTTTTCTTTATGTTTGCCTAAATATGCTACCTTGTTGTCATTTTCAATATCTTAATAAAGATTTAATAAAAAAATAATAATAATTAACTGAAGTCTGACAAAAGTCTTAGTGAATCTCCCTCCTACCCCCACACAGTACCCTGCGACCTGCCTGCATAAATTCCTGACCGCAGGAATAAGTGTCCCAAAAAAGTTCAGTCTTCTCATTAAATAATGTAGTGATAAATAAATCCTAAGATAAACAATATGGCACTTACCTGCACTCCTGAAGTCTGGCAGGAGGACCAGTCACCTGTATGGGAAGAAGCCGCTCCTTACAGGGACCTAGGAAAAGAAAAAATGAGCAGAGTAAGCCTACTCTGTCATTCTGAATGAGGGCAGCAAACTGTTAGTAAAACCCAGTGGGGCCCACCCCACAAGTTCCTAACTGCTTAAAAGCCACCACAGCCCTGCTGAAGAGACTAACGTAGTATACGGCTAAACCCAAGTGTCAGGAAGATCAGAGCAAGCCTGCTCTTGATAGAAGAATCTTAATCAGACACCTAATTATTTCACCTTCTCCTTGCACAAGAGGCAAACAGAATGACTGGGGTTTGAGGGAAGTGATACTTAACAGCTTTGCTATGGTGCTCTTTGCCTCCTTCTGCTGGCCAGGAGTGATATTCCCAACAGTAATTGATGATCACCATGTCTTAAGAAATAAATATTTTTTAAACATTGGGTGGCATGATCCACATATTTTACTATTATTCATTAAATGTTAAGTTTTAAATAAACTACACTCCACTCAGCAACTATTGTATATAACTACCCTCCTTAAGTGTGCCATCAAATGCTTCTTTTTTCCTTCTTGTTTTTCTTAATCTATATCTTATGGCACTACCTTCCATTATATACATAGGATTATTTAAGGGGGTTTGAGGCTAGTTATCTTTACCCCACCTTCCCTAGAGGTATCTAGGGGTCTCGTCTTACTACAGACCATTATCTGTAAACCCTAGAGATGGTTGTGCGTGAAAATCCCAGTAGATCAGCAGTTTTTTAAATACTCAGACCAGCCTGTCTGGCAACAACAACCATGCCACGTTCAAAGTCACTTAAATCCCTTTTCTGATGCTCGGTTTGAACTTCAGCAAGTTGTCTTCACCACGTCCAGATGTCTAAATGCATTGAGTTGCTGCCATGTGATTGGCTAATTAGCAATTTCCTTTACCAAGGAATTGAACGGGTGTACCTAATAGTGGCCGGTGAATATACCTGTACACACACACACACACACAGAGGTTTGTGTCACTTAACGTCTACAATACGTTCTGTGAAATAGCAAGTTATGTGATTTGGCTGTTGTGTGAACACCATACTATTTAAGTAGTTAGCAAAGTTATATGGGATACTGTAGTGTACTAAATAATGGTTTTGCTGCGTTTGGGAGTCATGATGCACTTTATGGTAATGTATTTTCTAAAAAAAATAATTATACAGAGTTAACGCTACAACACTTAAAAGGGACAGTCAAGTCCCAAAAAAACTTTCATGATTCAAATAGGGCATGTAATTTTAAACAACTTTCCAATTTTCATTTATCACCAATTTTGCTTTGTTCTCTTGGTATTCTAGGTTGAAAGCTAAACCTAGGAGGTTCATATGCTAATTTCTTTGACCTTGAAGGCCAACTCTAATCTGAAAGCATTTTGACAGTTTTTCATCACTAGAGGGCATTAGTTCATGTGTTTCACATAGATAACATTGAGCTCACGCACGTGAATTTACCGAGGAGTGAGCACTGATTGGCTAAAGTGCAAGTTTGTCAAATGAACTGAAATAAGGGGGCAGTCTGCATAGGTAATTACAGAGGTAAAAACACAATTTATGCTTACCTGATAAATTTATTTATTTCCGGATATATGGTGAGTCCACGGAATCATCAATTACTAGTGGGAATATCACTCCTGGCCAGCAGGAGGAGGAAAAGAGCTTCCCTTCCCCATAGCCTCCAGTCATTCAGCCGAAGGAAAAATGGAAAAAGAAGATAACACAAAAGTGTAGAAGTGCCTGAGGTTTTAGAAAAAAATAACTGTCTTAAATAAAGGGTGGGCTGTGGACTCACCATATCCGGAAATAAATAAATTTATCAGGTAAGCATAAATTATGTTTTCTTTCCTAAGATTTGGTGAGTCCACGGAATCATCAATTACTAGTGGGAATCAATGACCAAGCTAGAGGACACAGATGATAAGGGAGGGACAAGACAGGTAGACCTAAACAGAAGGCACCACTGCTTTAACCTTTCTCCCAAAAGAAGCCTCAGCTGAGGCAAAAGTATCAAATTTATAAAACTTTGAAAAAGTATGCAAGGAGGACCAAATTGCAGCCTTGCAAAACTGTTCCACAGAAGCTTCATTTTTAAATGCCCAGGAAGAAGAAACAGTCCTTGTAGAATGAGCAGTGATTCTCTCAGGAGGTTGCTGTCCAGCAGTCTCATAGGCCAAACGAATAATACTCCTTAGCCAAAGAGAAGTAGCCGTGAGCTTTCCAGAAAAACAAACAAAGCAGAAGACTGACGAAAGTCCTTAGTCGTCTGAAGATAGAACTTCAATGCACGCACATCTAGGTTGTGCAATAACGCTCCTTAGGAGAAGAAGAATTAGGACACAAAGGAGGAACCACAATCTCCTGATAAATATTCTTGTTTGAAACAACCTTAGGAAGGAAACCGAATTTAGTACGTAAAACCACCTCATCGGAATGAAAAATAAGATAAGGAGAATCAAACTGCAGAGCCGAGAGTTCAGAAACTCAGAGCAGAAGAAATAGCAACAAGAAACAAAACCTTCCAAGATAACATCTTGATATCTAAGGAATGCATAGGTTCAAACAGAGCCCGCTGTAAAACTCTAAGAACAAGGTTAAGATTCCAGGGAGGAGTAACGGGCTTAAACACAGGCCTAATCCTAACTAAAGCCTGAAAAAAAGATTGCACGTCTGGCACGTCTCCCAGGGCAAAAAGACCCTTGATACAACGCCTCTCTCTTTATCTGGTCTACAGATAATCTTGAGAGAAGAAACCTACCTCTGGGAGGAAAAGTCTTGAATTCTATCTTGTACCCCTGAGATACAATTTCCACAGCCCACAGGTCTGGGACATCTCGTATCCAAGCCTGAGCAAATTGAGAAAGCCTGCCCCCTACTAGATCCGTTCCTGGATCAGGGGCGACCCTTCATGCTGACTTGGAGTCAGCCGCAAGCTTCTTAGACTGTTTCCCCTTGTTCCAAGACTAACCAGACTTCCAGGAAGACTTGGATAGTTTCCTGCTTGGAAGAGAAAGCGGAGGGTTTACCTCTAAAGTTACGAAAAGGAACGAAAATTACTCTGACGCCCTTTCTGCTTATTCTTCTTATCCTGAGAAAGAAGAGATCCATTTCCTCCTGTGATATCTGAAAAAATTTCAGCCAAACAAGGTCTTACCCTTGTAGGGAATAGCTAATAACTTAGATTTAGAAGAAAAGAAACATCCGCAGACCATGATTTTAACCAAAAGGGCTCTGCGAGCTAGAATCTCAAAACCAGACATTTTAGCTCACAGTTTAATGACCTGTAAGGAAGCATCCGAAATAAAGGAATTGGCTAACCTTAAGAGCCTTAATCCTGGTCCTGGATCTCTTCAAGAGGAGTACCTGTCTGAATAGAATCAGACAAAGCATCAAACCAGTAAGCTGCAGCACTGGTAACAGTAGCAATACACACCGCAGGCTGCCATTGAAGACCTTGGTGAACATACATTTTCTTTAATAATAGGAGATAGAGAAAAAGAAATACCAGGTCTCTCCCACTCCCGTGCAATAATCTCAGAAGCACGGTCTGGAACGTACGTAAAACCACCTTATCAGAATGAAAAATAAGATAAGGAGAATCAAACTGCAGAGCTGAGAGTTCCGAAACTCTCAGAGCAGAAGAAATAGCAACAAGAAACAAAACCTTCCAAGATAACATCTTGATATCTAAGGAATGCATAGGTTCAAACAGAGCCCGCTGTAAAACTCTAAGAACAAGGTTAAAATTCCAGGGAGGAGTAACAGGCTTAAACACAGGCCTAATCCTAAATCCTAAACCAGTAAGCTGCAGCACTGGTAACAGTAGCAATACACACCGCAGGCTGCCATTGAAGACCTTGGTGAACATACATTTTCTTTAATAATAGGAGATAGAGAAAAAGAAATACCAGGTCTCTCCCACTCCCGTGCAATAATCTCAGAAGCACGGTCTGGAACCAGAAAAACCTCCACCGCAGAGGGAACATCAAAATACTTGTTCAGCTTACTAGACTTCTTAGGGTTAACAACGATAGTAGTATCGGAGTCATCCAAGGTAGCCAAAAAACCTCCTTAAGTAACAAGCGGAGGTGTTCCAGCTTAAATCTGAAGGACACAACTTCAGCATCAGTAGAAGGAATTAAACTGCCTGAACCCAACATTTTCACCCTCAGATGCACAAAAATCAGACTTCTGAGAGGAATGACTTTGATTTGCCACCTCAGGATCAGAAACCTTTAAAATTCCTTTTGCGTTTTCCCTGCAACATGGAAAAAGCGGACAGCGCCTCAGATACCTGGGCAGCAATATCTTGCAAAGTAACTCCAGACGGAGCATGAGAGGAAATTCAGGGCACTGCATGTGCAGATGAATAGGATTGGGACGCTTGAGGAGAAAGCTGCGGCACATCTGAAACAGGAGGCTCCTGAACAGCATCCGCCTTAGATAATGATCTATTTTTATAAGCTAAAGTTCTTTCAATACATGAAGAACAAAAAGGTACTGGGGGTTCCACCTGGGCATTAAAACATAAGCTACAGGTAATATCCTGCACAGCCTCCTGAACTATAATACAAAAAAAAATGAAGCAAATACAAAATCTAAGTTTTTTTTTAATCTTTTAACAAAGGATATAATACAGAACAAAAAACAAAACAAAACAAAAAAACGTTCTTAAATAAATGTTCCCTTTAAATTTACCAATTTAAGAAAACATACCCCAGGTAACACTCTACACCTCAGCAGAATTAATGAGGTGCCCTACCTGTTCTGCAACCCGCAGCAAACTGAGGAAAAAAACGATCCTGTTTACAATCCGGATTTCCAGAAAAGCAAAAACAGCAAGAAGCCTTGTAAACAGCAGAGCCATCAAAAATATGCACACCTCACTCTTACAGGAAGTGAAAAAAAGCGCCAAAAAAACTCTGACATCAAAGAATCAGAACCTCCCTAAAAGGGGCGGTCCTACAGCAAACAAAAAAGCAATTTTTTTTTTAAAAACAACTTTCTTGAAAACAGGCTTAAAAACAAACAATAAACCCCCCCCCAAAAAGTACATAATCCGTTACTAAAAACGGATCCTTACTGAGCCATCAATAAAAAAAATAACTCCTCACACTAACAGTGCCTGCAAAAACTGCCATAAAAACCTGCACCCTGACAGGAATAATAAAAAACGTCCCCCTGCATCATTGCAACTGAATAAGTGCCAAATTTTTCCCTGCTACATAGAAAAAGGAAATTTATGCTTACCTGATAAATTTATTTCTTCTACGATATGACGAGTCCACGGATTTCCTCCTTACTTGTGGGACATTAACCTCCTGTTAACAGGAAGTGGCAAAGAGCACCACAGCAGAGCTGTATATATAGCTCCTCCCTTCCCTCCACCTCCAGTCATTCGACCGAAGTTAGGAAGAGAAAGGAAAAGCCAAAGGTGCAGAGGTGACTGAAGTTTAACAAAAATATAATATATATACCTGTCTTAAAAATGACAGGGTGGGACTCGTCATATTGAAGAAGAAATAAATTTATCAGGTAAGCATAAATTTCCTTTTTCTATGTAGCAGGGAAAAAATTTGGCACTTATTCAGTTGAAACGATGCAGGGGGACGTTTTTTATTATTCCTGTCAAGTCCATGGATATCATCCTTACTTGTGGGATACAATACCACAGCTACAGGACACGGATGAAAGGGAGGGACAAGACAGGAACCTAAACGGAAGGCACCACTGCTTGAAGAACCTTTCTCCCAAAACCAGCCTCAGAAGAAGCAAAAGTATCAAATTTGTAAAATTTGGAAAAAGTGTGAAGAGACGACCAAGTTGCAGCCTTGCAAATCTGTTCAACAGAATCATCGTTTTTAAATGCCCATGAGGAAGCCACAGCCCTAGTAGAATGAGCCGTAACTCTTTCAGGAGGCTGCTGTCTAGCAGTCTCATACGCCATACGAATGATACTCTTCAGCCAAAAAGAAAGAGAGGTAGCCGTAGCTTTCTGACCCCTACGCTTTCCAGAAAAAACAATGAATAATGAAAGATGATTGACGGAAATCCTTAGTCGCCTGCAAGTAAAACTTCAGGGCACGGACCACGTCCAAGTTATGCAACATACGCTCCTTCTTAGAAGAAGGGTTAGGACATAATGAAGGAAAAACAATTTCCTGATTAATATTCTTATTAGAAACAACCTTAGGAAGGAAACCAGGTTTGGTACGTAAAACCACCTTATCAGAATGGAAGATAAGGCGAATCACATTGTAATGCTGAAAGCTCCGAAACTCTACGAGCAGAAGAACTAGCAACCAAAAATAAAACTTTCCAAAATAACAACTTAATATCTATGGAATGCATGGGTTCAAACGGAAGAACATTAAGACCTAAATTCAAACTCCAGAGTAGAGCAATTGGTCTAAACACAGGCTTAATTCTGGTTAGAGCCTGACAAAAAGACTGAACGTCTGGAACATCTGACAAACGTCTGTGTAGCAAAATTGACAAAGCAGAGATTTGTCCCTTTAAGGAACTCGCTGATAACCCTTTCTCCAATCCTTCTTGGAGAAAAGACAAAATCCTAGGAATCTTAACTCTACTCCATGAGTAGCCCTTGGATTCGCACCAACCAAGATATTTACTCCATATCTTATGATAGATCTGTCTGGTGACAGGCTTACGTGCCTGAATCAAAGTATCAATGACTGAATCAGAGAATCCCGCTTAGATAAAATCAAGCGTTCAATCTCCAGGCAGTCAGTTGCAGAGAAACTAGATTTGGATGTTGGAAAGGTCCCTGAATGAGAAGGTCCTGCCTCAATGGAAGCTTCCACGGCGGCAGAGAGGACATGTCCACTAGATCGGCATACCAAGTCCTGTGAGGCTACGCAGGCGCAATTAGAATTACTGAAGCCCTCTCCTGTTTGATCCGAGCAATCACCTGGGGCAGGAGAGCAAATGGTGGAAACACATAAGCTAGGTTGAACGACCAAGGCACTGCCAAGGCATCTATCAGTTCGGCCTGAGGATCCCTTGACCTGGATCCGTATCTTGGAAGTTTGGCATTCTGACGAGATGCCATCAAAACATCGGCCAAATAAGGCACCACTGCAATACCCCGCGGCCTGAGAACCGCTAGAAGGGACCCTAGAACCTTCGTTAAGATCCTGGGTGCTGTGGCCAACCCAAAGGGAAGAGCCACAAACTGAAAATGTTTGTCCAGGAAGACAAACCTTAGGAACTGGTGATGATCCCTGTGGATAGGAATAATCATCTAAATATGGCCCCTGCACCATGGCACAGCTCTGCTGTGGCGCCTACCTGCCCCCGGAATGCACTTGCTGTAGCTGATCCGGATGATACTGCGCGCCTGAGCGCGTGAAAATAGGCCCCGCCCACCGTGGGACTTACTCTAATCCTAAGACCCGCATGGGTCGCAAGTAAAAACAACATGACGACTGTATTAAAACATATAAGCCATGTGTATACTCAGATAACATCGTAACACTGCACCCCTTCATGCCAGCAATAAAGTTAACAGTAAACCGCAACTCCCAGCGTCCAGCCCAAAATAAGCCTCAAAGGTATATTTACATACTTTTGGCAAATAAAATAATAGGATTTCAGGTACACCATTTCTTATCATATAGTGCCTACTGCTTCCCCTTCCCCATATAGGGGACAATGTCAGCCTGTTCTGATGCATCAAGTCTCCCCAGAAACAAAAGACTGAACATACCTCAATGCTGCTTGTAGCAAGACATCGTTCTCCACACTGAAGATTTTCTCACATTACCTTCAGTTGTGGGAACCATCATGGATCTTAGATAATGTTCGCTAAGATCATCAACATCAGGGCAGAAAATAAGATGTCTCCACTCCTCTTGGGAAGCAATAGACTGATGATTTCCCCCTGAGAAAAATAGTACTCACTGGCACCATTTTAAAATAAAAAACTTCTTGATTGAAGAATCTAAACTAACACCTCACTTTACCTCTTCCTATTACTAACACAGGCAAAGAGAATGACTGGAGGTGGAGGGAAGGGAGGAGCTATATATACAGCTCTGCTGTGGTGCTCTTTGCCACTTCCTGTTAGCAGGAGGTAAAGATGAAATCCGTGGACTCGTCATATCTTGTAGAAGAAAATAAAATTGGCACTTACTTTAATATTCATCTGTCCGGCAGCAGGACACCTCACCTGGTTTAAGAGGATGCCATCCCTCACATGGACCTGTGGAAATACAGAAAGACTGAGTAAACAGTATAAACACAGTGAGGATTATACCCCACAAGTTCCCAATTGCTTAAAAGCCACCACTGCCCTACTGAAGAGACTGATATGGGCTAAGGCTAGACCCTTTAGAAAGATCAGAGCAAACCTACTCTGCTTTAAAATAAAAAAATCTTGATTGTAGATCAGACACCAAAACTTCACCTCCTCCTTGCACCACAGGCAAAGAGAATGACTGGAGGTTATGGGTAAGGGAAGTGACATTCCCACTAGTAATTGATGATTCCGTGGACTCACCATATCTTAGGAAAGAAATGTGTATTATTATAACTGTGTTTGTTATGCAAAACTGGGGAATGAGTAATAAAGGGATAATCTATCTTTTTAAACAACAAACATTCTGGTGTTGACTGTCCCTTTAAGAAACGTTCAAGTCATAAGGTTTTATACTGCTCCCTAGGATTTGAAGCATACACTGTTATATCAAGACATATGTACTGTATTTAAGGTTATATATTTACTTTCCATTAAACGTATTGCTTTTGCTACGTCTGGTTAAGTCCGCTACATCCCATTCTCTGATCAGGATTTCTAAACTCTATTATAACCTTATGGGACCTAAGATGTATATGAGGTCAGTCGTTGTCTGAACGGACATTATGTAGCACATACTTGTGTGTGTGTGTGTGTGTGTGTGTGTGTGTGTGTGTGTGTGTGTGTGTGTGTGTGTGTGTGTATGTATGTATGTATGTATGTGTATATATATATATATATATATATATATAATGATGGTATATAATGTTATATATAAGAACAAGAATCAAAGCTTCTGTTAAAGTGATACTTTTCTAATTGGGCAAAAGATAAATGCACTGCAGATTAAATGACAGAAACAGACAACATTTTTGGTAAACAATTTATTAACAAAATTAAACAACATGATAGAAAAATAAATATTACAACTGCAGTGTTATTACACTTATAAATTACATTAACCAAAGAAAAGTATATACATGATTATAACTCTATGCCATGTCAATTAAAATGTTTACACAAACCTTAGAACATGGCATGAGTAGAAAAATGTAAAGTAACAAAGCTATTTTGTATGTGTGTCTATATATGTGCATTAAGCACTAATTTGCATAGCTCTAAGTACAAAATCAGTAAGATCATTTTAAACTAGTCCACTGCACTGTTCTATACAATCACGTTGTATAATTTTTCTTGGTCAAGCTGTAGATTACTTTTGTACAGGATGCACTTTAGCCTTATATGAAGATTATAAAAGGCAGAAATTGCAGAAGAAAATAAGGCAAAACCATCTAGTTGAGGATGGATTTAGAAACTCTTTTTTGGTCACATTTCCCAAAACACAAAACAGTTGAGAAATTTCCATATACTCAGATACTGCCTCAGTTTTAAACTTCCTGAAAAAATACATCACCTATTTCAATGTAATACATTACCAGGGTAACAGAATATAAGATATGTTAACTGAAAATAACATCAATAAATTGCTTTTTGCAATGTCTTCAGCATTTTAATATAACATTTGTGAGAGTATCTTAATCCAGTGTTTATATTATTAATTAGTTTATGCATAGTGCTACATGTAGGGTGCCCATCCCAGGTACATTTGGCTCAGAAGGTTCTCATCAGTGGCTTCTTGGATCAGATAGTGGACATGCCCTTCAATGGACAGTGGAAGCCCTTTTATACGGTTTCTTGTTTTAATTACACCTTGAAGACGCTGTTCAATGTCAAGTACGTGTGTTTTGGCCTATTGAACAAATAACAGTTGAAAACAAAATTAAATTTTAAATCGATTTCTATGTATTAACACGTATAGTAATGACTGGTGAATATATATTGTGTCCTGTTGCAGTAGGTAGTTATTAAACAGTACACTACATTTAAACAGAATACGTTGCACTGTTAAAGCTTGTATAAATGATCATAAATAATCAATAAAGCTAGCTAGCCACTTTCACTATTAAAAAATAGCATGTCACAATTTTGATGACCAGGGCCATTATACCCAAATGTTGAAACACTTGAAAGTGATGCAGCATAGCTGTTAAAAGCGGACTAGAAAATATCACCTGAACATCTCATCATCATGTATATATCCACAGTAAACAAACTGGCTTGCCAGGGATCTCTTTCAGCCCTAGTACAGTCTCCCACTCATGCTTGGGGATAAAGAAAAAAATCTGGGGAAAAAAAAAACCTGTCCCAGTTTTGACAGATTCAGGTCCAAATATCCTTATGACCCACCAAAAGGCTATTTTCCTTATTTTTAGAGCCATTGAGGGAAAGTTTCTTGGGGCTACAAAAAACAAAGTGACAAATGATACCTTGTAATAAGACATTTCTGTTGTCTTGCTATAGAATAATGTATCACCAAGTCTAAACATTGAAAATAAATTAACATTTTTGTCTGCTGTAATTGTTTTTAAATAGATAAATTCCATCTGCCAGTTGTATTGTTTGAAGGAGCCAAATCCTGCTGGAGTCAGCCAGTCTAGCAACTGTTATGTTAGTATAAAGTGCATTGTTTTGTAGTTATCTGTTAAAGCCAATTAGGCAAATATACGTATAGCAGGGTTAGCCTTAATAAGTCTGCAGTGTGCAATTCTATTTCTAAAAATTAGAAAATACACAATTTTCAGAGCTAAATTAATTGGAAAGGGGGCAAAATAAATAATTAACACAGTATATTGCAGTTGTTTTACTGTGCATAACTAAACATTTTATATTAAAATATCCCTGTGTTTACTGTACCTTTAACTGGTTAAATATCATACTTAAAGGGATATGAAACCCCCCAAAAATATTTTGTGATTCATACAGTACATACCATTTAAATAAAATTTCCAGTTTACCTCCATTATCAAATTTGCTTTGTTCCCATGATATTCTGTGTTAAAGAGATACCTAGGTAGGCATCTGGAAAGCTAAATGGCAGGAACTAGTGCCGTCATTTAGTGCTCTTGCAAATGGAGAACATTCTTGCAAAATTGCTGCCATATAGTGCTTCACAAATGGGTCTACTATTAAGCGTATGTCCCTGCTGTTCAATAAAAGACACTTAGAGAACAAAAAAACCCTGATAATAGAAGTAAAATAGAAAGATGTTTAAAATGGTATGTTTTATCTAAATCATAAAATAAAAAAATTGCGTTTCATATCCCTTTAACTTGTCAGTTAATGTCAAGATGCCTTACATTTTAGGCACTCATATTTATCTTGACATTTCTTTCTGAAAAGCTTTGTTCCATGACTTAGACATACAGTATGAGTTGGCTGTAGAATAACTGAACTAGACCTGTCTGATTTTCCCCTATTAAATATTACAGTTTACACTACTTTTATTAACAGGCTTAGAAAAGGTCAGAAACATTGTAGACAGATTTTTATTTATTTATTTAACTAAAAAGAGGATATTTTCAAGATGTATTTTAGATTTAAAAAAAAAATATAAAAAAATTCTACACTGAATAAAGCAATGTTTTCACAATCACCAGTAAAAGCAGATGCAGATGTCATCAGTCAAGGAGGATTAATAGGAAGCACAATACTGAAGTATTACTTTCAGTTAAGATTTAATCAGATTTTACAGTGTCTATGTTTTTTTTTTTAAATAATTTTTTATTAAGGTTCACCAAGCGTTACAGAAAAAAAACTCTTACAATGTGAGACACTAATACATAAATTCACAAATGCAAACAACATTAACAATCGCATTGAATTGTATTCACAACATACAGTACAACATAGCGTGCCTTCTGGCCGAGAATGAGGGCCACTTTTGGACCATTCACGCTCCTAAGACTTAGGGAAGGCCAATGATAAATAGGGGACCACTTTTGGATCCCATCTAAAAGGTAGAACCTAATTTTATTTTTTAGCTATGAGGGAGACCTGATAGGCCACTCATAGGCCATAAACTTAACACAATAATAACAGCTGTAGTTTACGAACCGACTTATAGGTGCCGGATAATGGCTAATAGAAACTTATAAAGTAGTCACAAAATATAAATTTGTACTATTAAAAAATACAGAAGATTCTGGGCAGTGATCGTCCTTAAAGAGAGACGTAAAATATATAGTCGGTATATACACTACATTTATGACAAAGTACAGCTTTTATGTATAAATAAACTAAGAATGTAATGAATGGCAGGGTCTATTAGCTCCGAGGTAAAGAATATGTAGCCCTTAGGATAGAGCAGGGATTACCTAACTCTGCCTAGAATTGCGGAAGGTTTTAATTGCCCCTATCCGCAATAGTTCTAGGTGAAAATAACACCCAAGCTATAGAGGACACTGAATGCAAGAATGGGAGGGTACAATAGGCGGCCCCATCTGAAGGCACCAAGCCAGAAAAACAACCCATCCCGCTTTGTCAGAGCCGGGCAGAAAAAAAAAGTGAAAAAGGACCCCAAGGACACAGACTCACAGACGGTCCGAAACCCCAACCAGAGGTCTCAAGCAGAGTCACTGAACCAACACTCCTCCAAGGAAACTGTCACCCTGTAGGCAGACCCACAACTCCTTGTACTAGTACAAATACCCAGAACCCCAAAAGGGAAAGGATAAGGGGAGCCAAAAGGATACTCAAAAAGTATCAAAGATCCTCTAAAGGAACAGCCTCCTATAAAAAAGAGGAGAGGCCAAGATCCCGGGAACCCCAAAGGATCTCGTGAACTAAGGAAGTGACGCCCAGACCAGGAAGAACCACAAGGCAAAACTAGGCATCATGAAGGAGAGAAAACATCACCCAAACATTGTCCAGAGCATCGAAAAGGACAACCGAAAACCGAGTCCTCAACATCGAAACTCAGAATAACTGATCAAGTAAAATATGGCGGTTTAAACCCAGGAAAAAATACCTGAGTCCAGAAACTTGCCGTCCTCTGTAAAAGACAGACGTCCGCAAGGGAAGCTGCCAAAAAGGCAAATACCAAATTGTCCACCCTCCCAAACAGAGGGCACACTCCAGGCAATCCAAGGCACCAGACTATACAAAAGTCCACTGGCTCCCCAAGACCTGTGGACGAGCAACAGATCACAGATCGTACCCCCAGCCGGGCCAGCCCAAGGAACGGCAGATCTGAAGTAGGGGAACAAGGTAACCCCAAGACCGACCCCCAAAAGGCGGAAGAGTAGACACAGCTACTTCAAGCTAGAGACACTCGAGTAGGCGTGAGATCCAAAGAGAACTCGAGAGCCCACCAACTAAAGCCTCAATGGAGGACCATTAGCCCAGTTGGGAAAGACAACAAAAGAAGTCGCCCAATGTCCGAACCGAAGAAAAACATCTGGTCTAACCTCTCACACACCGGAGAGCTCCCACACAAAGGAACTATACCTCCGAGGAGAGAAAGAAAGAGAGCCCCCAGAAATGAGAGTCTCGAAGACATCTGCCCCAAGAACAGGACTGCCAAAAAAGAAACCGGGAGAACACCCGGTCACTCCACTGGTGATCACGGAAGGGTCCCTCTTTTGAAAATACCATTGGGTCAGCGCGCCTATCAGGCACCAGTAATAAAAGTTTGCATCTGCAACCGTCCCCCTGTTAAACCGGAACTTGCACCGACAAGGGACAAGAGGTGGCTCACCCCAGGGAACTGCATCTACCACACCAGACAAGCCCCAAGAACCCCGGTTCTTAGAAAAACTGGCCAAAGAGAAACAGCCAGAACCATTACTGAGTCCAGGTAACCCGGAACACTGGGACCCCAGGGCAGTCCGAGGATCTTAATTCGGAATGTCCCATGACAAGATCTAAGTAAAGAAGCCGAGAACAACTTCTCAACAACCGGAAGAATCAGGATAAGCTACATGGGTCCCACAAAAGTTTAAACTTAACAATCTTCCAGGAACAAAAATCCCACGTCTGTGAATCCAACAGACCCCCCAGGGAAACATCCGGACAAAGCCGGATAAAAAAGAGCAAGAAGCTCTGCAAGTCCCAACCCAAAAGGAAGAGACCCCCCTCACAGAAGTCCAATACGTCAAAGTAGCAAAGGACTCCCAAGGACATATAACGACGCCAGAGTAAATAGGCGACCAGGCGACATTAACATGGATGAGCTTGAACAGCGCGGCTAAACTCTCTACAAAAAATCAAGCGCCACTCTTTAAGACTACCCGAAGGAAGAAAGGTTGAGGAAACTTCACCGTAGACCGAACCTTCAGCCCGCTGGGATACCACAATGCAAAACATCCTCAGAGCACAGCCTGCTGAGCTAGCCTTCCAGCTAGTCACGAACCCCAGAAACAAGGGAACCTTGAGGACAAGTTACCCACAGAGCAACTGTAGTGCTCTACACCCCTCAGGGAGAAATCAGAGGGCAGAAACACATGGGTGAGGGTGCCACCTGGGTAGCAGACCCTAAACCACATGAGGAAGGTCATTAGGACCTCTAGAACCCAGAAAGAAATAGAGCATTTCCAACGCCAGGAAAGAACCCCGAAAAGGAGTCTCAAGACTACACTGTCAGATAGGAACAAACAACTCCCGAAGGGAATTCAGATCCCCAAAGGTGACCCATCCCCAAGAGAAACAGATAGTCCAAATTAAGGTCACAGAAAACAGAGACCCCTTAACCCCCTATTGGAACAAGTCATAGGAGGACAACTCAAAGCCTCCCAAAGGCCAAACCAACCTAACCGGCGGACAAAAAAAGGAGCTAGGGCCTCTAGCCTTCGCACCACGTGGAAGGAATACTCCAGCTCCCAAACAGTGGGAGCGACGGAGAGCGACACAGCAATTCACTTAACTAGTCACCCGAGAGACAGCTATAAGAACCGAACTCTCCCAAGAATTATACAGACTCGAAATTCCTGGTAAATGCTTAACTAGAAGCAAATAACACAAATAGTATTGCAAGAACTCAGCGCCCCTACCAGACCAGCTAGGCCGATAGGCGTCACGTGTCTGAAAAAGTTGCGTGACAGAAGCACTGAACCCAAGCAGGACCAGCCCACAATAGAGTCACAACTGCCTAGCTGAATAATGCTACTCTCAAAGAGAGGAAGAAAATAAACAGCCAAACATGGAACTAACGTGTTCCTAACAACTTCTTTAGAAGCAAAATAACGAGGATCGATCCCAGAAAAAAAAGTTCTCACAGGAACTATCATAAGGAAAACAAAATACATCCTACCGGATAAAAATAAAACAACAGGCAACCCGAAAACTGCTTATACTTGGGCAAAAATTCCCTGCCATCCTGAAAGGAAAGAAATTTTCCTATACTTCCTATACTACCTTTACGTTATTCACTAACGTAAAAAAAAAAAAATGTATGACACAGTACACCTCCATACTGGAAGCAGTAGCTATATCCAGCTTCTAACCATAGGGTCCCTTCATGCAATAGCATCTCCCTCTAAGTTGTAGGGAAAAATGAGAAAGCCTATAGCCCTATCTGGTACAGAAATATACTTTCACCTAGAAGGGCACATAACAATAATAGAATAACCTGCTGGTGACGGGGTCACCCAGAGTAAATAAAACTGCCTCTAATAGTAAATGTAAAACATGTTAAGCGACATGAGGCAAATAAATTCAGGATCAGATAAAGGAATAACTTCATCAGAGACTGAAAAATCCTTATGCGATACTCCCAAAACAACTGTTGCCAGATAAAGGAGATACCCAGAGAGATTAACCCCAATATGTAACCAAAAACTAAATTTATGCTTACCTGATAAATAACTTTCTTTTACGATATGACGAGTCCACGAATTTCATCCTTACTTGTGAGATATTAACCTCCTGCTAACAGGAAGTGGCAAAGAGCACCACAGCAGAGCTGTATATATAGCCCCTCCCATCCGCTCCACCCTCAGTCATTCGGCCGAAGGTATAGGAAGAGAAAAGGAAAGGCTAAAAGGTGCAGAGGTGACTGAAGTTTACAAAAAATATAAAGAAAAACTGTCTTAAAAAGAACAGGGTGGGCCGTGGACTCGTCATATCGTAAAAGAAAGTAATTTATCAGGTAAGCATAAATTTAGTTTTCTTTTACAAAGATATGACGAGTCCACGGATTTCATCCTTACTTGTGGGAAACCAATACCAAAGCAATAGGACACGGATGAAAGGGAGGGACAAGACAGGGAACCTAAACGAAGGCACCACTGCTTGAAGAACCTTTCTCCCAAAAAATAGCCCCAGAAGAAGCAAAAGTATCAAATTTGGAAAATTTCGAAAAATTGTGATGGGACGACCAAGTCGCAGCCTTACAAATCTGTTCAACAGATGCATCATTTTTAAAAACCCATGTGGAAGCCACAGCCCTAGTAGAATGAGCCGTAATTCTTTCAGGAGGCTGCTGTCCAGCAGTGTCATATGCCAGATGGATGATACTTCTCAGCCAAAAAGAAAGAGAGGTAGCTGTAGCTTTCTGACCCCTACGCTTTCCAGAATAAACAATGAATAATGAAGATGATTGACGAAAATCCTTAGTTGCCTGTAAGTAAAACTTTAAGGCACGGACCACGTCCAAGTTATGTAACAGACGCTCCTTCTTGGAAGAAGGATTAGGACACAAGGAAGGAACAACAATTTCCTAATTAATATTCTTATTCGAAACAACCTTAGGAAGAAAACCAGGTTTGGTAGGTAAAACCACCTTATCAGAATGAAATATGAGATAAGGCGAATCACACTGTAACGCTGAAAGCTCAGAAACTCTTTGAGCAGAAGAAATAGCAACCAAAAACAGAACTTTCCAAGATAACAGTTTAATATCTATGGAATGCATAGGTTCAAATGGAACCCCTTGCAGAACTCGAAAAACTACATTCAAACTCCAGGGAGGAGTAATAGGTCTAAATACAGGCTTAATTCTAGATAGAGCCTGACAAAAAGACTGAACATCTGGTACATTTGCCAAACGTCTGTGAAAATTAATTGACAAAGCTGAAATTTGTCCCTTTAAGGAACTCGCAGATAACCCTTTCTCCAATCCCTCTTGGAGAAAAGACAGAATCCTAGGAATCCTAACTTTACTCCATGAGTAACCCTTGGATTCACACCAATAGATATTTACGCTATATCTTATGATAAATCTTTCTAGTGACAGGTTTTCTAGCCTGTATCAAAGTACTAATAACTGAATCAGAGAATCCTCGCTTCGATAAAATCAAGCGTTCAATCTCCACGCAGTCAGCTGCAGAGAAATTAGATTTGGATGTTGGAAAGGACCTTGAATGAGAAGGTCCTGTCTCAACGGAAGTTTAGACGGTGGCAGAGAGGACATGTCCACTAGATCGGCATACCAAGTCCTGTGAGGCCACGCAGGCGCTATCAGGATCACTGACGCTCTCTCCTGTTTGATTCGAGCAATCACGCTTGGGAGGAGAGGAAACGGCGGAAACACATAAGCTAGGCTGAACGACCAAGGTACTGCCAAGGCATCTATCAGTTCGGCCTGAGGATCCCTTGACCGGGATCCGTATCTTGAAAGTTTGGCATTCTGTCGGGATGCCATCAAATCCAATTCCAGTCTGCCCCATGTGAGAATCAATGAGACAAATACCTCCGGGTGAAGTTCCCACTCCCCCGGATGAAAAGTCTGTCGACTTAGAAAAACTGCCTCCCAGTTCTCTACTCCTGGGATGTGGATCGCTGACAGATGACAAGAGTGGGCTTCCGCCCAACTGATTATCTTGGATACCTCTATCATCGCTAAGGAACTCCTTGTTCCCCCCTGATGATTGACATATGCCACACTGGAATCTGATGAATTTGGCCGAAGCCAACTGAGGCCATGCCTGAAGCGCATTGAATATCGCTCTCAGTTCCAGGATATTGATTGGAAGAAAAGACTCCAGTTGAGTCCAAACACCCTGAGCCGTCAGGGAGTTCCAGACTGCCCCCCAGCCCAGAAGGCTGGCATCTGTTGTCACTATCACCCACGAGGGTCTGCGGAAACAAATCCCTTGGGACAGATGATCCGGCGACAACCACCAAAGAAGACAGTTTCTGGTCTCTTGATCCAGATTTATCTGAGGAGATAAATCCGCATAATCCCCATTCCACTGTCCGAGCATGCACAGTTGCAGTGGTCTGAGATGAAAGCGAGCAAATGGAACGATGTCCATTGCCGCTACCATTAATCCAATTACTTCCATACACTGAGCCACTGATGGCTGAGGAATGGACTGAAGTGCTTGACAAGTATTCAGAATCTTTGTTTTTCTGACCTCCGTCAGAAATATTTTCATGGCTACCGAGTCTATCAGAGTTCCCAAGAAAGGAACCCTTGTCTGTGGGACAAGTGAACTCTTCTCTATGTTCACCTTCCAACCGTGAGTTCTCAAAAAAGACAACACTGTGTCCGTGTGAGACTTTGTCAGATGATATGTTGACGCCTGAATCAGAATATCATCCAGATAAGGCGCCACCGCTATTCCTCGCGGCCTGAGAACCGCCAAAAGAGACCCTAGAACCTTTGTGAAGATTCCGGGCGCCGTGGCCAACCCGAAAGGAAGAGCCACAAATTGATAATGTTTGTCCAAGAAGACAAACCTTAGAAACCGATGATGATCCTTGTGGATTGGAATATGAAGGTAAGCATCCTTCAAATCCACGGTACTCATATATTGACCCTCTTGGATCATCAGTAAAATTGTTCGTATAGTCTCCATCTTGAATGATGGAACTCTTAGAAATCTGTTTAGACACTTGAGATCTAAAATGGGTCTGAACGTTGCCTCTTTTTTGGAACCACAAATAGGTTTGAGTAAAACCACAGTCCCTGTTCCAATTCTGGGACTGGACAAATTACCCCCATAGTAGAAAGGTCTTTTACACAGCGTAAGAACGCCTCTCTTTTTATCTGGTTTGCAGATAATCTTGAAAGATGAAATCTCCCTCTTGGGAGAAAATCCCTGAATTCCAATTGATAACCGTGGGTCACTATTTCTAGTGACCAGGGATCCTGAACATTTCTTGCCCAAGCCTGAGCAAAGAAAGAGAGTCTGCCCCCTACCAGAACCGGTCCCGGATTGGGGGCCACCCTTTCATGCGGTCTTAGGACCAGCAGTGGATTTTTTTGGATTCTTTACCCTTATTCCATTTCTGATTGGGTCTCCAGACTGACATAGATTAGGTAAAATTCCCTTCCTGCTTTGAAGAGGAAGATGAAGTAGGGGGTCCTCCTTTAAAGTTCTGTTTACCCCTCATTTTAACCGACTTATCCTGAGGAAAGGCATGGCCCTTACCTCCTGTAATATCAGAAATGATTTCCTTCAATTCTGGCCCAAAAAAGGTCTTACCTTTTTTTTTTTTTTAAATGATTTTTATTGAGGTGTGCGACAAATACAAAAGTAAACACTACAGGCATAAAACAGGTATACAGATGATACTCTTCGGTAACTGAAAGGAATAACATTTCCAGGTCTACTCAAGCTAACTACTTGTTAACAGTTCGGAATGTACTTGAAATAATCTAGGTCCTTCTTAGAAATAAAATAATTTCAATTAATTGAGTGAGATATACAAAGTGGACTCTGGGGTACAATAGTGAGTAACAATTCACAGTAATGTTGAGCCTGGATATATGGGACCTCATTTTATATTTTTTCTTTACTGTAATTTATATTGCATTAGGGTAACTACTATGCAGGTCACATCTAGACCAGTGAAATGTAGACATAAATGCTAAATTTTAGTTACATATATAAGGTGGGAAGATGGGGAAAGTACAGCGGGCAAGAGCCGCTCAAGTGAAAGTTTCTGGTATCTAGGGTTAGAAGGAAATAAAATTAGAGGAGCAAATAAGAGGGGGATTGGGAGTGAGGCAGAGGCCTGAGATATGCTATCTAGCGCTATATATTAGATATACCCCTATGTGGGCTATCGATCTTTGGTAGGAAATGTGCTTAGACTACCTCTACATAAACTAGTCTCCTGGAGTAGTGGAGTGCTGGTTGGCGGTCAGAAATATATACCAATAAAGTTGCATATGTAGGTAGATATAGTTTATAATGAGTAAATTCGCAACCATATAGGAATCTTTTCTAGAGGGAAATAGTTACTTTAACCTTCTCAATTATTTCAATTAAGGTTCCCTTCTTTTAGTGTGTTAGTTCTTTAGTGTAAACATATGTTATCTTTAGTGCCTAAAGGGCTCTATGGGGTTAATCTAGCACACTTAAATAAAGCTTAAATAGTTTCCTTCATTAATAACAGAGAACAGAAACAGTAGATAATCATAAAGCATTCCGTCAAAATAACAACCTGCTGAACAAGGTACAATCACATAGTGCAACTTAACCATGCCGTTGCCTAAAAGAAAAAAAAAAGGGATCATTCAAACTAGGTAGGCGATAATGTCTAATTCAGTACTTAAATGCAAATGTGGTATATAACCTCTTAACCCACTCCAGATTTTGTGGGGATTAGACCAAATCGAGCAAGTTTGTAAGTGCAGTTCAAAGGTGGTCTCATAGCCCATCTCAGGGCTGACTGTAGGGCAGAAAAGTCCCCCTTGGGATAGCAATGCAACCCGCATAAGTCCGCAAACACAGTGAAGTCCTGTCTGGGTATTTTCATTATGGCACGGCTGAAGAGCCTCTGAGGGAGGGGAGTATGTGGCCCAACGTTAGGTACAGCTGTGGGTAGGATATTGCCCGACCTGCTATTAGGCAATATTCCGGTGGCTGAGAGCATAATGTGGAGCGGCTAACTTACAACCCCAGAGGGGTTTTGGCTAGTGGATGTTTCATCCTCACTGAGAGCACGCTTTCTGACCAACTGGAGGTGGGTCCCCATATTTCCCCGTTGCGGAGCTGTCAATGATACTTGCGACAATTGTTTAGCCAACTTCATTAATGCTAGCAGGCTTTGCTTGACGTCGGCATAGTGTTGCGGTAAGATGGACTCCCTCTCCTCCTCATACTCCATGTCCTTGTTTGAGGTAATAGAAATGTATAGAGGTAGCCGCTAAGAAGAACTGCAGAGATCGTTGCCTGTTATCCTCCGTGGATAAGACTGAGGCCTAGATACCAGTAAAGAAGGGAGGGGGAAATCACGGGGGTTCAGCTGCTCTGAATGCGTAATGCACACTTTTCTTATTGAGCAAGGCAGGTGCGTTAAAAGTAAAGAAAGGAGAAGTCTGGTTGCAGGTCCAGATTTTCTCCTACCAAACTGCTTGCCTGCTACTAGTTATGTGGCGATATGATAGGAGAGTGTACGACTTTACCGTGCTGGAGAGAGAAGTTTAAGATGGCGTCGTAACTTTTCAGTGCTTCAGAGCTGCGTCATGTAGGAGCTTTGCGGTGGAGCTATGTCCCTGTAGTCTCTATTAAGTTAGCCGAAATAAGTACACAATGGAGACAAGTGAGGCTAAGCAGGAATTAGTTATTTTCTCAGAGAAAATGCCACTTTGGGCAGCTTAATATAATTTTTGGTCCTAGAGCTCAATGTGAAAACGTCTGCTCCATTCGGTAGTTGGCTCCGCCCCCCAGGGTCTTACCTTTAAAGGGAATGGCTAAAAGCTTATGTTTTGATGACACATCAGCAGACCAAGATTTAAGCCATAATGCTCTACGTGCTAAAATAGCAAAACCAGCATTTTTTGCCGCTAATTTAGCAATTTGAAAAGCGGCATCGGTAATAAAAGAATTAGCTAGCTTAAGAGCTTTAATTCTATCTAAAATGTCATCTAACAGAGTCTCAACCTTAAGAGACTCTTCTAGAGCCTCAAACCAAAAAGCTGCTGCAGTAGTTACTAGAACAATGCAAGCCGTAGGTTGTAAAAGAAACCCCTGATTAACAAATAATTTCTTTAGTAAACCCTCTAATTTCTTATCCATAGGGTCCTTAAAAGCACAACTATCCTTAATTGGTATAGTAGTACGCTTAGCTAGAGAAGATATAGCTCCCTCTACCTTAGGGACCATTTGCCATGAGTCCCGAATGGTATCTGATATGGGAAACATTTTCTTAAAATTAGGAGAGGGAGAAAACGGTATACCTGGTCTATCCCATTCCTTTCTAATAATTTCTGAAATTCTCTTAGGAACCGGAAAAACATCAGTGTAAGTAGGAACTTCTAAATATTTATCCATTTTACACAACTTCTCTGGAGGAATCACAATATTATCACAATCATCCAGAGTCGCTAAAACCTCCCTAAGTAACAGGCGGAGGTGTTCAAGTTTAAATTTAAATGACATAGCATCCGAATCTGTCTGAGGCAAAACATTCCCTGAATCAGAAATTTCACCCTCAGACAGTAATTCCATGATCCCCAACTCAGAGCACTGTAAGGGAACATCAGAAATAGCTAATAAAGCATCAGTGGATTCAGTATTTACATTGATACTTGACCTACTGCATTTACCCCTGCAACACTGGTAATTTAGACAATACCTCTGTAAGGGTAGTTGACATAATTGCAGCCATTTCCTGCAGAGTAAAAGAATTAGACGCTTTAGAAGTACTAGGCGTCGCTTATGTTAAAAGGTTGTGACACTTGGGGAAAATTAGATGGCATATCCTGATTCTCTTCAGACTGAGAATCATCCTTAGGCACACTTTCTTTATTTAAAATATGCTTTTTACATTGTAAGGCCCTTTCAGTACAAAAGCTACACAATGTAAGAGGGGGTTGCACAATGGCTTCTAAACACATAGAATGAAAAACCTCAATGTCAGACATGTTGAACAGACTAGTAGTACTACAAAAGACGTATAAACACTTATTTATTGCAAAAAATAAACATTTGAAAAAAACATAATTTATGCTTACCTGATAAATTCCTTTCTTCTGTAGTGTGATCAGTCCACGGGTCATCATTACTTCTGGGATATTACTCCTCCCCAACAGGAAGTGCAAGAGGATTCACCCAGCAGAGCTGCATATAGCTCCTCCCCTCTACGTCACTCCCAGTCATTCGACCAAGGACCAACGAGAAAGGAGAAACCAAGGGTGTAGTGGTGACTGGAGTATAATTTAAAAAATATTTACCTGCCTTAAAAAACAGGGCGGGCCGTGGACTGATCACACTACAGAAGAAAGGAATTTATCAGGTAAGCATAAATTATGTTTTCTTCTGTTAAGTGTGATCAGTCCACGGGTCATCATTACTTCTGGGATACCAATACCAAAGCAAAAGTACACGGATGACGGGAGGGATAGGCAGGCTCTTTATACAGAAGGAACCACTGCCTGAAGAACCTTTCTCCCAAAAATAGCCTCCGAGGAAGCAAAAGTGTCAAATTTGTAAAATTTGGAAAAAGTATGAAGCGAAGACCAAGTTGCAGCCTTGCAAATCTGTTCAACAGAGGCCTCATTCTTAAAGGCCCAAGTGGAAGCCACAGCTCTAGTAGAATGAGCTGTAATTCTTTCAGGAGGCTGCTGTCCAGCAGTCTCATAGGCTAAACGAATTATGCTACGAAGCCAAAAAGAAAGAGAGGTAGCAGAAGCCTTTTGACCTCTCCTCTGACCAGAGTAAACGACAAACAGGGAAGACGTTTGTCGAAATTCCTTAGTTGCCTGTAAGTAAAACTTTAGGGCACGAACTACATCCAGATTGTGCAGAAGACGTTCCTTCTTCGAAGAAGGATTTGGACACAAAGAAGGAACAACAATCTCTTGATTGATATTCCTGTTGGTGACTACCTTAGGTAAGAACCCAGGTTTAGTGCGCAGAACTACCTTATCCGAATGAAAAATCAAATAAGGAGAATCACAATGTAAGGCTGATAACTCAGAGACTCTTCGAGCCGAGGAAATAGCCATTAAAAATAGAACTTTCCAAGATAACAACTTTATATCAATGGAATGGAGGGGTTCAAACGGAACACCCTGTAAAACGTTAAGAACAAGGTTTAAACTCCATGGCGGAGCAACAGTTTTAAACACAGGCTTAATCCTGGCCAAAGCCTGACAAAAAGCCTGAACGTCTGGCACTTCTGACAGACGTTTGTGTAACAGAATGGACAGAGCTGAGATCTGTCCCTTTAATGAACTAGCAGATAAACCCTTTTCTAAACCTTCTTGTAGAAAAGACAATATCCTAGGAATCCTAACCTTACTCCAAGAGTAACCTTTGGATTCACACCAATATAGGTATTTACGCCATATCTTATGGTAAATCTTTCTGGTAACAGGCTTCCTAGCCTGTATTAAGGTGTCAATAACTGACTCAGAAAACCCACGTCTTGATAAAATCAAACGTTCAATTTCCAAGCAGTCAGCTTCAGAGAAGTTAGATTTTGATGTTTGAAAGGACCCTGTATCAGGAGATCCTGTTTCAGAGGTAGAGACCAAGGTGGACAGGATGACATGTCCACCAGGTCTGCATACCAAGTCCTGCGTGGCCATGCAGGTGCTATTAGAATCACTGATGCTCTCTCCCGTTTGATTCTGGCAATCAATCGAGGAAGCATCGGGAAGGGTGGAAACACATAAGCCATCGTGAAGTCCCAAGGTGCTGTCAGGGCATCTATTAGGACTGCTCCTGGATCCCTGGATCTGGACCCGTAACGAGGAAGCTTGGCGTTCTGTCGAGACGCCATGAGATCTATCTCTGGTTTGCCCCAACGTCGAAGTATTTGGGCAAAGACCTCCGGATGAAGTTCCCACTCCCCCGGATGAAAAGTCTGACGACTTAAGAAATCCGTCTCCCAGTTCTCCACTCCCGGGATGTGGATTGCTGACAGGTGGCAAGAGTGAGACTCTGCCCAGCGAATTATCTTTGATACTTCCATCATTGCTAGGGAGCTCCTTGTCCCTCCCTGATGGTTGATGTAAGCTACAGTCGTGATGTTGTCCGACTGAAACCTGATGAACCCCCGAGTTGTCAACTGGGGCCAAGCCAGGAGGGCATTGAGAACTGCTCTCAATTCCAGAATGTTTACTGGCAGGAGACTCTCCTCCTGACTCCATTGTCCCTGAGCCTTCAGAGAATTCCAGACGGCACCCCAACCTAGAAGGCTGGCGTCTGTTGTTACAATTGTTCAGTCTGGTCTGCTGAATGGCATCCCCCTGGACAGATGTGGCCGAGAAAGCCACCATAGAAGAGAATTTCTGGTCTCTTGATCCAGATTCAGAGAAGGGGACAAGTCTGAGTAATCCCCATTCCACTGACTTAGCATGCATAGTTGCAGTGGTCTGAGGTGTAAGCGAGCAAATGGCACTATGTCCATTGCCGCTACCATTAAGCCGATTACCTCCATGCATTGAGCCACTGACGGGTGTTGAATGGAATGAAGGGTGCGGCAAGCACTTTGGAGTCTTGTTAACCTGTCCTCTGTCAGGTAAATCTTCATTTCTACAGAATCTATAAGAGTCCCCAGGAAGGGAACTCTTGTGAGTGGAACGAGTGAACTTTTCTTTTCGTTCACCTTCCATCCATGTGACCTTAGAAAAGCCAGTACTAACTCTGTATGAGACTTGGCAGTTTGAAAGCTTGAAGCTTGTATCAGAATGTCGTCTAGGTACGGAGCTACCGAAATTCCCTGCGGTCTTAGTACTGCCAGAAGAGCACCTAGAACCTTTGTGAAGATTCTTGGAGCTGTAGCCAATCCGAATGGAAGAGCTACAAACTGGTAATGCCTGTCTAGAAAGGCAAACCTTAGATACCGGTAATGATCTTTGTGAATCGGTATGTGAAGGTAAGCATCCTTTAAATCCACTGTGGTCATGTACTGACCTTCTTGGATCTTGGGTAAAATTGTCCGAATAGTCTCCATTTTGAATGATGGAACTCTTAGGAATTTGTTTAGGATCTTTAAATCCAGGATTGGTCTGAAAGTTCCCTCTTTTTTGGGAACCACAAACAGATTTGAGTAAAACCCCTGTCCCTGTTCCGACCGTGGAACTGGATGGATTACTCCCATTAACAATAGTTCTTGTATGCAGCGAAACACTTCTTTCTTTGTTTGGTTTGTTGACAACCTTGACAGATGAAATCTCTCTCTTGGAGGAGAGTATTTGAAGTCCAGAAGGTATCCCTGAGATATTATCTCTAGCGCCCAGGGATCCTGGACATCTCTTGCCCAAGCCTGGGCGAAGAGAGAAAGTCTGCCCCCCACTAGATCCGATCCCGGATCGGGGGCCCTCAATTCATGCTGTTTTAGGGGCAGCAGCAGGTTTCCTGGCCTGCTTGCCCTTGTTCCAGGACTGGTTAGGTCTCCAGCCTTGTCTGTAGCGAGTACCAGATCCTTCTTGTTTTGGAGCAGTGGAAGTTGATGCTGCTCCTGCTTTGAAATTCCGAAAGGAACGAAAATTAGACTGTCTAGCCTTAGATTTGGCTTTGTCTTGAGGCAGGGCGTGGCCCTTACCTCCTGTAATGTCAGCGATAATTTCTTTCAAACCGGGCCCAAATAAGGTCTGTCCCTTGAAAGGTATATTAAGTAATTTGGACTTTTGAAGTTACATCAGCTGACCAGGATTTTAGCCACAGTGCTCTACGCGCCTGAATGGCGAATCCGGAATTCTTAGCCGTAAGTTTAGTTAAATGTACTACGGCTTCCGAAATGAATGAATTAGCTAGCTTAAGTATTCTAAGCCTGTCCGAAATGTCGTCCAGCGTAGCTGAACTAAGGTTCTCTTCTAGAGACTCAATCCAGAATGCCGCTGCAGCCGTGACCGGCGCAATGCATGCAAGGGGTTGCAATATAAAACCTTGTTGAACAAACATTTTCTTAAGGTAACCCTCTAACTTTTTATCCATTGGATCTGAAAAGGCACAGCTATCCTCTACCGGGATAGTGGTACGCTTAGCTAAAGTAGAAACTGCTCCCTCCACCTTAGGGACCGTTTGCCATAAGTCCCGTGTGGCGGTGTCTATTGGAAACATCTTTCTAAATATCGGAGGGGGTGAGAACGGCACACCGGGTCTATCCCACTCCTTAGTAATAATTTCAGTTAGTCTCTTAGGTATAGGAAAAACGTCAGTACTTGTTGGTATAGCAAAATATTTATCCAACCTACACATTTTCTCTGGTATTGCAACTGTGTTACAATCATTCAGGGCCGCTAACACCTCCCCTAGTAATACACGGAGGTTTTCCAGCTTAAATTTAAAATTTGAAATATCTGAATCCAATCTGTTTGGATCAGAACCGTCAGCCGCAGAATGAAGCTCTCCGTCCTCATGTTCTGCAAGTTGTGACGCAGTATCTGACATGGCCCTAGCATTATCAGCGCACTCTGTTCTCACCCCAGAGTGATCACGCTTGCCTCTTAGTTCTGGTAATTTAGCCAAAACCTCAGTCATAACAGTAGCCATATCTTGTAATGTTATTTGTAATGGCCGCCCAGATGTACTGGGCGCCACCATATCGCGCACCTCCCGAGCGGGAGATGCAGGTACTGTCACGTGAGGCGAGTTAGTCGGCATAACTCTCCCCTCGTTGTTTGGTGAAATTTGTTCAATTTGTACAGATTATTTAAAGTAGCATCAATACAGTTAGTACATAAATTTCTATTGGGCTCCACTTTGGCGTTGGCACAAATAGTACAGGTCTCATCCTCTGAATCAGACATGTTTAACACACTAGCAAATAAACTTGCAACTTGGAAATATTATTCAAGTAAAACACAATGAAAAAACGTACTGTGCTTTAAGAAGCACTGAAAGATATATAACAGTTGAAATCAATAAACTTTGAAAAACAAAACACAATTTAGCAAAGGTTTGTTCCCATTAGCAAAGAAAAACTAACCCTGATGGCATAAAAAAGTTAAAGAATAAACGTTTTTTATCACAGTCAACTATAATCTCACAGCTCTGTTAGATTACTTCCCTCAAACAAGCTTTGAAGACCCCTGAGTTCTGTAGAGATAAACCGGAACATTCAGGAAAAAACAATGAGCTTCTGACTGAAATTTTTGATGCGTAGCAAAAGCGCCAAAAAAAGGTCCCTCCCCCTCACACACAACAGTGAGAGAGATCAGTAAACTGTCATAATTAGATCAAGCAACTGCCAAGTGGAAAAATAGTGCCCAAACATTTTATTCACCCAGTACCTCAGAAAATGGAAACGATTTTACATTCCAGCAAAAACGTTTAACATAAATTAAGAGTTATTAAAAAACCTGTTGCTTTGCAATTAGGCTAAAGTCTTATATACACAGTGTAATTCCAGTGAAGTACCATTCCCCAGAATACTCAAATGTTAAATATACATACATGATATTATGTCGGTATGGCAGGATTTTCTCATCAATTCCATTGTCAGAAAATAAAAACTGCTACATACCTCTTTGCAGATTAAACTGCCCGCTGTCCCCTGATCTGAAGTTTACCTCTCCTCAGATGGCCGAGAAACAGCAATATGATCTTAACAACTCCGGCTAAAATCATAGTAAAAACTCTGGTAGATTCTTCTTCAAACTCCACCAGAGAAGGAATAACACACTCCGGTGCTATTAAAAAATAACAAACTTTTGATTGAAGAAATAAAACTAAATAAAATCACCATAGTCCTCTCACACATCCTATCTAGTCGTTGGGTGCAAGAGAATGACTGGGAGTGACGTAGAGGGGAGGAGCTATATGCAGCTCTGCTGGGTGAATCCTCTTGCACTTCCTGTTGGGGAGGAGTAATATCCCAGAAGTAATGATGACCCGTGGACTGATCACACTTAACAGAAGAAAACGTGTAACATAGTAACATAGTAGATAAGGTTGAAAAAAGACTGAAGTCCATCGAGTTCAACCTATACAAATCTAAAATACTTACAAAAAGCTCCAGTTAAGCTTAAATAACCCCATTAAAATGTGACCCATTTAATACTAGCAATCATATCCATGAATTTTGTTTATATACAGAAATTTATCCAGACTATTTTTAAATGTATCTATGGTATTGGCATTCACTACCTCCTTTGGTAATGAGTTCCACAATTTTATTGCTCTTACAGTGAAAAAACGTTTCCGTTGCAGGAGATTAAATCTCCTTTCCTCCAACCTTAAATTATGACCTCTTGTCAGAACCAATTTTCTTGGAATAAAAAGAGCTTCTGCCATCTCTGTATATGGGCCTTGAATATATTTATATAAAGTAATCATGTCACCTCTCAAGCGCCTTTTTTCTAAAGAGAACAGACCCAGTTTGGCTAGCCTCTCCTCATAGGTTAATTTCTCCAATCCCCTTATTAGCTTTGTGGCCCTTCTCTGAACTTTTTCTAGTTCTGCAATATCTTTTTTAGCAATCGGTCCCCAGAACTGCACTCCAAACTCAAGGTGAGGTCTTACCAGGGCTTTATATAATGACAGAATTATGCTTTCCTCCCTTGAATCAATGCCTCTTTTAATACATGCTAGTATCTTATTAGCCTTTGAAGCCGCTGCCCTGCATTGTGCACTCATCTTTAGCTTGTTATCTATTACTACTCCCAAATCCCTTTCCTCCTGTGTTTGGCTAAGTCTTGTCCCATTTAAAAAATACATAGCCTGCTTATTTTTACTTCCAAAATGTAGAACCTTACATTTTTCCGTATTAAATCTCATTTTCCATTCACTTGCCCATAGTTCTAATTTTAGCAAATCTCTTTGCAAAGAGAGTTCATCCTGCTCTGACCTAATGACCTTACTTAACTTAGTATCATCTGCAAAAATAGAGATGTCGCTATTTAATCCTTGCTCCAAGTCATTTATAAAAATATTAAAAAGAACAGGGCCCAGTACTGATCCCTGGGGGACGCCACTGATTACCTTTGTCCAATCTGAGTATGATCCATTTACTGCTACTCGTTGCTCCCTATCTTTTATCCAGTTATTTATCCATGAGCTAACATTTTCAGCTATTCCCAGTCCCTTAATTTTGTGCATTAATCTCTCATGTGGCACTGTATCAAATGCCTTTGCAAAATCTAAGTATATCACATCAACTGATTCCCCTTTATCTATATTTTTACTTACTTCCTCGTAGAATCTAATTAGATTAGTTTGACATGATCTATTTCTCCTAAAGCCATGCTGATTAGAACTCATAATCTTGTTTACACGAATATGCTCATCAATATAATCCCTTATAATCCCTTCAAATATCTTCCCCACTATTGATGTCAGACTAACTGGTCTATAGCTTCCTGGATCATCCCTGCTTCCCTTTTTGAAGAGTGGCACCACATCAGCTTTACGCCAATCCTGGGGTACCATGCCTGAGGATAATGAGTCTTGAAAAATTAAGAGTAAAGGTTTGTCTATAACAGTGCTAAGTTCCCTTAACACCCTTGGGTGTATTCCATCTGGGCCTGGAGTTTTATTTACCTTAATATTTTTTAGTTTTTTCCTGATATCCTCTAAACAAAACCCAGTTAGTGGTATGGACTGGCATGTTCTATTCTGTTCCAAAGTATCATTCAATGGTTCCTCTCTTGTGTATACTGAAGAAAAAAACTGGTTTAGTACCTCAGCCTTCTCCCTGTCATTATTTATCATGCTACCCTCCACACATTTTAATGTACCTATATTATCCTTCTTAGATTTTTTGCTATTTATGTACTTAAAGAACCTTTTAGGGTTAGACTTAGAATCCTTGGCAATTAATTTTTCATATTCAATTTTGGCTAATTTGATTGCTTTTTTGCATGCTTTGTTACATTCCTTATAAATATTGTATGCTGAGTCTGTACTATTTTCTTTTAATAATTTAAATGCCCTACGTTTTTTCCTAATTTCTTTTAACACATTTATATTTAGCCATAACGGCTTATTTTTTTTATTTTTATTTTTATAACCATATGGTATGTATTGATATGTATATTTATTTAACAAATTTTTAAATATTATCCATTTATCCTCTGTATTTTTATTAGAAAATACATTGTCCCAATTTATATTATTTAATGATTTCCTTAAATCGTTGAATTTTGCTTTCTTGAAATTAAAAGTCTTAGTTAAGCCTTTAAAACACTGCATATGAAAAGAGATTTCAAATGTGACCATGTTATGATCACTGTTACCCAAATGTTCTTTGATTTCTATGTTTGATATTATATCTGTATTGTTTGATAGCACTAAATCCAATATAGCTTTACTCCTAGTTGGCTCCTCTATTAATTGTGACAAGAAGTTATCCCTGAGAACATTTAAAAATCTATCCCCCTTAGCTGAATTACTAGTTTCATTGGCCCAGTTTATATCAGGGTAGTTAAAATCTCCCATAATTACAGCACTGTTATTAGCAGCCTTACCTATTTGCATTAGTAGTTGAGTTTCCTCTGGGTCACTAATGTTGGGAGGCTTGTAGCATGTTCCTAGTAATATTTTTTTAGGATTTTTCCCCCCACTCTTTATTTCAACCCACAGGGTCTCTACATTGTCACTTGTATCATAAATATCTTCCCTTATTGTAGGTTTAAGGTCAGGTTTAATATACATGCAGATTCCTCCACCCCTTTTATTATTCCTGTCCCTCCTAAATAATGTATACCCCTCTAAGTTAACTGCCCAGTCATGTGAATCATCCCACCAAGTTTCAGTTATACTGATAACATCATAGTCCTCTTCTGCAACTAAGAGCGTCAGCTCCCCCATTTTACCTGTCATGCTTCTTGCATTTGTTGTCATACATTTAATTTTCATGTGCTTTCTGCTGCTACTTGGTGTACTTTCCTCTATACTTTCTAATGTGACATTTCTTAAGTCATCCCTTCCTTGAGATATTAATGGAGAGACATATTCAGACACTGATCTCTCTGTTCTATTTTGTTCAAATTGACTGTGCCTTTAAGAAAGAAAAAGTAAACCATTTTTCCAAAATGCTCAAAAAACATTAAATTAACCCCAAATTTGACTAAAAAAGGCTGCACATACCTTAATGCTGCTTGTAGCATGAAACCGGTCTCCACACTGAAGATGTCTCATGGTTACCTTCAGAAGTCTTTGTGGGAACCAGCGTAAATCTTAGTTACAACTGCTAAGATCATCAACCTCAGGGCAGAAATCTTCTTACATATCCCCCTGAGGAAAATAGTACGCAACGGTACCATTTAAAATAAAAAACGTCTTGATTGAAGAAACTAAAACTAACACCTCACTTTACCATGTCTTCCTAGTATAACACAGGCAAAGAGAATGACTGGGGGTGGAAGGGTAGGGGAGGGGCTATATATACAGCTCTGATGTGGTGCTCTTTGCCACTTCCTGTTAGCAGGAGGTTAATATCCCACAAGTAAGGATGAAATCCGTGGACTCGTCATATCTTTGTAAAAGAAATTAAGGTCCCATTTCGCCAAAGGGGTTTCCATGTAACATGTAGGTACAGGCTGCCGGGCGGTATAGGTTGTGTTATGTTCCACCAGGGTAGACAATAGAGCCCCCCGCGATGAAGAGAGACGATCACAAGTCCGCCATTTACCTTTTCTTGAAGCAGCTACACACGCAGGTTGCATATTTGGGGCTAGCAGAATTCTATCTATCCTCTGGCATACTATCCGTTCTTGCTCTTCCAAAATCCCTTTGAGCACAACAAATAGGTCCTCCATGCTGTACTGTTGGACGATGGGAAATATTTTAATACCAATATAATATTGAAAATAGTATAAGAAAAGCTCTCATATCTTAGCAAATCTATAGTCTCATGTTAGTGGCCATGTGTGACCAGATTACAGTCCCTTGTTAGCCGTAGGCACTTGCCGGTTCAGGAAATCACTGTTGAGTCTTGATCTACTAGGTGGAGAGGGCTCTGGCAATCAGAGAGTAATTTTCATCTATGTTCCACCATGTGGCTGTGGCTTATCTCTCGGCCCTAGAACAATCTATTGTTTATGTATTAGGCCATATTAGTGAGGTGCTGCTGGCCAAAGCATAGTTCTTTATGTGCTCTTCAGCAAGCGTTGTAAGGCCTCTTTATCTGAATAATGACTGAGCTCCAGGCCTCAATCAGTGATATCCCAGTTTGTGTGGGCCCTCAGAGTAATTCAATAGGTATGTATGCCTGGGTAGATGGGGCAAAGCAGTGATAATTTCTGTGCTCTGTCGCACCTGATCCCCAATATCTCAGTCGCAACTGCGGGCAGGCCAGGCTGTGGAGGGTCTAGACCCGCTTATTATGTCTGTGTGTAAGTCGTGGGCTGGCAGTCAGACAACTGTGCACTTACTCTTTCAAGACGGCGTGGAGCGCCGGGTGCCGCTCAGGCCATCAAGTTGCTCCTCCTCCTCCTTTGTAGCAAGGACGCTCGATCCAGGCGGGTCTTCGAGCTTCTCTTCAAGCGGTCCGGAGAGGGGATCTCCCCGGAACACAGCTGTCAGCACCACACGGTTCATTGCGCAAGACAGATGCGGTGTCGTAATATAAGGTAGGTTTAGCGGTCTTCTAGCTGCCGATCCGCCTCCCTGACCTGTCTGTTATGGGTTTGTGTAGCGCTAACAGCTCTGCAGGCCGTTGTCACTCATCTTCAGTGGCAGAGGATCAGGTGCGGGAGATGGCTCCGTCTATTCCGGCATTCAGGCCCAATGTGGATGCGGTCAAGATAGCCACCGCTTGCGGCCAAACTCCGCTTTCACAGGTCTGCCAGCAGCATCCCAGCTTTTCTCCCAGCTACAAAGATGCTACTCTGGGTAGTTTTTGATGTGAATAGGGTAACTTTTATCAGCTTTTGGTATAAACTATTGTCAGACACAGCCACACAGCATGCTAGCTAGCTCCGCCCCGTCTGGTTTGTTTTTTTGCTACCTTACAGTTTCTTTTTAAGGTTTACCATTTCTCCTACACCCTACACATCAGTGAACTGGAAGCATGACTATAAGCATTTACTTTTGCATTATCACAGAAAGCACAGAAAATATTTTTTTAAATTAGAATTTAGTGCTTCTTGCCACAAATCAGCTGCTATGAAAAGCATCACAACCAACTGCCATACCTACCTTTTCATTAATAACTTCCCCAGTTTCATTTAATTGAACCTTGGTGCCTCCTCTCGCTGGTTTACTCCATTCCACCAATGGATCATGAAGAAAAGGTTTGAGAACACTGTCCAAAAAAGCAATATGTTGTTAGATTTACCGTTGTATAGTAGGAAAATTTATGCTGTATTCATTTCTACTTATTACTCATAATTGTTACAGGCAGTACTATATTTAGAGCCCATATAAAATGTCGTAGTTATGAAAAATTAATAGTTTTGTAAGCATGCATAATTTATTTAGTTATGAACGTATACTCTGTAAAATTATTGGAGAATTCTGAAACTAGTTGGTGGGAAATCTTGTTCAATTTCTTTTAATTTTACCTCCGGTAAATAAATATAGGATAGGAAACCACACTACATATTACCTCATCAGTGGCTCCCTCTGGTCTCTCATAAGCCTCATAGTAACCTCACAAGCGAGTCTGAAAAGACCTTCGGTCCCCATGGGCCCCATCCCATTAACCATGTTGTGTGTCAGACGGAAGGGAACAATTTCTGGAACTTCAAATGTTTCTCCCTACATGAATAAATGAAGCATGTTACATTTATTAAAACAATAATCAAATTATGCCATAAATCCTTACACACTTTCTGTGCGTGTAAAATACTATAGTTCATTCCCAAAAGGCTTCTTTCTTGCATGCTGTTTAACAAATCACAGGCTATAAACCCACATTCCTATCCTTTAGGAAGAAACCTTTGTCAAGTATTTAACTTCTTGTATCCAGGCATTATGAAATGAAAATTGACAAGGAAAGACTACAAATTATATAAATATTCTTAAAGTTCTGGCAAGCTAAAACAGCAAATACGTCATTATTTTGGGTTTTGTTAAAGTCTTCTATGTATATGCATGTTTTGACAATACTGACATTTTCAAATAAATACTTGTAACATTAAGTAATAAAAATAGTACCAAAGGGATTTCCTCTTTTATTGCTAATACACTAAATAGTACCTTGTTAAATAGACAGTTGAAATCCACATGGACACACTCTCCTGTAAAAGAATCAAATAGAATGTTCTCTCCGTGACGATCTCCAAGACCCAAGATGTAACCAACCATAGACATTACAGCAGTTGAACGACAATAAGCTGATCTGCTATTGTACCTTAAAAGAAAGACGTAAAAAAGTTGAGTTAATTACCTTGATGCTATAAGGTAGGGGTCACTAATATGAAAAATAAGAAAAAGAAGGTCCTTTTAATAATACGTTTACTACATTTAAAAAGGGACACCATGGTGCATTACCAACACTGCTAGTCTGTGTATTTCACTCCCACAAAAGGGGTTAAACATGTATTTAAAAAACCACTCAAGTCAAACAATATATCAACAATTATCAACTGGTGTGATGGAATTTTTTTTATTAAAAAACAATGGACACCCTCATAACATATACAGGTAGCCTTCAGTTTACGCTGGGGTTAGGTTCCAAAAGGAATGGTTGTAAATCAAAACTGCTGTAAATTGAAACCCAATTTATAATGTAAGTCAATGGAAAGTGAGCGATTTAGTTTTCAGGCCCCTCTCAAAATTGACATAAGTAACACCTAATACGTTATTTTTAAAGCTTTAAAATAAAGACTTTAAATGCTAAACAGCATTATAAACCTAATTAAATAATCACACAACAGACTGTATCATCAACCAAGTTTAATGAACAAAATCATTTTTTTACTTGCATATTTCTGCAAACAGTTCTCTGCATTGTTAGCATGTTAGATAATATTGGGTCTGCACCTATTCAATGCATTTCAATCTGGAGTTATTAATAGGCAGTTAGGCACCCTCACCCCAAGCAGCTGGATAGGAAGATAATAGCGAAGTGGCTGCTAAATATTGTTGCTCAATAGCTAAGGTCTGTTCTGTGTACACAGATTAATTTAAGTCTGCTAAGCTTGCATAACTTTGCTGCAACACAAGCGGACAGCTCCACCTACTGGCTATTTTAATTAGTGCACTGCTTTTCAATAGCAGTCACATGACTGGAAAAAAAAGGTTGTTATTCTGAAACGGCGCAAATTGAACTGGCGTAAACTGAGGGCCACCTGTGTTGCATATTATAGGGAGAATAAAGAACCATTCATCTATAAAACAATTCCTTAGTGCTGCCTGCTAATGATCACGTAAGGTTTTTTCCCTGCTGTTTGCCATGTGCTGCTGGCAGCCATTTTACTCACCTCTCTTCCTGACTATGGTGCATTGTGGGGGATTGCTGCTCATTTCCTACACTTCCTTTTATGGCCAGACTGGTGTGCACTTATTATTTAAAGGGCCTCTGTTCAGTATGCTTTGCCTTTGCATTGTCTCAGACCTGTTTGTGAGAGTTCCTGTGTATTACCTGGCTGCCTGACGTCCTTCCTGGTTCCTGATCCCTGGCTTGTTCCTGACTCTGCTGTTTTCCTTGTTCCTGATTCCGGCTCGTCTGACTATTCGCTTTGGCTCCTGACTCGGCTTGTCTGACTACCAGCTCTGGTTTTGACTCCTGGCTTGTTATTTGACTTGTGGACTTTTTAATATTTTTTGCTATGAATAAAGGTGTGATTATTTCTGCACTTCTCGTCTCAGTCTGATTCCTGGCACCCTGACAGATCATTTATCAAACACCACTCTATCGGTCCAGCAGCTAAATGTGTGAGGGGTGCAAGCTGTCAGAAGCCACTGGCCAACTCCCCAACAAAACTCAGTCCAAAAGACTGCAGCACCTCACTTAAATTCAAAATTTTATTGAAGAGACAAGAGAAAAGTACTGCAGTGTTTCGGGGGTCAACCCCTTAATCATGCAATAAAATATTGAATTTAAGTGAGGTGCTGCTGTCTTTTGGACTGTGCTAATGATCATTTGTCAGAAAATGGTTTAAACTGGGCTCAGGTAAGAGTTATGGTTGACCTCTAATCTGTCTCTTGATAACACACCAGTAATTTCAAAAAGTGTAAGGGACCAGCTAACTACCAATAGATTTTCCAAAAATATACTGATCACAAGCACTATATATATATATATATATATATATATATATATATATATATATATATATATATATATATATATATAAATAAATATATATGCAAAACAGCAAGGGAAACGTGTTAAGGATCTGCCCCAGGGACACACATATATATATATATCTATATCTTTAAAAGTGCCCATAAAATAGCTATAGGAGTGTCTAAATTTTAACAAATGATACTCACCAATAGACAAGCAGTAGACAGCCAAACCAGTACTGAAATATATTAGCAAAGGTTATGGAATACAAGTATATTGTAGATCCATAAAGGTAGGCCAAGGACAAGTCCCTGCGATCAATTATAAAGGGTTTATGAAAAATTTTCATAAGGTGAAAAAGAATCACAAACCATATCCCATATACATCCCTCTGAAAAGTGCTGTACTCTGAGGGGAAACCAGGCCTCAACATAAACTGAAAAACCCTCTATCTGGTGAATCAAATGCACATCTTCATTCTTCAACTACCTCCAGCGGAGGAAAAGTAAAGACTAAGTTATGTGTGAGGTGCCTCTTCCTAGTTGTAGAGAAGAGTAATTCCCAGGAGTAATAGAATGTGGACTCTCACCAACTGTATGAAATAAAAGTTGTCACCAGTATCAAAGGCTGCAGACTGACAGAGAAGGAATTCAAATATCCCTCCTACTTCCCCTACCCTCCCAGTAGTTCAAACCGAGGATTAGGAAAAGTAAAGACATAAAAAGGGGTAATGAGGTGCCAAGAAGACTGCTGCGACAACACAATATTTTTTTTTTTTTTTTTTTTTTCAGCCCGCTTTACATCGCCGGCTTACAAAAATTTATAATAAGTTATCATATAAACATACGTTTTACATGCAGAATGACAACACAATATTTATTGCGGGTTCGTGGACTTTCACTACCAAGAAAGAAAATAATTTATCAGGTAAGAATCAATTATATTTTCTTTTTAATGGTAGAAAGAGTCTACAAATGCCTATTCTTACTTATGTGAACTAGTACCCAAGCTGTTAAGGCCACAAAAAATTTAAGGTGAGATTAAAAGTAAGGCAGTCCCTAGTTGCTAGGCACCACTGCTTGAAGAACCTTTCTCCCAAAAGAAGCCTCTGCTGAGGCAAAAACATCAAACTGATAGAACTTTAAGAAAGACTGTAAAGCAGATCATTAAGCAGCCTTGCAGATCTATTCAACTGAGGCCTCATTCTTGAAGGCCCAAAATGTAGACACCGCGTGGGTAGAGTGAACCGTAACACAGGCCGGGTCATATCCGGAAAGATAAAGAAACCGCAGTGGCCTTTTGACCCCGGCACTTACCAGAAAACAGAGCAAAAAAGTATGATGATTGACGAAATTCCTTGGTAGCATGAAGATAAAACGTTAAAGGACCAGTAAATACAGAAGATTTGCATAATCAACAAATGCACGATAGCAAGACAAAACAATAGCACTTAGTCGTAGTAGATTTAATTCTGACAAATTTCAAAGTCGTCTTTTTCCACTCCCACAGCATCATGTGACAGCCATCAGCCAATCACAAATGTATATACGTATATTCTGTGAATTCTTGCACATGCTCAGTAGGAAATGGTGACTCAAAAAGTGTAAATATTAAAAGACTGCAAATTTTGTTAATGGAAGTAAATTAGAAAGTTGTTTAAAATTGCATGCTCTTTCTGAATCATGAAAGTTTAATTTTGACTTGAGTGTCCCTTATAATCCTCTGATGACATCCAGATGATGTAATAACCTCTAACTTTGGAAGAGGTTGGATTAAAACAAAGAGATGGAACAACAATTTCCTGGTTGACATTATTTATCGAAACCACATTGGGTAAGAACCCTTTCTTCGTCTGAAGAACAGCCTTATCTTTATGGAATATCAGATAAGGAGGATCACATATTGGAGAGCAGATAATACAGAGAATATCGCCAGAAGAAACAACACCTTCCAAAATAAAAACTTAAAGGGACACTGAAACCAAATTATTTATTTTGTGATTCAGATAGAGCATGCAATTTTAAGCAACTTTCTAATTTACTCCTATTATCAATTTTTATTTGTTCTCTTGCTATCTTTATTTGAAAACAAAATGTATGCTTACCTGATAAATTTCTTTCTTTTGCGATGTACCGAGTCCACAGTTTCATCCTTACTTGTGGGATATTTTCTTCCTAACAGGAAGTGGCAAAGAGAGCACCCACAGCAGAGCTGTCTATATAGCTCCCCCCTTAACTCCACCCCCCAGTCATTCGACCGAAGGCCAAGGAAGAAAAAGGAGAAACTATAAGGTGCAGTGGTGACTGAAGTTTTCAATAAAAAATACTATCTGTCTTGAATAGACAGGGCTGGCCGTGGACTCGGTACATCGCAAAAGAAAGAAACTTATCAGGTAAGCATAAATTTTGTTTTCTTTTGCAAGATGTACCGAGTCCACGGTTTCATCCTTACTTGTGGGATACCAATACCAAAGCTTTAGGACACGGATGAAGGGAGGGACAAGACAGGAACTTAAACGGAAGGCACCACTGCTTGCAAAACCTTTCTCCCAAAAATAGCCTCCAAAGAAGCAAAAGTATCAAATTTGTAAAATTTGGAAAAGGTATGAAGCGAAGACCAAGTCGCAGCCTTACAAATCTGTTCAACAGAAGCATCATTTTTAAAAGCCCATGTGGAAGCTACCGCTCTAGTAGAGTGAGCTGTAATCCTTTCAGGAGGCTGCTGTCCAGCAGTCTCATAAGCCAAACGGATGATGCTTTTCAGCCAAAAGGAAAGAGAGGTAGCCGCAGCCTTTTGACCCCTACGCTTTCCAGAATAGACAACAAACAAAGAAGATGTTTGACAAAAATCTTTGATTGCCTGTACATAAAACTTCAAAGCACGAAATACGTCCAAGTTGTGCAACAGACGTTCCTTCTTTAGAAAAAGAGGGGGTATCAACGGCACTACTATACACATATATGTATTAATACTCTATATTCCATTAAACCCTTTATCCTTTTTTAGTATGTGTGGGCACTATTCCCACTCTATTACATAGAGTCGGTGCTCTGTAGTATTAAGCATATGAAGAAACACTCAGTAGAGAGGAGCTCTAACTGAAAAGACTACAGTTTAAGCACTCAAAGGGTTAATATAGAGTGAATTTATCAAAAGTGTGAAGACTCTATTCTGTGAGGCACATCAGAGTATCCGATTAGTAAAGTGAGCATGCGTGTTCTACGTTAACAATAAAAGTTATGTTTTATCAAACTAAATATAAAATACTGGATAGTTACTTTAAAAACACACACTTGTGCTGAAAACTAGTAAACTGACCTGATCACAGTGGGTTAAATATAATTGTGTAGACAATATATATGGCAGAAGTCTGCTTAAGCTTTGTTGTATCAAATTACTTGCTATTGGTACAGTTTCATAACAACAAAGTTATAATCAGATAGATGGTTATAAATAAAAAAAGCTTTATTTTTTATACTTATCTGTATTAATTATAAACCATCTATGCATGTTATAGTTGTACACATGAGTCGCTACATAATATACATTGCTAATATATCAGTGAAGTTCAAATGTTATGGATCAACACTTTGATCACTTAGGGGTGTTAAGTCCAATGTGTTTGGAATGAAGTATTGAAATTCCAAACACCCTGTTTGAGAATAATAGTCCTGTGGTGTTAACACTTAGGGGGAATCACCCCTTGTTTGGAGGCTATAAATACCAATCTGGTATATCGGATTCACTCGTTTACCCTCAGTAGTATACATGGACTAACATAGTAAAAACACATTCACTCAAGTTAGTTAGTTCTGATATAAGAAATGGGTTCCCATTGTTACCGTGGTGACGGTTAATAGTAGTAATTAGCGATACTCTGTGTGGGGTTTATGTTATTATTGAAACACTGTTTAGACAAGAGATCACTCGGTTTGATACATTGTATATGATGTAATCAGTCCACAGTCACTGTTTAACTCATATGCTTGTAAATAAAATGGCTCTGCGTTGCGATGTGCAGGCTGTTCCAGTTAAGCAAGAGACCGTAGGTTGTATCTGATATATATAGTATTAATAGCACCGCAAGTTTGTCTAAAACAAGTGTTTGTCACGTCAGATATATAATATAAATTGGAGCATTGCCCATTGGTTCTGATGAGAACCGGACACAGCTAATTTAATCTTTCTCACACACTGTGGGTGTGTTGACACGCTGTGCATATAGACAGTATATAGCCGACAAATTATTGGCCCCTATTTGAATCTCTGTAGAATGATTTTCAGAATTGGGTAACCACATTTGAATCATTCTAAAGAAATTCAAATAGGGGCCAATAATTTGTCGGCTATATACTGTCTATATGCACAGCGTGTCAACACACCCACAGTGTGTGAGAAAGATTAAATTAGCTGTGTCCGGTTCTCATCAGAACCAGTGGGCAATGCTCCAATTTATATTATATATCTGACGTAACAAACACTTGTTTTAGACAAACTTGCGGTGCTATTAATACTATATATATCAGATACAACCTACGGTCTCTTGCTTAACTGGAACAGCCTGCACATCGCAACGCAGAGCCATTTTATTTACAAGCATATGAGTTAAACAGTGACTGTGGACTGATTACATCATATACAATGTATCAAACCGAGTGATCTCTTGTCTAAACAGTGTTTCAATAATAACATAAACCCCACACAGAGTATCGCTAATTACTACTATTAACTGTCACCACGGTAACAATGGGAACCCATTTCTTATATCAGAACTAACTAACTAACTTGAGTGAATGTGTTTTTACTATGTTAGTCCACGTATACTACTGAGGGTAAACAAGTGAATCCGATATACCAGATTGGTATTTATAGCCTCCAAACAAGGGGTGATTCCCCCTAAGTGTTAACACCACAGGACTATTATTCTCAAACACGGTGTTTGGAATTTCAATACTTCATTCCAAACACATTGGACTTAACACCCCTAAGTGATCAAAGTGTTGATCCATAACATTTGAACTTCACTGATATATTAGCAATGTATATTATGTAGCGACTCATGTGTACAACTATAACATGCATAGATGGTTTATAATTAATACAGATAAGTATAAAAAATAAAGCATTTTTTATTTTTTTTATTTATAACCATCTATCTGATTATAACTTTGTTGTTATGAAACTGTACCAATAGCAAGTAATTTGATACAACAAAGCTTAAGCAGACTTCTGCCATATATATTGTCTACACAATTATATTTAACCCACTGTGATCAGGTCAGTTTACTAGTTTTCAGCACAAGAGTGTGTTTTTAAAGTAACTATACAGTATTTTATATTTAGTTTGCTAACAATAAAAGTTATGTTTTAACGTAGAACACGCATGCTCACTTTACTAATCAGATACTCTGATGTGCCTCACAGAATAGAGTCTTCACACTTTTGATAAATTCACTCTATATTAACCCTTTGAGTGCTTAAACTGTAGTCTTTTCAGTTAGAGCTCCTCTCTACTGAGTGTTTCTTCAGACGTTCCTTCTTAGAAGAAGGATTAGGACACAGAGAAGGAACAACAATTTCCTGATTGATATTCCTGTTAGTAACAACCTTAGGGAGGAACCCAGCTTTGGTACGCAAAACCACGTTATTAGCATGGAAAACAAGATAAGGCGAGTCACATTGTAATGCAGATAGTTCAGAAACTCTTCGAGCTGAAGAGATAGCAACTAGGAACAGAACTTTCCAAGATAGAAGCTTAATATATATGGAATGCATGGGTTCAAACGGAAGCCCCTGAAGAACTTTAAGAACTAAATTTAGACTCCATGGCGGAGCAACAGGTTTAAACACAGGCTTAATTCTAGCTAAAGCCTGACAAAAAGCCTGAACGTCTGGGACATCTGCCAGACGCTTGTGCAACAGAATAGACAGAGCAGATATCTGTCCTTTTAAGGAACTAGCTGACAATCCTTTCTCCAATCCCTCTTGGAGAAAAGACAAAATCCTAGGAATCCTGATTTTACTCCATGAGTAACCTTTGGATTCGCACCAAAAAAGATATTTACGCCATATCTTATGATAGATTTTCCTGGTGACAGGCTTTTGAGCCTGAATCAAGGTATCTATGACCGACTCAGAGAAACCCCGCTTTGATAAAATCAAGCGTTCAATCTCCAGTCAGTTGCAGAGAAATTAGATTTGGATGCTTGAATGGACCTTGAATCAAAAGGTCCTGTCTCAGTGGCAGAGTCCATGGTGGCAGAGATGACATGTCCACCAGGTCTGCATACCAAGTCCTGCGTGGCCACGCAGGCGCTATCAAAATCTCCCCAAGCTCTCTCCTGTTTGATTCTGGCAATCAGACGCGGAAGGAGAGGGAAAGGTGGAAACACATAAGCCAGGTTTAACGACCAGGGTACTGCTAGAGCATCTATCAGTACTGCCTGAGGATCCCTTGACCTGGATCTGTAACGAGGAAGTTTGGCGTTCTGACGAGACGCCATGAGATCCAATTCTGGTGTGCCCCATAGCTGAACCAGTTGAGCAAACACCTCCGGATGGAGTTTCCACTCCCCCGGATGAAAAGTCTGACGACTTAGAAAATCTGCCTCCCAGTTCTCTACCCCTGGGATATAGATCGCTGACAGATGGCAAGAGTGAGCCTCTGCCCATCGAATTATTCTTGAAACTTCTATCATCGCTAAGGAACTCCTTGTTCCCCCCTGATGATTGATATAAGCCACAGTCGTGATGTTGTCCGACTGAAATCTGATGAATATGGCCGAAGCCAGCTGAGGCCACGCCTGAAGAGCATTGAATTCTTAATTCCAGAATATTTATCGGTAGGAGGGCCTCCTCCTGAATCCACAAACCTTGTGCTTTCAGGGAATTCCAGACTGCACCCCAGCCCAGGAGGCTGGCGTCTGTCGTCACTATAACCAACACTGGCCTGCGGAAACACATTCCCCGGGACAGGTGATACTGTGACAACCACTAAAGAAGAGAGTCTCTGGTCTCTTGATCCAGATTTATCTGAGGAGATAAATCTGCATAATCCCCATTCCACTGTCTGAGCATGGATAGTTGCAGTGGTCTGAGATGTAAGCAAGCATATGGAACTACGTCCATTGCCGCTACCATTAGTCCGATTACCTCCATACACTGAGCCACTGGCGGTCGAGGAATGGAATGAAGAGCTCGGCAGGTGGTCAAAATCTTTGATTTCCTGACCTTTCGTCAGAAATATTTTCATGTCCACCGAGTCTATCAGAGTCCCTAGAAATTAAACTCTTGTGAGAGGGGAAAGAGAACTCTTTTTTTTACGTTCACCTTCCACCCATGAGATCTTAGAAAGGCCAACACTAAGTCCGTGTGAGACTTGGCTAGTTGGAAAGTCGACGCTTGAATTAGGAAGTTGTCTAGATAAGGCACCACAGCTATGCCCCGCGGCCTTAGGACTGCCAAAAGGGACCCTAGCACCTTTGTGAAGATTCGTGGTGCCGTGGCCAACCCGAAGGGAAGAGCCACAAACTAGTAATGCTTGTCCAGAAAGGCAAACCTGAGGAATTGGTAATGATCTTTGTGGATAGGAATATGTAGATACGCATCCTTTAAGTCCACGGTGGTCATATATTGACCCTCCTGGATCATTGGTAAAATAGTCCGAATGGTCTCCATCTTGAAGGATGGGACTCTTAGGAATTGGTTTAGGATCTTGAGATCTAGAATTGGTCTGAAGGTTCCCTCTTTTTTGGGAACCACAAACAGATTGGAGTAGAACCCCTGCCCCTGTTCTGCTTTCGGAACTGGGCAGATCACTGCCATGGTAAAAGGGTCTTCTACACAGCGTAAGAACACCTCTCTTTTTGTCTGGTTTACAGACAATTGAGAAAGATGGAATCTCCCCCTTGGAGGAGAATCTTTAAAATCTAGAAGATACCCCTGGGTTACGATTTCTACAGCCCAGGAGTCCTGAACGTCTCTTGCCCAGGCCTGAGGAAAGAGAGAGAATCTGCCCCCTACTAGATCCGGTCCTGGATCGGGGGCTACCCCTTCATGCTGTCTTGGTGGCAGCAGCAGGCTTCTTGGCCTGTTTACCCTTGTTCTAAGCCTGGTTAGGTCTCCAGACTGGCCTGGATTGAGCAAAGTTCCCCTCTTGCTTTGCAAGGGGAAGAGGAAGCGGGACCTCCTTTGAAGTTTCGAAAGGAACGAAAGTTATTTTGTTTGTTCCTCGTCATATTTGACATCCTGAGGGAGGGCATGACCCTTCCCTCCAGTGATATCTGAAATGATCTCTTTCAATTCAGGCCCGAATAGGGTCTTACCTTTGAAAGGGATGGTCAAAAGCTTAGATTTTGATGACACATCAGCAGACCAGGACTTAAGCCATAACGCTCTACGCGCTAAAATGGCAAAACCTGAATTCTTTGCAGCTAATTTAGCCAGATGAAAAGCGGCATCTGTAATGAAAGAATTAGCCAGCTTAAGAGCCCTAATTCTATCCAGAATATCATCTAATGGGGTCTCCACCTGAAGAGCCTCTTCCAGAGCCTCAAACGAAAAGGCAGCTGCAGTGGTTACAGGAACAATGCACGCTATAGGCTGGAGAAGAAAACCCTGATGAACAAAAATTTTCTTTAGGAGACCCTCTAATTTTTTATCCATAGAATCTTTGAAAGCACAACTGTCCTCAATAGGTATAGTTGTACGCTTAGCCAGAGTAGAAATAGCTCCCTCCACCTTAGGAACCGTCTGCCATGAGTCCCGCATGGTGTCAGATATGAGCGAACGGAATAACCCCTGTCAGCACCTTGCCACAGCTCTGCTGTGCCGCCTACCTGCCCTTAGGGATTGATAATGTGGGGATAAAGCTTCGATTAGGCCCAAGAAGTTCACCAGGACCCTCCGGTGTTGTAGCTTGCTGCTTGTCTATAGAAAACAACTGCACAACTGAGGCGCGAAAATAGGCCCCGCCCATCTCACTCGATGTTACTAAGGCCTTCAGAATAATCTACCAAGCGTTTTTACAGCCATGTGGGTTATAAAAACCCCAAAAAGCCAAGTGTACCCTGAATACAGTTGTCCCTTAAAGTAATATAACCAGTACCCCGAGAACACACAAACGTTTGCTATATAACATTCAAACTGAGTGTCCCATAAGTTTAGCCCTTTATGCAAGCTAGTAATGCCCCTTAAAAGACTAGGATTACTGCTTACCCTTCCCCTCATTGGGATACTGTCAGCCTTTCTGAATTATCACAGTCTTTCCAGAAAAAAATCACTGAACATAACTCATTGCTTTATAGCAAGAAACCGTTCATCACACTGAAGTTTTCCTGTACTCCTCAGCTTCTGTGGGAACAGCAGTGGACCTTAGTTAAAAATGCTAAGATCATCATCCTCTAGGCAGAAATCTTCATCTATCTCCTGCCTGAGAGTAAATAATACACACCGGTACCATTTAAAAATAACAAACTCTTGCTTGAAGAAAAATAAAAACTAACAGTTTATCACCTCTTTCACTTTACCCTTCCTGCTTAGAGCCGGCAAAGAGAATGACTGGGGGGTGGAGTTAAGGGGGGAGCTATATAGACAGCTCTGCTGTGGGTGCTCTCTTTGCCACTTCCTGTTAGGAAGGATAATGTCCCACAAGTAAGGATGAAACCGTGGACTTGGTACATTTTGCAAAAGAAAAAGAAGGCATCTAAGCGTTATTTTTGGTTCAGACCCTGGACAGCACTTTTTTATTGGTGGATGAAATTATCCACCAATCAGCAAGAACAATCCAGGTTGTTCACCAAAAATGGGCCGGCATCTAAACTTACATTCTTGAATTTCAAATAAAGATACCAAAAGAATGAAGAAAATTTGATAATAGGAGTAAATTAGAAAGTTGCTTAAAATTTCATGCTCTATCTGAATCACGAGAGAAAAAATTTGGGTTCAGTGTCCCTTTAATATCAATAGAATGCATAGGCTCAAACAGAGCCTGTTGTAAAACTCTAAGAACAAGATTTTGGGGCTGATTTAACAAGGGCCGAATGGCCCTGAATGCAACTGTTTCTGCCCGAGCCTTCAGGCAGCGGTCTTAAGTCTGCTGACTTGCTACAGTGGACAATATCTGCTTGCACTTTGTTAAATCAGCCCCTAAGGCTCCATGGGGAGCAATAGGTTTGAAAACTGGTCTAATTTTAGCTATAGCTTGAACAAACAATTGAACATCTGGCAAACGAGCCAACTTCTTATGCAATTAAACTGAGACAATATCTAGCCCTCAAGAGAGCTAGTTGAAAGACCCTTCTCCAGTCCTTCCAAGAACTGAAGAACAAGTGGAATCTTCACTCTGTACCAAGAAATCCACGTTCCGCGCACCAAGATAGATAAACCTTCCATACTTTATGGTATATACGTCTGGTTACGGGCTTATGTGCCTGAATCAGGGTATCAATCATAGACTCAGAGAATCCTCTATGAACCAAAATCAGTAGTTTAATCTCCATGCAGTCAGCCTCAGAGACCCTAAGCTAGAAGGTTCGGCCTCTGAGGAAGACGCCATGGAGGAGCAGAAGACATTCTTACGAGGTCTGCGTACCAAGTCCTGCAGAACCACGCTGGAGCTAAAAGATTGTCCTGTCTCCTCTGCACACCGGACACGACTCACTGACAAAAACAAAGTCTGCAGAGAATTACTGACAGCTCTGTTGAGGAACTCAATGTAGCAGCACTTCCGCTATCAACTACGCCGCTAAAATGAAAGCTCGCATTTAGGGAAAACTTAACCGCCTCAGAAACGGACCCGCCTCCCTAAGCATTGTAGAGGCGGTCCCAGCGGCCATAACGTAACAAAGTTAAACACAATACCGCTCTGTGAACATGTCTCAGGAGTTAGTTATCTAAACTGAGACATGTCAAGGCCTATCCGATAAAACTCCGGATTGAATTATACTGAACCACCTATAGTTTGACTGACTGGGTTAACCCTATACGTTTGAACCATCTCTCAAAGCCCCAGTGCCTGCGTCCTGTCTAACGAAACCTGCTTGTAAAAACAGGAGATTTAGCCCCCAATAAAAATGCAGTAAACAATTTTAGTGCCAAAATCCTGTGTCTTCTTTATAAAACAACAAAATCGCACTTACCTACATCTCAGGCTGTCCGGCAGGAGGACAGCTCATCCGGTATGAGAGGAAGCCACTCCTGACAGAGACCTACTCTGGCTTTCCATGTAAGGGCAGCAATCTGTTAGGAAAATTCAGTGAGGCCCACCCCACAAGTTCCAAACTGCTTGAAAGCTACCACAGCCATACTAAAGACTAATGTGGAGTACAGCTACACCCAGAGACAAAAAAGATAAGAGCAAACCTAAAATAAATTCTTGATTGTAGAAATTTGAATACAGACACCAAAACTTCACCTCCTCCTTGCACTGAAGGCAAAGAGAATGACTGGGATTGTGGGGAGGGGAGTGGTATTTAACAGCTTTGCTGTGGTGCTCTTTGCCTCCTCCTGCTGGCCAGGAGTGATATTCCCAACATTAATTGAGGACTCCATGGACTGACCATATCTTAAGAAATATATATATATATATATATATATATATATATAACAAAGTAGAGATTTTTTCTCTCCAATATACTGTTTTTTTAAAGCATAAATACTATTATTTCATGCTCTTAGTTAGTTTTTATTAGTTATTTAAAAAAAATCTTGGATGTCAGCTGTAATGAATCAAACCCGTGCACAACAAGCCTCTTCAGCTGGAACATATTCAGAAGCAATCCCCCCCCCCCCCCCCGGGTTTTCTTGTATAACCTTCAATAACTTGGATTTTATACATTAGCACAAAAATTAGATTTTAACACATATACATATTTGTTATGGCTGCAGCATTTTTTATTTAATTAAAAGGAAGTAAATATTTTTTTAACATTTATAAATAGGATGTCCCTGTGAGAGAAACAATCTTTCATTTCAGAACACTAGTGCATAATCTATTAGGAAGTCCTCAGGTTCGCAAAAAAACAGAATTTATGTTTACCTGATAAATTACTTTCTCCAACGGTGTGTCCGGTCCACGGCGTCATCCTTACTTGTGGGATATTCTCTTCCCCAACAGGAAATGGCAAAGAGCCCAGCAAAGCTGGTCACATGATCCCTCCTAGGCTCCGCCTTCCCCAGTCATTCGACCGACGTAAAGGAGGAATATTTGCATAGGAGAAATCATATGATACCGTGGTGACTGTAGTTAAAGAAAATAAATCATCAGACCTGATTAAAAAACCAGGGCGGGCCGTGGACCGGACACACCGTTGGAGAAAGTAATTTATCAGGTAAACATAAATTCTGTTTTCTCCAACATAGGTGTGTCCGGTCCACGGCGTCATCCTTACTTGTGGGAACCAATACCAAAGCTTTAGGACACGGATGATGGGAGGGAGCAAATCAGGTCACCTAGATGGAAGGCACCACGGTTTGCAAAACCTTTCTCCCAAAAATAGCCTCAGAAGAAGCAAAAGTATCAAATTTGTAAAATTTGGTAAAAGTGTGCAGTGAAGACCAAGTCGCTGCCTTACATATCTGATCAACAGAAGCCTCGTTCTTAAAGGCCCATGTGGAAGCCACGGCCCTAGTGGAATGAGCTGTGATTCTTTCAGGAGGCTGCCGTCCGGCAGTCTCATAAGCCAATCTGATGATGCTTTTAAGCCAAAAAGATAGAGAGGTAGAAGTTGCTTTTTGACCTCTCCTTTTACCAGAATAAACAACAAACAAGGAAGATGTTTGTCTGAAATCCTTTGTAGCATCTAAATAGAATTTTAGAGCACGGACAACGTCCAAATTGTGTAACACAAAGAAGGTACAATTATCTCCTGGTTAAAATTTTTGTTGGAAACAACCTTCGGAAGAAAACCAGGCTCAGTACGTAAAAACCACCTTATCTGCATGGACCAGATAGGGCGGAGAACACTGCAGAGCAGATAACTCAGAAACTCTTCTAGCGGAAGAAATTGCAACCTAAAACAAAACTTTCCAAGATAATAACCTAATATCTATGGAATGTAAGGGTTCAAACGGAACCCCTTGAAGAACTGAAAGAACTAGATTAAGACTCCAGGGAAGAGTCAAAGGTCTGTAAACAGGCTTGATTCTAACCAGAGCCTGAACAAACGCTTAAACGTCTGGCACAGCTGCCAGCCTTTTGTGAAGTAAAACAGATAAAGCAGAGATCTGTCCCTTCAGAGAACTCGCAGAAAATCCTTTCTCCAAACCTTCTTGTAGAAAGGAAAGAATCTTAGGAATTTTATCTTGTTCCATGGGAATCCTTTAGATTCACACCAACAGATATATTTTTTCCATATATTATGGTAAATTTTTCTAGTTACAGGCTTTCTAGCCTGAATAAGAGTATCTATTACAGAATCTGAAAACCCACGCTTTGATAAAATCAAGCGTTCAAACTCCAAGCAGTCAGTTGGAGGAAAACCAGATTCGGATGTTCGAATGGACCCTGAATAAGAAGGTCCTGTCTCAAAGGTAGCTTCCATGGTGGAGCCGATGACCCATTCACCAGGTCTGCATACCAAGTCCTGCGTGGCCACACAGGAACTATCAAGGTCACCGAAGCCCTCTCCAGATTGATCCTGGCTACCAGCCTGGGAATGAGAGGAAACGGTGGGAATACATAAGCTAGGTTGAAGATCCAAGGTGCTACTATTGTATCCAATAGAGTCGCCTTGGGATCCCTGGATTTGGACCCGTAACAAGGGACCATGAAGTTCTGACGAGAGGCCATCAGAACCAAGTCTGGAATGCCCCATAATTGAGTTATTTGGGCAAAGATTTCCATTATGTTTATCGGGAGAAGAGAGTCTTCCCGAAACCATAGACCCTGAGTTTTCAGGGGTTCCCAGACCGCGCCCCAGCCCACCAGACTGGCGTCGGTCGTGACAATGACCTATTCTGGTCTGCGGAAGCTCATTCCCTGTGACAGGTTGTCCAGGGTCAGCCACCAACGGAGTGAATCTCTGGTTATTTGATCTACTTGTATCGTCGGAGACAAGTCTGTATAATCCCCATTCCACTGTCTGAGCATGCCCAGGTGCAATGGTCTTAGATGAATTCGTGCAAAAGGAACTATGTCCATTGCCGCAACCATCAACCCTATTACTTCCATGGACTGCGCTATGGAAGGAAGAAGAACAGAATGAAGTACCTGACAAGAGCTTAGAAGTTTTGATTTTCTGGCCTCTGTCAGAAAAACCTTCATTTCTAAGGAAACTATTATTGTTCCCAAGAAGGGAACTCTTGTTGACGGGGACAGAGAACTTTTTTCTATGTTCACTTTCCACCTGTGAGATCTGAGAAAGGCTAGGACAATGTCCGTATGAGCCCTTGCTTTTGACAGAGACGACACTTGAATCAGGATGTCGTCCAAGTAAGGTACTACTGAAATGCCCCTTGGTCTTAGCACCGCTAGAAGGGACCCTAGTACCCTTGTGAAAATCCTTGGAGCAGTGGCTAATCCGAATGGAAGTGCCACAGGTAATGCTTGTCCAGAAAGGCGAACCTTAGGAACCGAAAATGTTCCTTGTGGATAGGAATACGTAGGTACGCATCCTTTAAGTCCACCGTGGTCATGAATTGACCTTCCTGGATGGTAGGAAGGATCGTTCGAATGGTTTCCATTTTGAATGATGAAACCCTTAGAAACTTGTTTAGAATCTTGAGATCTAAAATAGGTCTGAATGTTCCCTCTTTTTTGGGAATTATGAACAGGTTGGAGTAAAAACCCATCCCTTGTTCTCCTAATGGAACAGGATGAATCACTCCCATGCTTAACAGGTCTTCTACACAGTGTAAGAATGCCTGTTCGAAGATAATTGAGACCCGTGGAACCTTCCCCTTGGGGGTAGTTCCCTGAATTCCAGGAGATAACCTTGAGAAACTATTTCTAGCGCCCAAGGATCCTGAACATCTCTTGCCCCAGCCTGAGCAAAGAGAGAAAGTCTGCCCCCCACCAGATCCTTCCCAGATCGGGGGCCAACACTTCATGCTGTTTTGGTAGCAGTGGCAGGTGACTTGGCCTGCTTACCCTTGTTCCAGCCTTGCATCGGCCTCCAGGCTGGCTTGGTTTGAGAAGTATTACCCTCTTGCTTAGAGGGTGTAGAATTTGAGGCTGGTCCGTTTCTGCGAAAGGGACGAAAATTTGGCTTCTTTTTAGCCTTAAAAGACCTATCCAGAGGAAGGGCGTGGCCCTTTCCCCCAGTGATGTCTGAAATAATCTCTTTCAAGTCAGGGCCAAACAGTGTTTTACCCTTGAAAGGGATGTTAAGCAAAAGCGCTCTGCGCGCCACGATAGCAAACCCTGAATTATTCGCCGCTAATCTAGCTAATTGCAAAGCGGCATCTAAAATAAAAAAGAGTTAGCCAATTTAAGAGCTTGAACTCTGTCCAAAACCTCCTCGTACGAAGATTCTTTATTGAGCGACTTTTCTAGTTCTTCGAACCAGAAACACGCAGCTGTAGTGACAGAAACAATGCATGAAATTGGTTGTAGAAGGTAACCTTGCTGAACAAACATCTTTTTAAGCAAACCCTCTAACCTTTAATCCATAGGATCTTGAAAGCACAACTATCTTCTATAGGAATAGAAGTGCGTTTGTTTACAGTAGAAACCGCCCCCTCGACCTTGGGGACTGTATGCTATAAGTCCTTTCTGGGGTTGACTATAGGAACTAATTTCTTAAATATAGGGGGAGGACAAAAGGTATGCCGGGCCTTTCCCACTCCTTATTTACTATGTCCGCCACTCGCTTGGGTATAGGAAAAACATCGGGGGGCACCGGAACCTCTAGGAACTTGTCCATCTTACCTAATTTCTCTGGAATGACCAAATTGTCACAATCATCCAGAGTAGATAATACCTCCTTAAGTAGTGCGTGGAGATGTTGAAATTTAAATTTAAAAGTTACAATATCAGGTTCTGCTTGTTGAGAAATTTTCCCTGAATCTGAAATTTCTCCCTCAGACAAAACCTCCCTCCTGGCCCCTTCAGATAGGTGTGAGGGTATGTCAGAACAGATATCATCAGCGTCCTCTTGCTCTTCAGTGTTTAAAACAGAGCAATCACGCTTTCTCTGATAAGTAGGCATTTTGGAAAAAAAATGCATGCAATAGAATTATCCATTACAGCCATTAATTGTTGTATGGTAATAAGTATTGGCGCACTAGATGTACTAGGGGCCTCTTGTGTGGGCAAAACTGGTGTAGACACAGAAGGGGATGATGCAGTACCATGCTTACTCCCCTCATTAGAGGAATCATCTTGGGCAATAGCATATCTATGGCATTATTATCCCTACTTTGTTTGGACATTATGACACAAATATATCACATATATTTAAATGGGGAGACACATTGGCTTTCATACATATAGAACATCGTTATCTGATGGTTCAGACATGTTAAACAGGCTTAAACTTGTCAACAAAGCACAAAAAACGTTTTACAATAAAACCGTTACTGTCCCTTTAAATTTCAAACTGAACACACTTTATTACTGAATATGTGAAAAAGTATGAAGGAATTGTTCAAATTTCACCAAAATTTCACCACAGTAACTTAAAGCCTTAAAAGTATTGCACACCAAATTTGAAAGCTTTAACCCTTAAAATAACGGAACCGGAGCCATTTTTACATTTAACCCCTATACAGTCCCAGGTATCTGCTTTGCTGAGACCCAACCAAGCCCAGAGGGGAATACGATACCAAATGATGCCTTCTATAAGCTTTTTCAGTGGTTCTTAGCTCCTCACACATGCATCTGCATGCCATGCTTTCCAAAAACAACTGCGCATTAGAGGCGCGAAAATGAGGCTCTGTCTATGACTAGAAAAGGCCCCCAGTGAAAAAGGTGTCCAATACAGTGCCTGCCGTTTTTATTAAAACAATCCCCAAGATTTAACAACTATTAAAAGTAATAATCTGCCAAATATACTTAGTAAAGCAATCGTTTTAGCCCAGAAAAATGCCTACCAGTTTTTTAAGCCCTAATGAAGCCCTTTATTCTTTTACTTAAACTAAGAAAATGGCTTACCGGTTCCCATAGGGAAAATGACAGCTTCCAGCATTACCGAGTCTTGTTAGAAATGTGTCATACCTCAAGCAGCAAAAGTCTGCTCACTGTTTCCCCCAACTGAAGTTAATTCCTCTCAACAGTCCTGTGTGGAAACAGCCATCGATTTTAGTAACGGTTGCTAAAATCATTTTCCTCTTACAAACAGAAATCTTCATCTCTTTCCTGTTTCAGAGTAAATAGTACATACCAGCACTATTTTAAAATAACAAACTCTTGATTGAAGAATAAAAACTACATTTAAACACCAAAAAACTCTAAGCCATCTCCGTGGAGATGTTGCCTGTACAACGGCAAAGAGAATGACTGGGGAAGGCGGAGCCTAGGAGGGATCATGTGACCAGCTTTGCTGGGCTCTTTGCCATTTCCTGTTGGGGAAGAGAATATCCCACAAGTAAGGATGACGCCGTGGACCGGACACACCTATGTTGGAGAAAAATACTACAATTAACTTGCTTGCATTCAGGACAGATAGAATATTTGAACCACTTAATCACATACAATGAAATATGGATCTCTTTTTTATGTCTTTCCTAATTTAATGGTTAATATATCTCACACTAATATAAGTATAAACAAGCTATTTTCACACACAAAATTATAATAATATGTTTCCAGCATTTGGGTCTATGTATTAGGTATTAAATTACATAAGCTTAAAACTACTGACCAAGATGTAGGATCAGGAAACGTTCTCAAAAACCATTCTTGGAATACTGGAGGATGCCGAGCCAAGAGAACCTCTTTAAAGACTTTTAGTTTTTCTTGCAAAGGCGCTCCTTTTGGCAACATGCATTGGCGAAGTTCCTTTCCACCCATGTATATACCTTAGAAATGAATCAATAACATTTCAGAACCTATCATCTTTAGAAAGGAAAAGTATGACATCTCTGCATATTTAAGAATACATTTTATTAGTGTAACCATACTGTTTGGTTATACTCACCTACATTTAAAGATATTACGGTTTATACATATAATTTATATTAAATACTTCCGTGTTTTAAAATTTCTAAATATTGTTTTAATTGTGTGATACACAATGCAAAACTAAAAAAATAAAAACATGAGTAAATCACATAAACTGCAATAACACAACTGTTTTTATACATAACATTGTTTTTATACAACAATGTCCTATTTATACAGAATTTTATTCTTATGGACAATCATCAGGTTTTCCTGTTATTATTCTGAGAAAAAAAAGACATATACTAGCTATTTAAGTCCTGCATAATACATGTTAATACTTTTAGCCATTGTTGCATTATTTCATTAAAAATATGGTGACATGTATTTTCATGTTTGTCTCCCAGGATTTTCTTTCTGAAATGCAACAAGATTAGATTTTCCTTTACTTTATTGTGGCAGTCTAATTGCTGTTTATTGTATTATAGATCTTATTATTTCCTATAATTAATGACTAGTGATAGGCAATATTAAAGATTTCTTTAAAAAAAGTATTTGAATGAGTTAATTCAGGATTATTGCTTATCATAATATTCCCATATTGTGGGGAATTATTGTGACATTCATTGAACATAAAGAAGCAGGGTTATGATCGGAATATATAGAAAAGCCTGAAGGTTCAAGGATAATAGTCGTATCCATTGAAATACCTTAGTTTTAGGTTTCATGTTGTACTTGTTTGACAAAGGCACAGCAATGTGCCGAAACGTTATGTCTCTTTTTTTTAACTTGATATAATAAATAATCATTTTTTATTTAAAGGGACATTCCAGTCAAAAATTAAATGGACATAGATTTATTACATCTTTGAATAGGAACATATTTGCAATATACATGTATTGGCAAAAATGCTTCTAGTAAAAGTTATCACTGTTTTAGAGTTAACATTTTTCTCTGCACGTGCATGTGAAGCATAACTAGATATTGTCACTGCACTTACATTTTAAATAATGCAGCTGCTCAGATCATCAGTGGGGTTTGTATCATGTCAGTCATTAACAAATTGAGTCATTACCAGATGGTACAAGCACCTTAGGCTCTCTGAGTAAGTGCTTTGTTTAAAATGCTGGTGCACGTTGCATACTTAAATACACTTTTGAAACAGCTATAGCTTTTATTAGAAGCATTTTTGCTAATGCATGTATATTAAAAAATTGCTTCTGTTAAATACTGAAATGCACCCATGTGTTTTAAAATTTTGGCTGGAATATCCCTTTAAAGACCACTGAGTGCCTGTGTCTTTGGACTGACCTGGATACACTTTTCTGCAGTGCACCATGGCATTTTCCTTTGATGTAAGATTGTGCTGTCCTTTCTGGAATATATATATATTTATGTAAAATTACTTAAGTGTCCCTTCAGTTCCTAAAGTGCTGTTCCAGACTGCTGGACTTTATATTAATTTTAATGCATCATTTGCAAGTCATTTTAAAATAAATCAGCATATAGTTAACCCTAAAAAGTTAGACAGTATAGAATAGTGTGTTCTCTCTTAGATGATAAATATTTTATGTAAAACATTTGCAAACACACACAAAAAAATATAATTTGAGGTAATCTACAATTCCTGGGTGTTTAAAGCAAACATTCAAGCCAAAAATATGTATTAGGAAAATAAACAGTGGTTCTGACTTTATTAAATAAAATCAAGGTTACGTGTGCATTTGCTTCCAACTGACCACAGCTTAAAGAACCTGGTTTACTTACCTTTTTCCTTGTACAGCTTGATGAGTATATTTCTTAGACCGGCTGTATTGTTAACCCACTCTATAATCCCACATTCATCATTTAAAGGAATAACTGCATAGGTACGGATGTGAAGTTCCCTCCTCCGAGACTCAGCATCTTTTCTCAAGCACTGTTCAAAGCAATATTTAAAAATGTTATGATAAGATGATGCAATATACTTACAATAACTAAACAACTACTTACAATTGGTTCTCTAACATGGAACTTCTTTCTCATTTACAATTCTTATACTGTGTATTGTGGAGTAACATAAAGAATGCACTGAATAAAGGAACTTATTGAGGTTGTGCGTGTACAAAACAATAATCAAGAGTTCAGTAAAAAACACAGTAGGTACAGTATAAGTTGATTTAGCCATTACAATCAGACCTGTAAGAAAAATAAAATTTGCACACTACAAAGTTTTCAAAATTTAGAATGTCATGACAAAGCTATACAGCAAGTAACTACTGAACTAAGGAAGTGGAACCTCATTTTATTTTAATATAGAGAATGAATGCACCTCAAATGGTTCAACAGGCCACTCATGGACCCATGTAAGCTATATTACTTATAGGAGATGCGCTAATGAAAAACACGGTCACTCTTGGACCTGGTGATAAAAGGAGTATGGCGTAGCAGGATTAATAATTTATGAAAAGTATAGGTAACATGAGGCTTTGGGAACTGACATATTGGGCCACCATGTTTTATTTGCAATAGTCTTAAACTAGATTCAAGCTAGATTTATAGGGGCTTTGTTTAATGCTTCTATAAAGAGGATACGGTAGATACTCCGGCTTTGGGGCATAGATTATGGTGATACTTAAGTGCGACTAGGTTGCAAGTAGTCACTCAAGGTTACAGGAGCTATTATAGTTAGCTATACATCCGAATATATAGGCTCATATCCTAATGTGATTGTGGCATCAGCAGCATACAAGATTCCTAATGTACCCTACCTAGAATCACAGAGGGCCTGTACACGCACTCTATATGGCTTAATTTTCATATAACTGTAGCTTTCAGTATGCCACACTGCCTCAGACGCTGGCAGTGTGGGAAAATGCAAAGTTGATCTAGAGCCCTAATTAGGGGCTCCCAATAACTATATTCAAACAGTCAGACAAATCAAAGCAACGGGGTTCCCTCTAGTGTACCTTGGTGTAACAAGGGTATGCCTTTACGTGTAGTCATATGAAATTATTTCAGTTATTTTCGCAACCTGAATCCTCCAAACCATAAGGCATAGCTTAAATACTGAACTATCTTAGTTATGGATTAAATGAGCTGTCTGTATATATGTAACCCCATTTAATGCCAAATAAAGTGTCTTAAAAAGTGCAGAATCGCAATATGGGCGATCTTAGAGCTAGGTACTATTTATATGCCTCAGTCTTTGTACTTAAACCTTGGTAGAGGTATAGGAGAGAAATTTGTTAGACAGAGCAAAGGTTAACCCCATTAATTTGTGTTTTAGAACAGAAGCCCAATACAACAGGTACAGCAAGGGAAAACAACACAACAATATTCACAACTCGGATATATGCAGTAAAGTCTTGTATAAAACTTAGGGTCATAATATAGGATAAGTCAAAACTGTACAGTAATAGGAATACGTTAGGTATTTCAACTTGGGTTTATTGTAGACTGGTATAACGTATTGGAGACTATCCAGCCTCAACTAGATGGCTGTAACCTTACTTCCATTGTCGGTTTTATCCGACACCCAGTCTGATGTATTGAAGAGGGGAGTCCAACTAAAAAAACATGCTAGCTTTAACTCTCAGGCAGTAATGTAGTAAGGGCCGTTCCCTGCGATCAGACTCTCTTGTGGTAAGTCCTCCGTCATTGAAATGTAAGGAGGGCTCCCCATCTCGAACAGTCCAAATCTAGTGCCCTCAGCATGAAGGGTTATGAAAGTATCCTGCTGTCTACAGTCTTTCAAGACCAGGTGCCAAAGGAGCCAAGTTTTACCTGGTTTCCCCGGGCCAAAGGTCGGCTTACCAACGTGTTAGGCAAGCTAGCTGCCCTCCTCTCCGGCTCAGTGGGGTCTGTAGAAAGGTACGGTGACGTGGCTAGCTCAAGAGCCGGGTAGCATGAAGTAGGAGGATATACTGACTGTACCTGTGGTTCCAAGGTAAGGGTGTCCATGCCTGTCGGATGGTATTGCTCAGCAGGCTTCGGGAAGGAAGTAGCATGTTGAGCCGTAACTGCAAAAAGTAGCGAGTTGAGATCTCTCTGTAGCTGTACATAGAATTGTGAGGTTGCGCACATTAGTTTGCGCTCCCATGCGTCTACTGCTTCCATAGCCTCCTTGTTGTGCCCTGTTAGGCTTCTCTCATCCAACACTAGCGTCAGTTTCGACGTGAGGATCGTTGTGAGTAGTTCCCAGTAAGTACACATTCCCAGAGCGGGTTAGGCCTGCTGACCCCGGGGAGCGATTTTTCTAGGCCGCCATAGGAGATACGTTCCATTTGATATCATTCAATTCAGCTGATCTCCCTCTAACAGGATATGCTTTCTTAGCAAGGAAAAGATAATTATAAAGTATGAGATCCAGCAAATTAGCCCAAGTTTATGCAGAGCTTCTCTTTTTGCGGCTTGTTATGGCGGCTGCAGAACACGCCCCCCCGAATAAAGGAACTTTAAACACTTTGAGATGCTAATATAAAATGATCTAAGACAAAGATAAATAAAAAGAAGGTGCCTCTTGGTGCAATAAAATTTCACAATGTGGAATTCTTCCCTCTATGTGGCAAATAATATACACACACAAGTGGAGCAGTACCCAACGTGCTGACTGAAGCAGACTGAGATATCGCAGTGTCTCAGCTCACTGAACCAGGGTGTGGAGTCAGCTACTCCCAGCTGGGCTCAATCAGCCTCACAGGAATAATGATATGAACACAAATGGTTTTTAAACAAATAAAACACCGTTTATTAAAAGCATGTTAAAATCTTATAGAGCTGATAAGTATATCTAGCTCTTAAAACAGGTACGCTGTTTCCTCAGGCATAATCTGTTTTCTGTTCACATCTACCTTATAAAGGTTAACATAGCCAATCAAAATTGATCCAACTAAATGGTTTAAAATCCATTTTGTGTTCACATCATTATTCCTGTGAGGCTGATTGAGCCCAGCTGGGAGTAGCTGACTCCACACCCTGGTTCAGTGAGCTGAGACACTGTGATATCTCAGTCTGCTTCAATCAGCATGTTGGGTGCTGCTCCACTTGTGAGTATATTATTTGCCACATAGAGGGAAAAATTCCTCATTGTGAAATGCTATTGCACCAAGAGGCGCCTTTTTTTTTATTTCTCTTTGTCTTAGATCATCCTGTGCATGTGGTGATTAGAGCGGCCACTACAGTTTTCTAATAAGACATTCTTTGGGAACATTTGGATATTTTCTTTTCTGAAATCCTAAGGGATTCTACTTCTGGGACTTTACACATCCTAGAATCCTGGAGTGGTAACACTGATTGGGAAATTTGCATAATATAAAATGGTAAACTATATATATATACAGCTGCATTCATAACTTTTGGGAAATAACAACCTGGCCACCGAGGAGGCAAAGACACCCCAGCCAAAGGCTTAAATACTCCTCCCACTTCCCTCATCCCCCAGTCATTCTGCCGAGGAACAAGGAACAGTAGAAGAAATATCAGGGTGAAAGGTGCCAGAAGAATAAAATAAGGACGCCCCATATAAAATTACGGGTGGGGAGCTGTGGACTCTTTCCATCAGAAGCATAATTTATGTTTTTCTTCTTAAATGGAAAGAGTCCACAGCTGCATTCACTTTACCTCATTACTTTTGGGAAAACAATACCCAAGCTATAGAGGACACTGAATGCCAAGATGGGAGGGTATAATAGGCGGCCCATTTTGAGGACACCAAGCCTGAACCACTGCCCAACAAAGAACCCTGCTTCGTCCGAAGCCGAGAAAACTTTAAAAGGAAAAGCCCCAAGGACACTGACTCGCAAATAGTCCAGCAGCCTAGCTAGAGACCGCAAAATCGGACTCAACTGAGCCAACAGTCTTCCGGGAGACACACCGTCGCCCAACAGCCGGTCCCTTACCACTAATGAAGGGAACACCAGCCTAAACTCCCAAAGGGACAAGGCAAGGGAGAACCGAAGGAAAACCGAAAGTACACAACATCCAAAAAAGGAAAAAGCCCTAATAGCGAGCCCAGCTCACAAAGACCCACTGGGTCCCGACAGAAAAGGGGAGGCTACGCCTACACCCTTCAAAAACCAGAAGTATAAGACAGGCATAGGAACAGAGAAACTTTACTCTCAAACTCATGCAGAGCCCCGAAAGACAATGGAAGACGGAGTCCCTACATTGTGCGGACTTAGAATACTAAAGTATGCAACCACCAAAAAAACGTGCAACAACCCAGACGAAAAACCCTGAGTCAAGAAAACGCAGACATCATCAGGATAACACAGAAGAATACTGCTGAGAAGCAGAGGCAGCCAGCAAGAAGACAGACTGTAAAAAAGAACCCCCCAGACAGAGGGCACACTCTAGGCAATCCAGCCACCAGACCTACACACGGGTCTCCAAAAGGGGACATAACCTGAATCGAGAGATTACACCCAGAACCCGAAGGTAGTGTAAATCTGGACCTTCTCCTTGTAAGCCTAGGGAGCTAGCTACTATGCCCACCTAGATCCTGAAAGAGACAAAGTCTCTCAGAACCCACTCCCAGCCGGGCCAGCCCAAGCATCGGCAGGTCTGAAACAGGGAAACAGGAGAACCCCAAAACCAGCTCAAAAACGAGCGGACGAATGGCCACCTCCATCCAACCTAGCACGGGTATAACCCGACTCCAGAACAGACAACAAGGCCGTAGACCCAAGGATATAGCAAAAAGGCCCAACACAAAGCCAGCAAGACTCCAGATGGAACGTAACAACCCAGAGAGAACACCCCTCTCCGAAGGTTAACCCACAGTTCCAACCTCCTGAAACCAGAAGAAGACCTAAGAGAGGGACTACATCTCCAGAAAAAGAAGCATAAGCCCTCACCCTAAGAAATGGGATGGGACCAGAAGGCAGCACCTGTCCACAAGCTACGAAGCCCCAGGCTAAAGGAGAGATCAATCCCCAACACAGATGCACCTTGAAAGGGATCCCCCTAAAAACCTGACCATAAGGCGCAAATCAAACCGATGAGCAACAGTCACTCAGAAAAACCTGGCCAACCGTGACCAGGTCAAGCAGTCCGAGTAAGGACATCGCCCAAGTTCCCAGGAACTGGGGAACCCCAAATCAGTCCTGAGGCCTAAACGTCCAGTAACAACCAACAACGGGATCCACAAGGGAAAATGCTGAGCGAAGCCTCAGCAACCGGAAGCCCCAGGGAAAAAACAAGTTCAAACAAACAATACCAGGGAATGTAACACCCCGCCTGATATGAAAATCCAGACCACAGGGGATATTAATGCAATATCCAGATCAACCCGGATGACAAAAACCTTGCATGTCCCGACCAAAGGAAGGGACCACCCCTTGCCAAAGTCCAACGCTCCAAAGGAGCTAAGGTGTCAAAAGCCGTCCAATGACCCTAGACTCTCAAACAGCCTCAGGATAACAAGGCAAGGGAATACAGCGAGGCCAAAGCCCCTCGAGCACGGCTGGTCTCCACATCACCTCCATACAATCAGAGGATAACAGGGAGAAAAGGGCGCAAAGAATCCCTAACTCCGGGAAGAACCGCAAGCAAATCCCAAGGAGATCACACCCAGTGTCCCAAACAGGGAACAACCATCTCCCGAAGGGGAACCCAGATCCCGAAAAGGAGACCTAACCCACACGGGGACAACGAAGGAAGACCAAAAAGGTCTCCTTAAACGGCTAGAAAGTACACAGTTAATGTGCAATAGCTGCAGCTGGTTACATAATGCAAACCATCCGCTGCAAGGCAGCTAAACTACCCGTCAAACTGCTAGCTGCTGAGGACCAAGTCCAAAAAGGACATCCAGAGCCTCAAAAACGGTCAAACCGCTCAAGTCGGTGGTAAGAGGGCGCGGAGCCCTCCAACCCTCCACTACGTGGAGGAGGAAATTCTACGGTCCGATAATACCAGACGCAAGAGAGAGTGACGCAGCGGAAAACACCACTGACCCAGTCATCCAGATTGAAGGCTATAAGGACTGAGACAATCCTTCCTGCCTCACAGAGCCACAGGTCCTCTAGAATGCTTAGTCAAAACCTGTAAAACAAATGATAACATAAGCACTCCGCGCCTCAACCGGACCAGCCAAGCAGAACAGAGCCACGTGTCTGAACAGCCACAAGACAGAACTGAACCCAACAGGACCAGCCTGCAACTAGGGTCCTAACCGTCAAGCTGCATAAATCCTCCCTCAGAGGGGAAGAAGGGAAAACAGACAAACATAGGACTAACATGTCCACAAAAAACTTCTGCAGAAGTAACAGAGAGTATCGATCCCAGAAGATACCCAAAGGAAACAAATAAACAAAATAAAAGACATCCTATTCGGATAAAAATAAACCCGTAGGGAACGCCCAGGAAGAAAACAGGCCTACCCGCAGGACCAGCCTAATCTTCAAAAAAACTGAGAAGGATCTCAATAAAGAACAGTCAGGAAATGACATCATCCCCACATGTCTAAAGAGGTGCACCATTCGACTGAAAATGGAAGACGGAACCTAATCACGCCCGGTCAGAAGGTGAACCGTACAGTTCAAAAAGAAAAAGTGCGCCCAACCATAAGGTCGCGTCACTTCCAAAGGCCTTTATGTTCCGGCCATGAGCCCAGTTAACACTACACATAAGCAGATTGAATCACATAACAAACATGATTTAAAAAAACCCTGTTCAATAACCCCCCTCAGGAGATATTAACCCTTGATTCCAAGATACGAAAAGGAGACTCACTGAAACCCTTATGTTAAGTTAATCCCGCAAGGTGGTAGCCTCTGGTGAAATCATCTGTATTACAGTACATTCACGAAGAAAGTAAAATGAAACAATCTTACCGGTTCGACAACGCTGATTGCTTGAGGAGCTGTAAACATGAGTCGGGATGGTTTCGCAGAAAGACTCTCCCTGCATCTCCGGACTCTAACTTTCATCCAAGCCCTCACTGAGAGACTGACAGGATTACTTAAAACTCCTGTCCTATGTCGAAGAGTACTACCCTCCATAAGAGACAAATTAAATTCTGACACTTCTCTGCCAACCTCCTGGGACGAAAGGTAAAGAATGACTGGGGGATGAGGGAAGTAGGAGGAGTATTTAAGCCTTTGGCTGGGGTGTCTTTGCCTCCTCCTGGTGGCCAGGTTCTTACTTCCCAAAAGTAATGAATGTAGCTGTGGACTCTTTCCCTTTAAGAAGAAAATCTGCACTATATCTTCATAACTTATTTTGTCCCCCTTTCCTGTAATTCCATTCTGAAATTGTGAGCTTTTCACTTCCTGTTAGAAATGGAAGTACAGAACACTGTTATATTCCACACAGCCATTGGTCCCACACTCTAGTGAGCTATTTATAACTGTCCCTAATTGTCCAGAGCAGAGAAAATAACCTAAGTTACAACATGGCAGCTCACATTGTTTTAGAGACACTAAAAACTTTTTGTCAATATTTAAACAACTAATAAAACTTTAAAAATGCACCTACATGATAGTCTCAGACTAATCTTTGGATGCATCATTCTAGCTTGCATTTATTTAGTGTTTAATGTCCCTTTAATACATGTCTTGCAGCAGTTTGGCAAGCTACAAATAACCATTTCAAACATATAACAGAAGTATTATTAAGTGAAAATTAGTTCTCCTTTAACAGGTTTCCCATTGTCTTACACTTTATTTGAGATACAAGAGAAGGGAAATTGTCCATTGATCTTATAACTCTCTACATTGTTCTAACTGTTGGTATTTAGCTCAGTTTTAGATGAAAGAGAAAAAAAAAATTTTTGGTAGAAAATTCAAGAAATACTACAGATATATTCAAGAAGCATCCCAGATTGATGTCTTGATTGGATTCAAACCTGGAATTTGTGGCAATATCCTACAATGTTACTCTATCAACTTTGGTCAAACTATATATTTTCTTAATTAGTTTGCAAATTTCAACCATATCCTAAAAACAAATCCTGAACTCTGTAGCAACCTAAGGGTTGCAGGTTCAATCCCCGGCGAGGTCCACTCAGCCCTTCATCCTTCCGAGGTCGAGAAAATGAGCAGCGCCTTGAGACCCTTACGGGTGATTAGCCACGCTTTACAAGTACCCAATACATACATACACAGGCATTGATTAGTAGGTTTGCTCTGTGCACAGTCTGTACCTATCAATCAGCACTCATGTAAGTTCAGAGATTGGTAGCAGGTGCATGCATGTGGTGCCAATATCAGCATTTAAAAAACAACCCTACTGTACAAGCAATCATCATGTCACTGTTAAAGGGACAGTCAACATTAAACTTTCATGAGTCAGATAGGGCATGCAATTTACTTTTGTCATCAAATTTGCTTTGTTCTCTTGGTATTCTTTGTTGAAAGCTAAACCTATGTAGGCTCATATGCTAATTTCTAAGTTCTTGAATGACGCCTCATATCGCACTGCAATTTGACAGTTTTTAACAGCTGGACAGCACTAGTTCATGTGTGCCTTATAAATAATATTGTGTTCACTGCAGTGGAGTTATTTATGATTCAGTTCTGATTGGTTAAAATGCAAGTCTGTCAAAAGAACTGAGATAAGGGGGCAGTCTACAAAAGCTTAGATCAGTGCTTTCCAAACTGTGTGTCGGGACACACTAGTGTGTCGGTAGCAGTGTGTAGGTGTGTCCCTGCTTCAGCACAAATTTTTTTAAATTTTATTTTAATTTTTTTTTGGGGGGGTTTCTGACTTTCCGCCTGCCTGCTACGCATATCACATGGTTGACACGTGATAGATACCTAGGAGGTCACAGATGATCTTAACCTATTGGCGCAGCTCAGTGGGAACTGAAACTATTCCCATTGGCGGCTTTGGCGGCACATTGGCTCCTGACTGCACGTGTAGTCTCCTTAATTGGCTCGTGACTGCATGTGTAGTCAGTGAGTGGGACAGCAGTGTGTTTGAAGCGTGGGCAGTAGTCAATCGGACTCACCGAGCTCTGAGGGCGGCAGCTTAAACGCTGAGCTGAAGTCAGAAGTCATTGGGGTTTTTTTTTTTGCAGCTAGATCCCAGTAGTGCATTGCTGCTCCTGCTCTTGATATATGGATAGGAAGGGGAAGCGTAAAAGTACTTGATGATGAAATGCGAGTGTCTTTATCTAATATTCCACCAAATATTCAGAAATTGTGTTCATCCCATCAACCTCATACATCCCATTAAAATAGTAAGTAGAATTTTTTTTAATTCTTGCACATACATACATACTGTTACTTGTAAATACATTTAGTTATTATACCATTTATGTATGTGTCCGTATCTCTTAAAACAAGATAGTTTAAAATCCTGTTTGCCAGTACAACTGAATTACTTTGTCGCAAAATTATGTAGGTCTAAAAAGTGTGTCGCCAACATGAAAAGTTTGGAAAGCTCTGGCTTAGATACAAGGTAATCTGAAAGGTAAAAAGTGTTTTAATAGAACAGTGTAGATTATGCAAAACTTGAGAATGGGTAATGAGATAAGGGATCTATCTTTTTAAAAACTAGACATTTTCAAGTAGACTGTCCCTTTAAAGTTACATAAATTCATATTAGAATCTTTCCTTTGATAAATAAAAGACTCCATAAAAGAGGTTAGACTGTTTATGATCAATGAGAAAATAGTCAACAGCAGAAATATAAAAAAAACAACTTCAAAAATTAATTACGAAAACTATAAAAAAAAATTAATGAATTTCACAAGAAGTGATTAGTGACTTCACAAAACATAATAGGTTTAAAGGGGCACTAAAGTCAAAATTAAACTTAAATGGACTGAATAGATCAAGACATTGTAAACCGCTTTCCAATTTACTTCTATTATAAATTTTGCTTAGTTCTCTTGGATTCCTTTTTTTAAAGAGTAATCCTAGGTGAGCTCAAGAGTGTGCACACATCTAGCAGTACCGTTTACAACAATGTTTGTAGTAATGTTATATATAGTTGCAAACATTGCTGCAATACAGTACTAAAGACATGTGCACACACTTCTATCAGCCTACCAAGGTGTACTCTTCAACAAAGGATACCAACAGAACAAAAGCAAATGTGATAATAAAATAAATGGAAAAGTTGTTTAAAATGGCATAGTCTATCTGAATCATGAGCCTTTACTTTTGACTTCACTGTCCCTCTCAAATAGTCACAATAAATGCATCATACTTGCCTTGTTGATCAAAGAGTTGAACTCCATAAGTCGACAGTCTTTTCTCAGATCATCTTTTGGTTTGCACATCATAATATAGGACTTCCCATCTGACCCTTTCAATGAAATCTTCTTAGGTTTTTGAAGAGAAGGTAGAATCTCGACCTGTATTGATGCATGATTATCAGTAATTTGTAGAGCGCCAACAGATTCCGCAGCGCTAAAAACATGGGTCTAATATGCAAGGTAACAATTATGGGAGACAAAGGGATAGAGGGCTGCCAAGAGTTGTAAATCAGCTCTCATGAAGGTGATCTACAAAATAGCTAGGCTCCTAAGCTTACACGCTAAGGGGGATCAAGGGGATAACTAAAGGAGGAACTAAGATAAGAAAATGTTAGTGTATATTGTATGAATCCCTGACCAGTAGAGTATTTAGGGAGTATTTAGAAAACTAGGGCAGAGTCTTGTGGATTGAGGCAATGTATTATTTTTGTTCTCCAGATTGTTTTAAAACAAAGCCTCTGGGGAAAATTATAAACAATATAACAATATAACTCAATATTTTTATGCCTCAAGGCCTTTAAAATATACTATTTATTTACAATACTGTGTTTTTAAAGTACATAAATCTTTAATAAATAGCATGACATAAAAGGCTATTTTTTCATGTTCATTATTTATGATTCATCAAGATTATTACACTGAGTTTTCTTGATTTTCAGAGTCTCACCGTCTCATCAAAACCAGCTATATATGCCCAGTGCCCTGGGAAGGGGTCATGATCAGCGTGTGTTCCTGAAGTAGATGGAAGCGTAGGGATCATCACGGACTGTAAAGGAATAAGGATCTCACTGAAGGTGGGCTCTTCCACTAGTCTCTTGAGCATTTTGAAGTGAACGCTCATGCAGAGAGTGCTATTATTTCCATCCACCTAACAGACAGATGTTATAGATATTTAGCATTGCACTAATAAACGTTTAATATGTTAACACATTTTATAGGTGACTGTTCTGTTTTTTCGTAATAAATACATTATCATTTACAAATTAGACATTCCTTTTAGGTACATTATACTAAAAAATGTCAATCATGCATATGAAAGAGCAGTATTTAAAGATCAAAAATATTTATTTTGCATCACAAAAACATATTTTATGCTTACAAGATAAATTCCTTTCCTTCCTGGCAGGGAGAGTCCACGACTTCATTACTTACTGTGGGGAAATACAACACCTGGCCACCAGGAGGAGGCAAAGACATCCCAGCCAAAGGCTTAAATATCCCTCCCACTTCTCCTATACCCCAGTCATTCTGCCGAGGGAACAAGGAAAATTAGGAGAAACATCACGGTATAAAGGTGCCAGAAGAAATAATATAAAAAAGGAGCCGCCCAACAAAAATAAATTACGAGCGGGGTCGTGGACTTTCTCTGCCAGGAAGGAAAGGAATTTATCTGGTAAGCATAACTTATGTTTTCCTTCCATAAGGCAGGGAAAGTCCACGACTTCATTCCTTACTGTTGGGAAAACTATACCCAAGCTCCAGAGGACACTAATTAAATAACTGGAGGAAACAAAATAAGAGGCGGGCCCTATTCTGAGGGCATCACAGCCTGCAAAACCTTTCTCCCAAAAACTGCTTCAGCCGAAGCAAACACATCAAACTTGTAAAATTTAGAAAAGGTGTGTAAGGAGGACCAGGTAGCCGCCTTACAAAACTGATCCATAGAGGCTTTGTTCTTAAAAGCCCAGGAGGAAGCCACTGCTCTAGTGGAATGAGCCGTTATCCTCTCAGGAGGCTGTCGCCCGCTAAGTGGATGACACTCCTCAACCAGAAAGATAGGGAAGTCGGAGTAGCCTTCTGCCCCTTACGCTTCCCTATATAGATGACAAAGAAGATTGTCTGAATTCCTTAGTAGCATGAAGATAGAACTTCAAGGCAAAAACCACATCTAGATTGTGAAGAAAGCGTTTCTTCGCTGAAGAAGGATTAGGACACAAAGAAGGAACAACAATTTCTTGATTAATGTTACAATCCGACACCACCTCAGGGAGGAACCCTAATTTAGTACGTGAAACCGCCTTATCAGCATGGAAAACAAGATAAGTGGGGGGGGGGGGGGGGGGCAACATTGCAAGGCAGAAATCTCAGAAACTCTGCGCGCAGAGGCAATACCCAACAAAAAAAGAACCTTCCAAGATAACAATTTAATATCAACAGTATGCATGGGCTCAAACGGAGCCTGCTGCAAAACACTAAGAACAAGATTGAGGCTTCAAGGCGGAGACCCAGATCTAAACACAGATCTGATCCTAGTCAGAGCCTTAACAAAGGACTGCACATCTGGAAGCTAAGCCAATTTCTTGTGTAGTAACACCTTCAGGGACGATATCTGTCACTTCAGAGAACTAACAGACCCTTCTCCAGTTCATCCTGGAGAAAAGATAAAATTCTGGCAACCTTAACCTTATGCCAGGAAAAACCACACTCTTCACACCAGTACAAGTATGATCTCCATACGACAAGTAACTGGCTTACGAGCTTGAACCAGAGTGTCGATAACATTCTCAGAAAACCCTCTCTTGGCTAAGACTAAGCGCTCAATCTCCACACAGTCAGCCTCAGAGAATCTAGATTTTAATGAACGAAGGGACCCTGTATCAGCAGATCTCTGCGACAAGGTAACCTCCACTGAGGAGATGAGGACATCCCACCAGATCAGCAAACCACGTCCTTCGCAGCCACGATGGAGCAATCAGAATCACCGATGCTCACTCCTGCTTGATGCAAGTCACCACACCAGGGAGAAGCGGTAATGGAGGAAAAAGATATACGAGTCTGAACCTCCATGGTACTGATAGGGCATCTATCAGTTCCGCCTCAGGATCCCTCGACCCGTACCTGGGTAGCTTGGTATTGAGGCGGGATGCCATGAGATCTATCTCCGGCATCCCCCACTCGTTGCATATCTCTGAAAACACCTCAGGGTGGAGAGACCATTCCCCTGGGTGAAAGGATTGCCTGCGGAGGAAGTCCGCTTCCCAGTTGTCCACACCCGAAATGTGGATCACTGACAGCGTACATCTGTGAGTCTCCGCTCACTCTAGTATCTGAGATACTGCTCTCATTGCCAAGGGACTTCTCGTTTCCCCTGATGGTTGATGTAGGCAACCGAGGTTATATTGTCAGATTGGAATCTGATAAACTGGGACGAACCCAGAAGGGGCCAAGCCTTGAAGGCATTGAAGATTGCCCGGAGTTCTAATATATTGATCGGAAGGGAGGACTCCTACTGAGTCCACAGACCAGAAAGGCTTGCGTCTGTAGTCACAATCTCCCAGGACGGTCTCAAGAAGCACGTGCCTTGGGACAGATGATCTGGACAGAACCACCAAGAGAGCGAGTCTCTCGACAGCTTGTCCAGCACAATCTGTTGAGACAGATCTGAATGGTCGCCGTTCCATTGTCTCAGCATGCATATTTGTAAGTGTCTGAGATGGAATCTGGCAAAGGGAATGATGTGCTTACAGGACACCATGAGTCCGATCACCTCCATCTGAAAAAAGAGACAGTTTTCCCCTACTCGATCAAATCCCGGATCAGGGGCCGCCCATTCATGCCGATTTGATCTCGGTAGGCTTCTTAGTCTGTTTGGACTTATGACAGGACTGAGCCGGCTTCCAAGAACTCTTGGGCTGCTCGGACTTATATGAGGATTGCTGTCGTTATGATTTTTCAGAACAAAAGGAATGAAAATTAGACAATACCTATTCTTCTAATCCTGTGGTAGGAAGGCACCCTTCCCTCCGGTACCCGTAGAAATAATGGAGTCCAGCCATGGACCGAATAAAATCTTCCCCTTGAAAGGAAGAGAAAGGAGTCTGGATTTAGAAGTCATATCCGCAGACCAAGACTTCAACCAGAGAGCCTGGCGAGCTAGGACCGTAAAGCCAGAAGCCTTTGCCTTTAGGCGAATAATCTGCATATTCGCGTCACAGATGAGTTAGCAATTCTTAGAGCTTTAATTATCTCCTGAATCTCCTGAATATCCTCGAGGGGAGTCTCCACCTCAATGATCTCCGACAGAGTCGCACCAGTAGGTAGCTGCTCCAGCAATCGCAGCTACATCTGCCGCCGTTTGAAATATAAACCCCATATGTTGAAAAATCTTCCTCAGAAAAGTCATTTTCTTATCCATATGCTCTCTAAAAGAAGAACTATTCTCCAGAGGGATAGTAGTATGCTTAGCCAGCGTAGAAATAGCGTCATCCACCTTAGGGATATAGCCCCACAAATCTAATTGAGATAGGGACCGGGAATAGTTTCTTAAAGGTAAACGAGGGGGAAAAGGAAGTTTCTATTCTTTTCCATTCGTTACTAATAATGTTCGCCATCTTAACTGGCACAGGAAAAGTCAGAGGGACCTTCCTGTCTTCATAAACTCTGTCTAATTTAGATATCTTAGGTTCCTCAGGAAGTTTAGCCTCTGGAACCTCTAGCGTAGATAGAACCTCCTTTAATAAAAAAAGCAGATGCTCAATTTTAAATCTAAAGGAGGGTTCTTCCGCTGAAGGAGGTTTAGAAACTGAAGTCTCAGACTCAGAAAGTTCACCCTCTGAAGCTACAGAGGTTAACTCATCCTCTGATAGCTGGGACATAGTAGCTAAATCCAACAAATATTTAGATGACTCAGGAGAACTATGTTTAACCTTTCTCTTATGTTTGCTAGAGGGAGGTAAGGCACTCAGGCCGCAGACACAGCCGATTGTAACTACGCAGTAAAGGCCACAGGAAAAAAAGCCCCCTCCAGATGGAGGATTAGTTTGGCCGCGGGGAACTGCATGTGCAGCGGTTAATGTAGAAATGGTAGTAATCTCTCTGGACACAGATTCCTGAGAGGTAGACGGCTCAGAGGGGCTAATAGCGCTATGAGTATTAGCAGGCATGTCTCCCTTCTTAGACTTTAGAACAATGCTTAGGCAAATGGAACAAAATTGATCAGGCGGGCAAACCACAGCCTTCTCACAATATTAACAGGAATTATTAATCAGTACAGAAGGAGCGAAACCTTCTAATGTAGTATCAGATTCCTCCATAGCTAAGATATATTCACAGAAGGACAGATAAAAAAACATAATTTATGCTTACCTGATAAATTCCTTTCTCCTGTAGTGTAGTCAGTCCACGGGTCATCCATTACTTATGGAATATATCTCTTCCTAACAGGAAACTGCAAGAGAATTACCCAGCAGAGCTGCTATATAGCTCCTCCCCTCACCTATCATACTCAGTCATTCGACCAAAGCAGACGAGAAAGGAGGAACCATAGGGTACAGTGGTGACTGGAGTTTAATTAAAATTTAGACCTGCCGTAAAAACAGGGCGGGCCGTGGACTGACTACACTACAGGAGAAAGGAATTTATCAGGTAAGCATAAATTATGTTTTCTCCTGTTAAGTGTAGTCAGTCCACGGGTCATCCATTACTTATGGAATACCAATACCAAAGCTAAAGTACACGGATGAAGGGAGGGACAAGGCAGGAACATTAAACAGAAGGAACCCCTGCCTGAAGTACCTTTCTCCCAAAAATAGCCTCCGACGAAGCAAAAGTGTCAAATTTGTAAAATTTTGAAAAAGTGTGAAGCGAAGACCAAGTCGCAGCCTTGCAAATCTGTTCAACAGAGGCCTCATTTTTAAAGGCCCAGGTGAAAGCCACAGCTCTAGTAGAATGAGCTGTAATCCTTTCAGGAGGCTGCTGTCCAGCAGTCTCATAGGCTAAGCGTATTATGCTACGAAGCCAAAAAGAGAGAGAGGTAGCCGAAGCCTTTTGACCTCTCCTCTGTCCAGAGTAAACGACAAACAGGGAAGAAGTTTGACGAAAATCCTTAGTTGCCTGCAAATAGAATTTCAGGGCACGGACTACGTCCAGATTATGCAAAAGTCGTTCCTTCTTTGAAGAAGGGTTAGGACACAGAGATGGAACAACAATCTCTTGATTGATATTCCTGTTAGTAACTACCTTAGGTAAGAACCCAGGTTTAGTACGCAGGACTACCTTGTCTGAATGAAAAATCAGATAAGGAGAATCACAATGTAAGGCAGATAACTCAGAGACTCTTCGAGCCGAGGAAATAGCCATCAAAAACAGATCTTTCCAAGATAACAGCTTGATATCAATGGAATGAAGGGGTTCAAATGGAACGCCTTGAAGAACATTAAGAACTAAGTTTAAGCTCCACGGCGGAGCAACAGACTTAAACACAGGCTTAATCCTAGTTAAAGCCTGACAGAAAGCCTGAACGTCTGGAACTTCAGCCAGACGTTTGTGTAGAAGAATAGACAGAGCAGAAATCTGTCCCTTTAACGAACTAGTAGATAAGCCCTTTTCTAAACCCTCTTGTAGAAAGGACAATATCCTAGGAATCCTAACCTTACTCCATGAGTAACTCTTGGATTCGCACCAATGTAAATATTTACGCCATATCTTATGGTAAATTTTTCTGGTAACAGGCTTCCTAGCCTGTATTAAGGTATCAATAACCGACTCAGAGAAGCCACGCTTTGATAGAATCAAGCGTTCAATCTCCATGCAGTCAGCCTCAGAGAAATTAGATTTGGATGTTTGAAAGGACCCTGAATTAGAAGGTCCTGTCTCAGAGGCAGAGACCACGGTGGACAGGACGACATGTCCACTAGGTCTGCATACCAGGTCCTGCGTGGCCACGCAGGCGCTATCAGAATCACCGAAGCTCTCTCCTGTTTGATCTTGGCAATCAAACGAGGAAGCATCGGGAATGGTGGAAACACATAAGCCATGTTGAAGACCCAAGGGGCTGTCAGAGCATCTATCAGCACCGCTCCCGGGTCCCTGGACCTGGATCCGTAACAAGGAAGCTTGGCGTTCTGACGAGACGCCATGAGATCCAGATCTGGTTTGCCCCAACGACGAATCAGTTGAGCAAAGACCTCCGGATGAAGCTCCCACTCCCCCGGATGAAAAGTCTGGCGACTTAGAAAATCCGCCTCCCAGTTCTCCACGCCTGGGATGTAGATCGCTGACAGGTGGCAAGAGTGAGACTCTGCCCAGCGAATTATCTTTGAGACTTCCAACATCGCTAGGGAACTTCTGGTTCCCCCTTGATGTTTGATGTAAGCCACAGTCGTGATGTTGTCCGACTGAAATCTGATGAACCTCAGAGTTGCTAACTGAGGCCAAGCTAGGAGAGCATTGAATATTGCTCTTAACTCCAGAATATTTATTGGGAGGAGTTTCTCCTCCTGAGTCCATAATCCCTGAGCTTTCAGGGAATTCCAGACTGCTCCCCAGCCTAGAAGGCTGGCGTCTGTTGTTACAATCGTCCAATCTGGCCTGCGAAAGGTCATCCCCTTGGACAGATGTGGCCGAGAAAGCCACCATAGAAGAGAATCTCTGGTCTCTTGATCCAGATTTAGTAGGGGGGGACAAATCTGAGTAATCCCCGTTCCACTGACTTAGCATGCACAATTGCAGTGGTCTGAGATGCAGGCGCGCAAATTGTACTATGTCCATTGCCGCTACCATTAAGCCGATTACTTCCATGCACTGAGCTACTGACGGGTGTGTAATGGAGTGAAGGACACGGCAAGCATTTAGAAGTTTTAATAACCTGGCCTCTGTCAGGTAAATTTTCATCTCTACAGAATCTATAAGAGTCCCTAGAAAGGGAACTCTTGTAAGTGGTAATAGAGAACTCTTTTCCACGTTCACCTTCCACCCATGCGACCTCAGAAATGCCAGAACTATCTCTGTATGAGACTTGGCAGTTTGAAAACTTGACGCTTGTATCAGAATGTCGTCTAGGTACGGAGTCACCGCTATGCCTCGCGGTCTTAGTACCGCCAGAAGTGATCCTAGAATTTTTGTAAAGATTCTTGGAGCCGTAGCTAATCCGAAGGGAAGAGCTACAAACTGGTAATGCCTGTCTAGGAAGGCAAATCTCAGATACCGGTAATGGTCCTTGTGAATCGGTATGTGAAGGTAGGCATCCTTTAGATCCACTGTGGTCATGTACTGACCCTCTTGGATCATGGGAAGGATGGTTCGAATAGTTTCCATTTTGAATGATGGAACTCTTAGAAATTTGTTTAGGATTTTTAAGTCCAAGATTGGCCTGAAGGTTCCCTCTTTCTTGGGAACCACAAATAGGTTTGAATAGAATCCCTGCCCGTGTTCCGTCCGCGGAACTGGGTGGATTACCCCCATTAGTAAGAGGTCTTGTACACAGCGTAGAAACGCCTCTTTCTTTATTTGGTTTGCTGATAACCTTGAAAGATGAAATCTCCCCCGTGGAGGAGAAGTTTTGAAGTCCAGGAGATATCCCTGAGATATGATCTCCAACGCCCAGGGATCCTGGACATCTCTTGCCCAAGCCTGGGCGAAGAGAGAAAGTCTGCCCCCCACTAGATCCGTTTCCGGATAGGGGGCCCTCTCTTCATGCTGTTTTGGGGGCAGCAGCAGGTTTCTTGGCCTGCTTGCCCCTGTTCCACGACTGGTTAACTTTCCAGCCCTGTCTGTAACGAGCAACAGCTCCTTCCTGTTTTGGAGCGGAGGAAGTTGATGCTGCTCCTGCCTTGAAGTTACGAAAGGCACGAAAATTAGACTGTTTGGCCTTTGATTTGGCCCTGTCCTGAGGTAGAGCATGGCCCTTACCTCCCGTAATGTCAGCAATAATTTCTTTCAAGCCGGGCCCGAATAAGGTCTGCCCTTTGAAAGGAATATTAAGCAATTTAGATTTAGAAGTCACGTCAGCTGACCAGGATTTAAGCCATAGCGCTCTGCGCGCTTGGATGGCGAATCCGGAGTTCTTAGCCGTAAGTTTGGTTAAATGCACAACGGCATCAGAAACAAATGCGTTAGCTAGCTTAAGTGTCTTAAGCTTGTTGATTATTTCATCCAATGGAGCTGAGCGAATGGCCTCTTCCAGAGACTCAAACCAGAATGCTGCCGCAGCAGTGACAGGCGCAATGCATGCGAGGGGCTGTAAAATAAAACCTTGTTGAACAAACATTTTCTTAAGGTAACCCTCTAATTTTTTATCCATTGGATCTGAAAAGGCACAACTATCCTCCACTGGGATAGTGGTACGCTTAGCTAAAGTAGAAACTGCTCCCTCCACCTTAGGGACCGTCTGCCATAAGTCTCGTGTGGTGGCGTCAATAATACCTCCCCTAGCAATGTGCGGAGGTTCTCTAGCTTAAATTTAAAATTGGAAATATCTGAATCCAGTCTCCCTGGATCAGATCCGTGACCCACAGAATGAAGCTCTCCGTCCTCACGTTCTGCAAACTGTGACGCAGTATCTGACATGGCTCTCATCTCATCCGCGCGCTCTATCCTTAACCCAGAGCTATCACGCTTGCCTCTTAATTCTGGCAACTTAGATAATACTTCTGTCATAACAGTAGCCATGTCTTGCAAAGTGATTTGTAAGGGCCTCCCTGATGTACTTGGCGCCACAAAATCACGCACCTCCTGAGCGGGAGGCGAAGGTACTGACACGTGAGGAGAGTTAGTCGGCATAACTTCCCCCTCGTCGTCTGGTGATAATTTCTTTACATGTAAAGATTGACTTTTATTTAAAGTAGCATCAATGCAATTAGTACACAAATTTCTATTGGGCTCCACATTGGCCTTTAAACATAGTGAACAAAGAGATTCATCTGAGTCAGACATGTTTAAACAAACTAGCAATGAGACTAGCAAACTTGGAAATACTTTTCAAAATTAATTTACAAGCAATATAAAAAACGTTACTGTGCCTTTAAGAAGCACAGAAAAACTGACACAGTTGAAATAACAATGACCAAAATAGTTATAGCAACCAAATTTTCACAGTAAATGTATTAAGTTAGCAAAGGATTGCACCCACCAGCAAATGGATGATTAACCCCTTAGTACCCAAAAACGGATAACAATTATATAATTAACGTTATTCTCACAGTCAAATACACTGTCACAGGACTGCTGTGCCTGATTACATCCCTCAAAATGGATTTTTAAGACCCCTGAGCTCTCTAGAGACGATCTGGATCATGGAGGATGAAGTAGACAGATTGTGACTGAATTTTTACTGCGCAAAAAAGCGCTAAAATAGGCCCCTCCCACTCATATTACAACAGTGGGGAAGCTCAGAAACTGTTTCTATGCAGAAAACAAAAATGGCCATGTGGTAAAAATCATGCCCTAATAAGTTTTATCACCAAGTACCTCACAAAAACGATTAACAAGCCAGTAAACGTTTTAAACATACATTTGAAAGTTATGTATTATTATTAATAAGCCTGCTACCAGTCGTTTTTACTGCAGTTAAGGCTCATACATTATTTCAGTATTAACAGTATTTTCAGAGTCAATTCCATTCCTTAGAAAAATACATTCAGTGTACACACACACACACACACATCAGCCTGATACCAGTCGCTATCACTGCATTTAAGGCTGAACTTACCTTACAATGGTATCAGCAGTATTTTCTCAGTCAATTCCATTCCTCAGAAAATAAATTACTGCACATACCTCATTTGTTGCAGGGGAGCCCTGCATGCTATTCCCCTTCTCTGAAGTTACCTCACTCCTCAGATGAGAAACAGCCAGTGGATCTTAGTTACGTCTGCTAAGACCATAGAAAAAAACCCAGGCAGATTCTTCTTCTAATGCTGCCTGAGAATAAACAGCACACTCCGGTGCCATTTAAAAATAACAAACTTTTGATTGTAGAAATAAACTAAGTTAAAAAATACCACAGATCTCTCACAGCTTCCTTTTTAGTTAGGCTGCAAGAGAATGACTGAGTATGATAGGTGAGGGGAGGAGCTATATAGCAGCTCTGCTGGGTAATTCTCTTGCAGTTTCCTGTTAGGAAGAGATATATTCCATAAGTAATGGATGACCCGTGGACTGACTACACTTAACAGGAGAAAAGAACGCTTTTATTGCAAAAAAACCCCAGCACCTTTATAATCCCAATGGCTGGGGCACTCTCCACCTCCTAGACCCAGACAGCTAATAGTGAAAACGCTCTCCTTAGGAGTGATGTCCGCAGCATTATCGTAGGAAAAGAAAAAGACCGCACCCAGTCACATGGTGCGTAGGACAAGACTTCCCCTGCTATGAAAAAAGGTGCTAAGCTATTATGAGGAGCGCAACACTAAAAAACGAAAGTGAAACCTGTTTGTTCCAAGCCAAAAGCACACAGTCTATGAGCCCCAAAAAACCTAAATCTATGCTTAACCTGATAAATGTTTTTATTATTTATTTATAGATACAGTGAGTCCACAAAATCATCAATTACAGTTGGGAATATCACTCCTGGCCAGCAGGAGGCGGCAAAGAGCACCACAGCAAAGCTGTTAAGTATCACTTCCCTTCCCACCAACCCCAGTCATTCGACCAAAGGAAAAGGTGAGAAAGGAAACCACACAAGGTGTAGAGGTGCCTTAGGTTTAAATACAAAAACTGTCTCCAATAAAAATGGGAGGGCCGCAGACTCACCATATCTAGAAATAAATAAATTTATCAGGTAAGCATATATTTTGTTTTCTTTCTTAAGACACAGTGAGTCCACAGAATAATCAATTACTGTTGAGAATCAATACCCAAGCTAGAGGACACCGATGATTAGGGAGGGGCAAGACAGGTAACCTAAACAGAAGACACCACTACTTGCAAAACCTCTCACCCAAAGGAAGCCTCATCCGAAGCGAAAGTATCAAATTTATAAAATTTTGAAAAAGCGTGCAAAGAAGACCAAGTTGCTGCCTTGCAAATCTGCTCCTCAGAGGCCTCATTCTTGAAGGCCCATAAAGAAGAAACAGCCCTAGTGGAATGAGCTGTGATTCTCTCAGGAGGCTGCTGTCCAGCAGTCTCATACGCCAAACGAATATTACTTCTCAACCAGAGAGAAAGAGAAGTGGAAGTATCATTCTGACCTTTGCGTTTACCAGAAAAACAAACGCCGAAGACTGACGAAAGTCCTTAGTCGCCTGCAAATTTAAGAACATGCACCACATCTAGGTTGTGCAACAAACGTTCCTTATGAGAAGAAGGATTAGGACAGAGAGAAGGAACAACAATTTCCTGATTAATATTTCTATCCGAAATAACCTTAGGAAGAAAACCAAACTCTGTACGAAGAACTGGCTTATCTGCATGAAATATGAGATAAGGCGAATCGCACTGCAAAGCCAAGAGTTCAGAGACTCTCCTTGCAGAAGAGATAGCAGTAAGAAACAAAACCTTCCAAGATGACCACTTAATATCTATGGAATGCAATGGCTCAAACGGAGCCTGTTGCAAAACTTTAAGAACAAGGTTTAGACGCCAAGGTGGAGCAACAGATTTAAACACCGGCCTGATAAAAATATTGCACATCTGGCACATCCGCCAGACGCTTGTGCAGCAAAATAGATGGGGCAGAGATCTGACCTTTCAGAGTACTGAGAAGACAAACCCTTCTCCAGACCTTCCTGGAGAAAGGATAAAATTATTGGAATCCTGACTCTACTCCAAGAGTATCCCTTGGATTCACACCAATAAAGATATTTACACCATATCTTATGGTAAATCTTTCTAGTGACAGGCTTACGAGCCTGAATCATGGTTTCAATGACCGACTCAGAAAATCTGTGCTTGGATAAAATTAAGTGTTCAATCTCCAAGCAGTCAGCTTCAGAGAAACGAGATTTGGATGAAGAAAAGGACCCTTAAGCAGAAGGTCCTTCCTCAGAGGGAGTCTCCACGGTGGTAGAGGCGACATTTCCACTAGGTCTGCATACCAGATCCTGCGAGGCCACGCAGGAGCTATTAGAATCACAGACGCTCTCTCCTGCTTGATCCGAGCAAAAACTCGTGGAAGGAGAATAAACAGAGGGAGGAAACAGATATGCCACCCTGAAGTTCCAAGGAACTGCCAGAGCATCTATCAGAAGAGCCTGAGGATCTCTTGACCTCGAGCTGTACTTTGGGAGCTTGGCGTTCTGACGAGACGCCATCAGATCCAATTTCGGTAACCCCCATTTGGTTGTTAACTCGGAGAACACATTCGGATGGAGTTCCCACTCCCCGGGATGGAAAGTCTGTCTTCTCCTGGGATGTGGATGGCAGATAGACAGCAATTGTGGGCCTCCGCCCACTGAATGATTTTTACCACCTCCTTCATGGCTAAGGAACTCTGACTCCCCCCCTGAAGGTTGATGTAGGCCACCGAGGTTATGTTGTCCGACTGGAATCAGATAAAACGGGCTAGGGCTAACTGAGATCAAGGTATTGAAGAAGGCTCTCAACTCCAGAATGTTTATGGGGAGAGTCGATTCCTCCTGGGACCAGAGCCCCTGTGCCTTCAACGAGTCCCAGACCGCTCCCCAGCCCTTCAGGCTGGTGTCCGTGGTCACAATCACCCATGATGGTCTCTGAAAGCATGTGGTCTTGACACAGCCACAACGGCAGAGAGTCTCTTGTCGATTGATCCAGAACTATCCTCTGCAAAAGGTCTGCATAGTCCCCGTTCTATTTACTGAGCATGCATAACTGAAGCGCCCTCAAATGGAATCGAGTAAAGGGAACTATGTCCATGGAAGCCACAATCAGACCAATTACTTCCAAATATTGGGCCACTGATGGCCGTACAGCCGATTGCAGAGCTAGGCAAGAGGAAAGAATCTTGGCTCTTCTGACCTCGGTCAGAAAAATATTCATTGATAGGGAGAGTCTATAATGGTTCCTAAGATCACACTTGTAGCCGGAATAAGGGAACATTTTTCCAAATTTACCTTCCATCCGTGGGTACAAAGCAGGGACAACAGGATCTGTGTGTGAGATTCTGCTTGATGAAAGGATGGCGCCTGAACCAAAATAGGTGCCACTGCAATTCCCCTGGACCGGATTACTGCCAACAGAGCTCCCACAACCTTTGAGAAAATTCTGGGGGTTGGGGCTAGGCCAAACGGAAGCACTACAAATTAAAAGTGTTTGTCCAGATAAGCAAATCTCAGAAATTTGTGATGATCCCTGTGAATAGGAACATGTAGGTTCAGGTCTATGATTGTCATGAATTGACCCTGTTGAACCAGAGGCAGAATAGAGCAGAAGGACGGCACTCTGAGAAATTTGTTGAGGAATTTTAGATCTAGAATAGGTCTGAAAGTTCCCTCTTTTTGGGCACCACGAATAGGTTGAAATAGAACCCGAGACCCTGTTCCTGAATTGGGACTATCACTCCTAGGAGGAAAAGCTCCTGTACACATTTCAAGGAATGCCTCTTTTTTTACCTGGTCTACAGATAATCTTGAGAGGTGGAATCTGCCCCTGGAAGGGAAGGTCTTGAATTGTAACTTGTACCCGTGGGATACTATGTCCACTGCTCACGGGTCCGGAAAATCTTGCTCCTAAGCCTGGGAAAACAGAGAGTCTGTCCCCTACTTGATCCGCTCACGGATCGGGGGCAAACCCTTCAAGCTGACTTCTATTCAGCTCTACGCTTCTTAGATTGCTTCCCCTTGTTCCAAGACTGACAGGGCTTCAAAGAAGGCTTGGACTGATCCTGCTTGGTAGAGGAGGCAGAAGATTTACCTCTGAAGTTACGAAAGGAACGAAAATTACTCTGACGTCCTTTCGATTTGTTCTTCCTATCTTGAGGCAGAAAGGATCCTATACCACCCATGATATCAGAAATAATTTCTGGCAGACCCGGCCCAAACAAGGTCTTACCCTTGTAAGGAATCGCCAAAAGCTTAGATTTAGAAGAAACATCCACTGACCAAGATTTCAACCATAGCGCTCTACGTGCCAAAATTGCAAAACCAGATATTTGTAAAGAAGTGTCAGTAATAAAGGAATTGGCTAATTTGAGAGCCTTTATCCTATCCTGCATCTCTTCCAAAGGAGTCTCTGCTTGGAGGGACTCAGACAAGGCGTCAAACCAATAAGCTGCTGTACTTGTCACAGTAGCAATACACATCGCTGGTTGCCTCCAGCTTCTTGTCCATAGGGTCTTTGAAAGAGCAACTATCCTCAATGGGAATAGTAGTCCTCTTGGCCATTGTAGAAATCGCCCCTTCCACCTTGGGAACCGTCTGCCATGACTCCTTAATAGAGTCAGCCACCAGGAACATCTTCCTAAAAACTGGAGATGGGGAAAAAGGAATTCCCGGTCTCTCCCATTCCCGTGCAATACGGTCTGTAGCACGGTCTGGCACCAGAAACAACTCTCCAGGAGAGGGTACATCAAAATATCTATTTAATTTACTAGATTTCTTAGGGTTGACAAGGACAGGAGTATCGGAGTGGTCCAAAGTAGCCAAAACCTCCTTTAACAAAACACAAAGGTGTTCAAGCTTGAATCTGAAGGAAACCACTTCAGCATCAGAAGAAGGAAGTATACTGTCCGAATCTGAGATTTTACCCTCAGAGGCAACAGAAGTATCCCCCTCTTCCGATATATGTAAAAGAACAACTTGGTTAGCCTGCACTGGATCAGAAACCTTACTATCCGATTCTCTAATTTTCCTCTTAAGCCTCCCCTGAAGCATGGGGATGGCAGCTAGCGCCTCAGATACCACAGAGGATACCTGGGCAGCAATTTCAGCCTTCAAATAAACTCCGTCAGGAGATTGTGAGGAACCGCAGGGCACTGCATGTAACGCTGATAAAGTCTGGGACGCTTGAGGAGAAGGCTGTGGCATTGCCTGAACAGCTTCAACCTGAGAGTAAGATGGCTCAGAAACAAAAAAGTCTATCTTTATACATTAAAATTCTTTCAATGCAAGAAAAACAAAAAGACAAAGGGGGTACGACCTGGGAATCCAAGCAAAGTCTGCACTCTATGGAAGGCAACAACCCTTGGTCCATATTGCAAGGAAAATGTACAAATCCCCCCAAAAATAATTAAAATAAAATTTGTTTTTATTTTTAGTACGCTTGCAAGACTCATGACGTGAAGGGAGCTCCTGATAAGATCCAACAACAACGAGGCACAGGAAGTTACTATGGCCGCATCCGTATAGAAAAGCGTGCGCTAGCAAGCCTTGCCGAAAGAAGAAGGATCCGCCTCTGCTGTGACGTCAGAGGCGGTCCCGTCGGCCATATTTACTGGCAAAAAAATGGAAATTAGAACCTGATATGCTAGACAGCCTGTTCACAATTAAAACAATTGGACCCACACCAAAACGTACTGAGCCACCAAGGATCTTAGGTACCCATACACACACAGCCCTAAAGATCAAAATCTCTAACCAGTCACGCAGTGCTCCGCATCCTGCCCATATGATTCCTGACTTCAGGAATATGTAAGTCCCGCATAAGGTGCATTCTAATTAACTGCTGGAGTGCCACACTTTCATAAGTATTAAAAAGGCACTTACCTGCACCCTTGACTGTCCGGCAGGAGGACAGCTCACCTGGCATGAGAGGAAGCCACTCCTCACAAAGACCTGTAGATCAGAAAAAGGACAGAGTAAGTCTGCTCTGGTTTTTTACGTGCGGGCAGCAATATATGTTAGGAAAACTGAGTGAGGCCCACCCCACAAGTTCCTAACTGCATGAAAGCCACCAAAGCCCTACTGAAGAGACTAACGTGGAGTACAGCTAGACCCAACATGTCAGGAAAGACCAGAGAAAACCTGCTCCGGCTTTCAAAATAATAAACTCTTGATAGAAGAATCTCTAACAGACACCTAAACTTAACCTCCTCCTTGCATTTAAGGCAAAGAGAAACATAAATTATGACTTACCAGATAATTTCCTTTCCTTCGATACAGGGAGAGTCCACAGCTGCATTCATTACTTGTGGGAATATAGAACCTGGCCACCAGAAGGAGGCAAACACACCCCAGCCAAAGGCTTAAACACCTCCCCCACTTCCTCCATCCCCCAGTCATTCTGACAAAAAAAACAAGGAAAAGTAGGGGATATATCAGGGTTAAAAAGGTGCCAGAAGAAAAAACTATTTAAAATTTAGGGCCGCTCACCGGAGAGCACGGACGGGAGCTGTGGACTCTCCCTGTATCGAAGGAAAGGAAATTATCTTGCAAGTCATAATTTATGTTTTCCTGCTACATACAGGGAGAGTCCACAGCTGCATTTATTACTTGTAGGAAAATTATACCCAAGCTACAGAGGACACTGAATGGTAACGGGCGGCTCAATCTGAGGGCACTACAGCTTTCAAGAAACCAACTCCAGAAGGCTTCCATAGAAGCAAAAATTCAAGGAAAAAAACGGAATGTTAGGATGAAAGTAGGACCAAGCATCCGACCAACAATCAGAACCATAGAAACTCATGTCAGAGACCCACAAAGATGTCACTGCACTCAAACTGCGACATAGACCTCTGAGGAGGCTCGTGTCCCGCTGTCTCCTAAAGCCAGCTAAACACATACCACCACCAAGAAGGAGGAACATAATAAGCTTCCAAACCTTGCACTCCCCAGAAATGAATAACCTAAAGGATATATGACCATCTAGGGAGAAAAAACTCAGAAAGCCCTGTTAGCAGGGAGAATCCAAGAAGGATAACATACTGTAATAGTTGGAAACACCTGATTATGACACGTGGAACTCAACTACAAACGAAATATGTCCTTGAATAAGATTCAACAACCACCTTTTGAACAGGTACAAAGGAGACCCGATGTAACTCCTGAAGGATAAATCCAACCCCAAAGGACCAGGAAAAAGACTTGCCGGTCCCGCTGCAGGCAGTGTCCTATCAAAACCTCTAAACCCTTGGAAGACCAAGGATCACTGGAACCAAGTACCAACAGATAGCAAAAACTACCTGTGAAAACATACCAGAGAAAGGAACCACAGCTTGGTCCATCTGCAACCTTCCACTTGCCAGGCAGCTAGGCCAACCCAGATTCTCTAGGCAGGCTGCCCCTCAAACAAAAACTAGCTAGACAAACCCTTCACCAGCTGATTTTAGAGGGGAAGAAGATATTCTAGGATCCAGAAGAAAGTCCGGACAAGCTAGGCCCTCTTGACACAAGAAGGGAGACCTCCACGCCTAAATTAGTAAACGAGTAACCAGAAACAAAAACTGAAGGGAAGACCGAAAAGAAAACCTTCTCTCAGCTAGCCTCCAAACCGTGATAACGCACTCACGGGTAATAAAAAGAGCAACAGACTCACAGATGTCCACTCCAAAGAGAAGCGAGCTATTTTCGAAAAAGAGAGACATGGCCGAAATTGAGAAGGTTACAAAAGACCTCCTTAGACTTTAAGAAAACTGCCACAGCAGGATTCAAAACTCCAAGCCTACAGCTTGCTAAACCGGAACCCATCTTGAGGCCACAAAGTCCAGTGGACCTCAGATGAGAACTCGATCTGCTTTCCTCAGATCCACAGTTGATATCCTCTGGATAGACAGAACAAACGGACGATCGCAAGTAACATCCGTTCCAAAAGAGCCATGGTGCACCTCCAGCCACCACCAATTCAAGACCCTCCCGTGTACACAGGAGGGACTCACTCAGACACAAAGAATTTACTAAGAGGTCCCGATTGGTATAAAGCCAGCAAACCAGACTTCAGAGCAAAATGCTCGACTGGGAAGAGAAACCCCTAAGAGAATTGGAAGGAAAATTCGGAGCCACAGATTCCAGAAACCACTATCACCCTGCTGACGGGGAAGAGACCAAGATAAAACTGCCCCGGTGTACCAGGATAAAGATCCCCCCACACCGGAAGATCAGAACCGAACACTGGAGAACGAATCCCCAATCGGTATCCAAAGGAAAAGACTGCTCAGACAGAAACAAAAACCCCAATGCTATGTCGAAGACGTGGACTGGGCTGAATCCATCACTCCCCCCACCGTGCCAATGAAGGCCTGAAGGTGAATTAGAGGGCAGAAACCAATAAAGTATTCTAACTTTGCATGAAGAAAAACAAAGAGCCTTCCTGTCTGTAAGACCAAGCTGTGTCCAAGGAGCCAATCTGGTGTCAACACCAGACAATCAGGTCTAGGCCCACCTCTGAGGGTGGAATCAGCAGAAAGCAATCCCAAAAAGGTGTACTAGTGGATTGGGAACCCCAGAACCGTCAATACTCGGGAGCCACCGCAGCACCTAGAAACAGGCTACTGCCACATTAAACCTCAGATCCCAAAGAAAACTAAGGATACACTGGACTGCTCTAGGCCAGAAAGATATCATCATCCTAAATCCCGGTAGAAAGAACCGTGAATTCACACTGACCAAAGAGATTTAACAGCTGCCTAAAATCATCGGACCCAGAAAGGACGGGGAAAACCCCACCCCATTGGACCACACCAACAGTGTAAAGACACTGTGAAGGGTACCGGGACAAGACTCCAAAAGTCACCTAGTCCAAAAAAGCCAGAAGGAAAGGCTCAACCCCGTCCTCTAGGACAGCGGTCGCCAACAAGTGGTCCACGAAAAGATGTTGGTGGTCCTTGACACCATCAAGCAGGAAGTAGTCTCCTCTGATGGTGTCACCCTGTTGTGCAGCAACTCTCTACAGTGCCTAGCTGGTCATCAGTGAAAATGGAGGAGTTAAATTGCAATCTCCCTACTCATTAGGAAGTATTCTCTCAGTTTTGTCATTCAGTTAGTTAATTCCAAAAAATAATTCTTAAACATGTAAATATATACATAATGTAAACTTAGCTATGGTTATACTAGTTATGTACAGTATGTGTGTGTGTGTATATATATATATATATATATATATATATATATATATAAATTATTATTATGTTAGTGGTCCACGGGATTCAAAATTGTGAGTTTAGTGGTCCCTGAGATCCGAAAGGTTGGCGACCCCTGCTCTAGGACCCCCATGATCCAGCATCAAGCGCCCATCCAAAAGAACCTAAGACAGGTTCTACCTGTCCCACTGTATAGATGGACCTGCTCTGCCTGGACCAGAAAAGCTCCTTCACTAAAGTAGAAAGAAAGAACAGACCTAACTATTACCCAAAACAGGTCCTGCCCGTTATCAAGGGTACGGCACGTCTGTCATAGAAAATATAACAAAAAGTATTCTTAAGTCCCAGCAGTGCTAGGAAACAGAGAATAACTAAACGGAAATAAGCTCTGAGGCTTAACTTTCATTTCTAGAAAATCGAGGGAACATCACCCTGACCAAAGATCTAGAAGCTTCCATTGGAAAACTCCAACAATATCTGACTATCAAAGACGATAGTACCAAAATCCCATGTGACGAAACATCTTTTTAAGAAGATTTTCTATAACAACCCAGAGCTCTAAAAAAGGAGAGTGCAAACAAAAAACAGGTCCGGCCTGTAATACGACACAATCCCCCATAGAGCTCGGAACTGGAAATCTAAATAAAGGGTAACACAAGACGACAAGGAATAGGATCCTGTCCTTCCATCGTCTAGTTAACTTCATTATCAGATTTAGAGGACTGAGATGCAACTGACAGATCAGTACTAGGCACCTCTAACATCGCCAAAACCTCTCTTTTATGAGTAAATGCAGGAGTGCCAATCTAAATCTAAATGCTAAGCCCTCTGCAGTCGGAGGACCCAAGTCAGCAGACTCCTACCAAGGAGGATCTCCCACTGAAGACTCAGAGGGAACTGCATCCCCAGAGTACTGATCGGATACAATCGTTATTTTACACGAGTGTCCATGGGCAGGAGAGCCCGGATTACTCCCCTTCGCTTACGTGTAGCAGGGATAGGTAACATAGCTAAGGCGGTAGAGATGGCCATGCAGAACTGCATAGTAACCTCTGGTGTAAACAAACCACTTACAGGCGAAGGAGGGTCAGAACCCGGTACAACAGCATATGTAGGAAAAGAATAGGGAACACACCTCACTGGACAAAGAGTCCTCAGAGGAGGATGGCTCAGTGGTCTCTAACATCTCAACCTTGGTTGATGAGAACACCCTATTGCAGCATATGGAACATAATTGAGAGGGCTGGAGTACCCAGGCCTCCTCACAATATACACAGGTATCAAAATCTGTATCGGAGGAATCTTCTAAAATATCAGAATCCTCCATAACTCGTCTATATAAAATTATAGAAAAGGAAAAACAACTGGCACCTTTTACCCCCAATGGCTGGGGCACTCACCACCTCCTATGACCCAGACAGACAGAGAAGATGCTCTTCTTCGCAGACAGGAGAATAGAGAAGATGGCAAAAAACTTGACTACTCCCAGTCACATGGTGCTCATGCAGGACCAGGCTCTTCTAAGGAAAAAGCCTGCCATCTTAATTAAAAGAAACTGTGCAGCTCTCCAATGAAAATAACCTGTATGTTCTGTATCAGCCTAGGAGCCCAAACGTTCTTACACATAAGCAGTCAAATCACATAACAATAGACGATTAAAAAGTCCCACTGTTCAATAATTCCCCTCAGGAGACATTAAACCTTGATAAAGATAAAGGAGTCCCACTGTGACCCTGTCTTCTATCGTTAACAAGTGTATAAGTAATGAAAACTATCTTACCAGAATCTATGCCGTGGAACAGTGACACGGTCCTTAAAGTTTGACAGATTGTAGCAGCGCCTCTGACATGGACTTGAGTGAAGAAAGCAGGCAGCGAAAGTCGTCAACGCTGATTGCTTAAGTAGCTGTTAATATGAGTCTGGATGGGTTTGCAGAAAGACTCTCCCTGCATCTCCAGACTAACTTTTGTCAATGCTCTCACTGAGAGGCTGAAAAGACTACTTAAAACTCCAGTTCCATCTCGAAGAGTACTACCCTCCATAAGGAACTACTCCGAAAACTTCTGATACTTCTCTGCCAACCTCCTGTGACGAAAGGCAAAGAATGATTGGAGGATGGAGGAAGTGGGGGAGGTATTTAAGCCTTTGGCTGGGGTGTCTTTGCCTCCTCCTGGTGGTCAGGTTCTATATTCTCACAAGTAATGAATGCAGCTGTAGACACTATCCCTGTATGTAGAAGAAAATGACTAGGTTTGGTGGGAAAGGAAATGATACTTAATAGCGTTGCTGTGGTGCTCTTTGCCTCCTCCTGCTGGCCAGGAGTGATGATTCCATGGACTCACCGTATCTTAAGAAAGAAACTCTTACATAAAAGCAGTTATAAATAACCCCTTGCTGTTTAAATAATCTCTCTGAAGGAGATATTTACCCTTGATCCTATTGAGGCATAAAGGAGTCACACTTTGACCCTGTATAGTAAAAGTGTATATATAAAAACGTTCTTACCCTCCAGCATCCATGCTGTGGAACAGACAGCCTCTTAAGTGTGACAGTATTGCAGCGACGGTCTGACATGGACTTAAGTGTGTAACAGCAAGCAGTGAAACTCGTCAACACTGATTGCTCAGGAGCTGTTAGGCGACAGTCTGGATGGGTTCGCAGAAAAACGTTCCCTGCATCTCCAGACTCTAACTTTCATCAATACTCTCACTGAGAGGTTGACATATTTACTTAAAATTCCAGTCCTTTCTTGAAGTGAACATATTACAGGACTATCCAAATCTTCTGACACTTCTCTGCCACCTCCTATAGTGACGAAAGGCAAATAATGACGGGGGATAGGGGAAGTGGGAGAGATATTTAAGCATTTGGTTGTGGTGTCTTTACCTCCTCCTGGTGGCCAGGTGTTGCATTTCCCAACAGTAAGGAATAAAGTTGTGGACTCTCCCTGCCTTATGGAAGGAAAATGTTAATTAAAACCTGTTTTAACATAAACTAAAACTAGGGCTGTGCGATTAATCAACTTCTTTACTTACATTCCACAAGAAGCAATCACTGATTGCTCTTTCAGGGTGTGCAGACTAGAAAGTGTCTTCCTAAAGCATCACCAGGGATGCTTCCTGGTCCGCTCCCCTGGAGGAGTGATCAGTGAATGGTTCTTGTGGTTACGAGGTAAAGAAGCCTTTCTGTTTTCCCCTGGAGGAGTGATTCTATACAGGCAGTGCTCAATGCTGCTTCCTATCAGTAAAGCGGTTAAATCAATTTTAGAAAGTGTCTTGTAGAGCAGTAGCAGTTATACAGAGTCAGCTGACCATTGATAATTTATCAGCACACAGGGGTCTCAAGCAGAAAGTGGTAGCAGCTATTCCAGCATGGCATGGAAACCAAAGAAATTATGCAGCACAAGGCTGTTTATCCACAGTCTGCTACTGGGTTGTCCATTACATCCGTGCCTTGCTGACATAAAAACATAATTTATGTAAGAACTTACCTGATAAATTCATTTCTTTCATATTAGCAAGAGTCCATGAGCTAGTGACGTATGGGATATACATTCCTACCAGGAGGGGCAAAGTTTCCCAAACCTTAAAATGCCTATAAATACACCCCTCACCACACCCACAATTCAGTTTAACGAATAGCCAAGAAGTGGGGTGATAAGAAAGTGCGAAAGCATAAAAAATAAGGAATTGGAATAATTGTGCTTTATACAAAAATCATAACCACCACAAAAAAAGGGCGGGCCTCATGGACTCTTGCTAATATGAAAGAAATGAATTTATCAGGTAAGTTCTTACATAAATTATGTTTTCTTTCATGTAATTAGCAAGAGTCCATGAGCTAGTGACGTATGGGATAATGATTACCCAAGATGTGGATCTTTCCACACAAGAGTCACTAGAGAGGGAGGGATAAAATAAAGACAGCCAATTCCTGCTGAAAATAATCCACACCCAAAATAAAGTTTAATGAAAAACATAAGCAGAAGATTCTACCAAAAACTGCTTCAGAAGAAGAAAATACATCAAAATGGTAGAATTTAGTAAAAGTATGCAAAGAGGACCAAGTTGCTGCTTTGCAAATCTGATCAATCGAAGCTTCATTCCTAAATGCCCAGGAAGTAGAAACTGACCTAGTAGAATGAGCAGTAATCCTCTGAGACGGAGTTTTACCCGACTCAACATAGGCAAGATGAATTAAAGATTTCAACCAAGATGCCAAAGAAATGGCAGAAGCTTTCTGGCCTTTTCTAGAACCGGAAAAGATAACAAATAAACTAGAAGTCTTTCGGAAAGACTTAGTAGCTTCAACATAATATTTCAAAGCTCTAACAACATCCAAAGAATGCAACGATTTCTCCTTAGAATTCTTAGGATTAGGACATAATGAAGGAACCAAAATTTCTCTACTAATGTTGTTGGAATTCACAACTTTAGGTAAAAATTCAAAAGAAGTTCGCAACACCGCCTTATCCTGATGAAAAATCAGAAAAGGAGACTCACAAGAAAGAGCAGATAATTCAGAAACTCTTCTGGCAGAAGAGATTGCCAAAAGGAACAAAACTTTCCAAGAAAGTAATTTAATGTCCAATGAATGCATAGGTTCAAACGGAGGAGCTTGAAGAGCCCCCAGAACCAAATTCAAACTCCAAGGAGGAGAAATTGACTTAATGACAGGTTTTATACGAACCAAAGGTTGTACAAAACAATGAATATCAGGAAGATTAGCAATCCTTCTGTGAAAAAGAACAGAAAGAGCAGAGATTTGTCTTTCAAGGAACTTGCGGACAAACCTTTATCTAAACCATCCTGAAGAAAAATAAGTCTTCCAGACTCTATAATATATCTCTCTAGATACAGATTTACGAGCCTGTCACATAGTATCAATCACAGAGTCAGAGAAACCTCTTTGACCAAGAATCAAGCGTTCAAACTCCATACCTTAAAATTAAGGTTTTGAGATTCTGATGGAAAAAAGAACCTTGAGACAGAAAGACTGGTCTTAACGGAAGAGTCCACAGCTGGCAAGAGGCCATCCGGACAAGATCCGCATACCAAAACCTGTGAGGCCATGCTGGAGCTACCAGCAGGACAAATGAGCATTCCTTTAGAATATTGGAGAATACCCTTGGAAGAAGAACTAGAGGCGGAAAGATATAGGCAGGATGACACTTGTAAGGAAGAGATAATGCATCCACTGCCTCCGCCCGAGGATCCCGGGATCCGGACAGATACCAGGTAAGTTTCTTGTTTAGATGAGAAGCCATCAGATCTATTTCTGGGAATTCCCACATTTGAATAATCTGAGGAAATACCTCTGGGTGAAGACCATTCGCCCAGGTGCAACGTTTGGCGACTGAGATAATCCGCTTTCCAATTGTCCATACCTGGGATATGAACCGCAGAGATTAGACAGGAGCTGGATTCCGCCCAAACCAAAATTCGAGATACTTCTTTCATAGCCAGAGGACTGTGAGTCCCTCCTTGATGATTGATGTATGCCACAGTTGTGACATTGTCTATCTGAAAACAAATGAACAACTCTCTCTTCAGAAAAGGCCAAGACTGAAGAGCTCTGAGAATTGCACGGAGTTCCAAAATATTGATCGGAAATCTCACCTCCTGAGATTCCCAAACCCCTTGTGCCGTCAGATACCCCCACACAGCTCCCCAACCTGTAAGACTTGCATCTGTTGAGATTATAGTCCAGGTCGGAAGAACAAAAAGAAGCCCCCTGAACTAAACGATGGTGATCTGTCCACCATGTCAGAGAGTGTCGTATAATCGGTTTAAAGATATTAATTGAGATATATTTGAGTAATCCCTGCACCATTGGTTCAGCATACAGAGCTGAAGAGGTCGCATGTGAAAACGAGCAAAGGAGATCGCATCTGATGCGGCAGTCCTAAGACCTAAAATTTCCATGCATAAGGCTACCAAAGGGAATGATTGTGACTGAAGGTTTTGACAAGCTGATATCAATGTTAAACTTCTCTTGTCTGACAAGGACAGAGTCATAGACACTGAATCTATCTAGAAACCTAAAAAGGTTACTCTTGTCTGAGGAATCAATGAACTGATTGGCAAATTGATCCTCCAACCATGAACTTGAAGAAACAACACAAGTCGATTCGTATGAGATTCTTCGAAAATGAGAAGACTGAGCAAGTACCAAGATATCGTCCAAATAAGGAAATACCAAAAACCCTGTTCTCTGATTACAGAAAGAAGGGCACCGAGAACCTTTGAAAAAAATTCTTGAAACTGAGGCTAGGCCAAACGGTAGAGCCACAAAACTGGTAATGCTTGTCTAAAAAGAGAATCTCAGACACTAAAAGTGATCTGGATGAATCGGAATATGCAGATACACATCCTGTAAATCTATTGTAGACATATAATGCCCTTGCTAAACAAAAGGCAGGATAGTCCTACAGTAACCATCTTGAATGTTGGTATCCTAACATAACGATTCAATAATGATAGATCCGGAACTGGTCTGAAAGAATTGACCTTCTTTGGTACAATGAAGAGATAAAATAAAACCCCAGCCCCTGTTCCAGAACTGGAACTGGCATAATTACTCCAGCCAACTCTAGATCTGAAACACATTTCAGAAATGCTGAGCCTTTGCTGTGTTAACTGGGACATGGAAAAGAAAAAAATCTCTTAGCAGGAGGTCTTAACTTGAAGCCAATTCTGTACCTTTCTGAAACAATGTTCTGAAACCAGAGATTGAGAACGGAATTGATCCAAATTTCTTTGAAGAAAACGTAATCTGCCCCATACCAGCTGAACTGGAATAAGGGCCGCACCTTCATGGGTACTTAGGAGCTGGCTATAGGTTTCTATAAGGCTTGGATATATTCCAAACTGGAAATAGTTTCCAAACTGATACCATTCCTGAGGATGAAGGATCAGGCTTTTGTTCCTTGTTGTGAGAAAAAGAACGAAAAATGATTATTAAACCTAAATTTACCTTGGATTTTTTATCCTTTGGTAAAAAAGTTCCCTTCCAGTTGAGATAATAATTTATTATCCTGGAAAGAAAGGGAAAGCAAAGTTGACTTAGAAGACATATCAGCATTCCAAGTTTAATCCATAAAGCTTTTCTAGCTAAAATAGCTAGAGACATATACCTGACATCAACTCTAATGATATCAAAAGATGGTATCACCAATAAAAATATTAGCATGTTATAGAATAATAATAATGCTATAAAATTATGATCTGTTACTTGTTGCGCTAAAACTTCTAACCAAAAAGTTGAAGCTGCAGCAACATCCGCTAAAAATATAGCAGGTCTAAGAAGATTACCTGAACATAAGTAAGCTTTTCTTAGAAAGGATTCAATTTTCCTATCTAAAGGATCCTTAAATGAAGTACTATCTGCCGTAGGAATAGTAGTACATTTAGCAGGAGTAGAGACAGCCCCAAACCTTAGGGATTTTGTCCCAAAAAACTCTAATCTGTCAGATGGCACAGGATATAATTGCTTAAACGTTTAGAAGGAGTAAAAGAATTACCCAAATTGTTCCATTCCCTGGAATTACTTCAGAAATAGCATCAGGGAGATTAAACACTTCTGGAATAACTACAGGAGATTTAAAAACCTTATTTAAACGTTTAGATTTAGTATCAAGAGGACCAGAATCCTCTATTTCTAAAGCAAATAATACTTCTTTAAATAAAGAACGAATAAATTCCATCTTGAACAAATACAAAGAATTATCAGCATCAACCTCTGAGACAGAAACCTCTGAACCAGAAGAACCATTATCAGTATCAGAATGATGATGTTCATTTAAAAATTCATCTGAAAAAAGAGAAGTTTTAAAAGACTTTTATGTAAACTAGAAGGAGAAATAACAGACATAGCCTTCTAAATGGATTTAAAAAATAAAATCTCTTATGTTTATCAGGAACACTCTGAAAATTAGATGTTGACGGAACAGCAACAGGTAATGTAACAGTACTAAAGGAAATTTTATCTGCATTAATAAGTTTGTCATGACATGCAATACAAACAACAGCTGGAGAAACAGATACCAAAAATTTATAGCAGATACACTTAGCTTGGTAGCTCCAGCACCGGGCAGTGATTTTCCTGAAGTATCTTCTGACTCAGTTGCAACGTGGAACATCTTGCAATATGTAATAGAAAAAACAACATATAAAGCAAAATTGATCAAATTCCTTAAATGACAGTTTCAGGAATGGGAAAAAAATGCCAGTGAACAAGCTTCTAGCAACCAGAAGCAATAAATAATGAGACTTAAATAATGTGGAGACAAAAGCGACGCCCATATTTTTTAGCGCCAAATAAGACGCCCACATTATTTGGCGCCTAAATGCTTTTGGCGCCAAAAATGACGCCACATCCGGAACGCCGACATTTTTGGCGCAAAATAACGTCAAAAAAATGACGCAACTTCCGGCGACACGTATGACGCCGGAAACGGAAAATAATTTTTGCGCCAAAAAAGTCCGCGCCAAGAATGACGCAATAAAATGAAGCATTTTCAGCCCCCGCGAGCCTAACAGCCCACAGGGAAAAAGAGTCAAATTTTTGAAGGTAAGAAAAAATGATTAATTCAAATGCATTATCCCAAATATGAAACTGACTGTCTGAAAAATAAGAAAAGTTGAACATTCTGAGTCAAGGCAAATAAATGTTTGAATACATATATTTAGAACTTTATAAACAAAGTGCCCAACCATAGCTTAGAGTGTCACAGAAAATAAGATTTACTTACCCCAGGACACTCATCTACATGTTTGTAGAAAGCCAAACCAGTACTGAAACGAGAATCAGCAGAGGTAATGGTATATATAAGAGTATATCGTCGATCTGAAAAGGGAGGTAAGAGATGAATCTCTATGACCGATAACAGAGAACCTATGAAATAGACCCCGTAGAAGGAGATCACTGCATTCAAATAGGCAATACTCTCCTCACATCCCTCTGACATTCACTGCACGCTGAGAGGAAAACCGGGCTCCAACTTGCTGCGGAGCGCATATCAACGTAGAATCTAGCACAAACTTACTTCACCACCTCCATCGGAGGCAAAGTTTGTAAAACTGAATTGTGGGTGTGGTGAGGGGTGTATTTATAGGCATTTTAAGGTTTGGGAAACTTTGCCCCTCCTGGTAGGAATGTATATCCCATACGTCACTAGCTCATGGACTCTTGCTAATTACATGAAAGAAATATGTAGTAGATGTGGTTAACCCCATAGCTACCAAAGAGAACTGCAGTGTAAATATGTTGCAGCCTCTTTGGTAGTCATGGGGTTAACTTTATTTACTGATATTTTATCTCAGCACCGCACAGATGTTTCTCATATAGCTGGACCTTATATGAGAGGTTCTACCTCTGTGCTCTGGTGCAGTGCTGAGTTGTTGAAAAAAGTAGCACTCAACAACACACTCCACTCTTGGAGACATATACCGACAGCTCTAATCATAAACAATAAGACCTTGTATAAAGTTATACACAGTTTAGCAATAGTTTAAACAGCAGACTCAAATGTTTTTGGCCTGCTGTTCCATTAAATAAAGTTGTTTCAGAAGTCTTTCTATCCGCCCTGAGGTGTGGGACTTCGAAAGAATATTTTGATATAGGAATCCAATATATAATAGGGATAAATGTATGTTGAAAAAATTACTTTAATAAAATCAGAACTAAAATCGCAATATTTCACAAAAAACAAACTAATACTGCAGTATTTGTTTTGCATTTCCAGCTACTCTTCACTAGCAGATAACAAAAATGTCCTCTATTTAACATGTGGTACGGGCATGTAAGTATGACAAGAAAAAAAATGGATGTATTTAGGATAGGAACATCAATTTAAATAAAATAAATTCTGAAATTACCTCTATCAGAAGAATAAAAATGGACTACAATTTTTGCTATAATGAAAGATTACTCAATGAACAATATACAACAAATATCCAGATGTTGACACATTGTAGAATATTTAAATCTCTCTAAATTTATACATAAACTGCTAAGACATAGCAAATAACAGCATGCACCTAATTAGAATTTACACACTGAAAAATTACTGTAAGGTTGCAGTTCTATGCTCTGTATCATTATTGCTCTCTTTTTGTTTGTATAACATTGACTAATAAAGTTACTGAGAATTGGAGAGAAATTCACTTTAATAGTGTGAATCTCTGTATGTAAATTATAACCACAATCAAGATGGCAAATTGTAGATTTTTAATGGAGAACCAACAAAAGTGTAATCAATATCAGAACACTTGTACCCTTAAAATGTGAAATGTTAGTACAGGAACCACTACTGCTATCCTCAGTGTGTAAACTACTAAACAACAATATCAATGTCTGCACACATTTTAAATTTGTTACATTTGCATATGTACCTGCTTATTGCAGAGCTCTAGAAGTTTATCTGTGAGGCGAGTTGCATCCCCAATGAATTTTCCAAGAGCGGGTTTCATATGAGTGGCTTTATCTAGTATCTCTTTGCATCTGTTTACACGCATTGGATAAGATGACTGAAAATAAATCAGACATGACTAGAAAGTTAGAATCTAACAATGCTATCAGAGTTGAATTATGCATGTACAAATAAGATAAAGATGTTTATTTCAATGTTTAAAGATGGACCAAACACTAACAAAATAAAATACATTATTAAATTAATCAATAAAAAAATTAAAGGGACACTCAATTCAAAATTAAACTTTAATGATTCAGATAGAGCAGCACTTTTAGACAACTTTTCAATTTGCTTCCATTAACAACATGTGTACAGTCTTTATATTTACTCTTTTTAAGTCACCAGCTCTTACTGAGCATGTGAGAGAATTCACAGAATATACGTAATGCATTTGTGATTGGCTGATGGTTGTCTCATGATACAGAAGGAGTGAAAATAGACATAACTTTGTCAGAAAAAATCTACTACTGATTTTAAGTACAGACTAAGTCCTATTGCATAGTCTTTTTATCATGCATTTGTTGATTATGCCGAGCTACTGTATTTACTGGTCCTTTCAGAATGAAAGAATAAAGAACTTTGGTTATAACAATGTTAAGTTACCTTGGAAACAGCAGTCATCATCCACATTGCCTGCTGGGGATATGCCAGGAAGACTTTGGCCACAATTTCCATCAGCACAGCAAATACTTCATCATGAGAGTGACAAATCCTAGAGATTAGCTGTGAGAAGGCTGTGAGGAACTGATATGGAGCAAGTTGGTTTTTGTGGTCAGTGATAACTTTGTTAATTTTGATCAAATCATTTTTCATTTGCAACCTATCGGCACGACCAGCTGTAAAATACAATAGTGGGTATATGTAATAGTGATGTGGCTACTTTTCTATAGACCTTATTGTCTATAGACTTGTGTGTATACTCAAAGATTGTGATAACAAGTAAATATCTAGTTCTTCAAATAAGAAATATGTAAGTAAATAAAATAACAATACCTTTTTCCCATTCATACACTTTTGCTCCAAAGTCAAGCCACAGAGAAAGCATTCGAGGCATTGACTGGTATATAAACTGGTTCCCATACTGTAGAGACCTTCAAATGCAAATTGAAGAAAAAAAATATATAGCTCAAAACATGTCTCTCCGCTATAGCCTAAACAGAGCTTAAATAAAACATTTTGCAGTTACAAAACTTTTCTGTTGGTTGATCTGGTTATCTATTACAAGACAAGAGTGAGAATTTGAAGAACATATCATAAACACCTTGGTTCAAACTCATTTTAAAAACTTCCATAGTTTTGCAGTTCCTTATCTCATAACTTTTGCTAATACCAATCATAGACCGATATGAGGCAAGGTTAGGCTTGTGAAGTCTGCAGTGTGCAATTCCAAATCTCAGAATTTGAAAATCAACAATTTTAGATTATATTGCTAAAATGTTTACTACATATAACTAAACATTTTATATTACAATCTTAACTTGTTTTATGTATGTTCTGTTGTATTAAATCCTTGGTTAGTCTGTGCATATCAATATATTGTAGCAGTATGTCAAAGAAGGAGATAGCAGCATTGCCTTCACAGTATTGAGAAACCAATGTTACTAGAGAACATCATCTAATAGCAATCACACGGTGTGAGGAGAAACCTAAAGAGATACTTTTTAGCGTGTATGAGGACAGGCTTAAAGGGTACATCTAAGATACGCAATTTATAATATTATAGTTTGTTTAATTGGCAAAGAGAGAATTTTTTAGTTAGCTTATGTTTCAGAGGAAGAAAAATTTGTGTGTATTTACTTCGGATACTTTAAACATTTTGCTATAAATTTTAGTAGTTCTCCAGTTCTTTATGGTTTAAATATTTTCATTAAGAATCTGATACGTTGATATTAGGTATTTATAAACACTGTACTTGTCCTATATTTGTAAAAGAGACTTCCACAAGGTCAGAAAGTTCATATTTCTGGATCATGGCACCATCCAAAAGAAACTTGTATTAATGTTATCCAGTAAATCAGTTCCAACATACCAGACTGTTTGAAGGCTGCAACAATGGGGGGGGGGGGGGGGGGAAAGATATACCCCTAAACACCTCTTGGTGAAGTGTATTTGGCTAGTAAGTTTGTTGGAGTATGACCTCAGGTATCTGCCTAGTTTTGTTTAATATGTAACCTAAATACACATTACTGTTATGGCTGTGACTGATAACCAAGAATCCTTAACATATGATGCTCTAAAAATGAAACATTGTTCTTCCATTATCAACCTGGTATTTCTGCATATGATAATATTGAATTTGAGATCTTAGCAGCACTTATTTAGAATGAAAACCCACAGTTTGTTTTAGGGGAGTAAAAAACATAATTTATGTAAGAACTTACCTGATAAATTCATTTCTTTCATATTGGCAAGAGTACATGAGATAGTGATGTATGGGATATACAATCCTATCAGGAGGGGAAAAGTTTCCCAAACCTCAAAATGCCTATAAATACACCCCTCACCACACCCGCAACTCAGTTTAACGAATAGCCAAGTAGTGAGGTGACAACAAAAAAGGAGTAAAAAAGCATGCAAAAAGAGGAACTGGAAATATAATTGTGCTTTTATACAAAAAATAAAAAACCATCATAAAAAGGGTGGGCCTCGCACGTCTGTGCATATATAAGGCAGGATAGACCATATGGTAGGCCCTTTCCTCCCCTCCCTACCCTCCCCTTTTCCTCTTCCTTTCTTAATCTTGTTTTCATTTTTTAACATTGTTTGTATTAGGCATCATTTATAGCAGTCCCGGAAAGTAGTGATATGAGTATGTGAAAAATGCTTATTAAAAAGTCAGTCTAATGATCTAGCTACACAAACAAAAAACATAATTTATGTAAGAACTTACCTGATAAATTCATTTCTTTCATATTAGCAAGAGTCCATGAGCTAGTGACGTATGGGATATACATTCCTACCAGGAGGGGCAAAGTTTCCCAAACCTCAAAATGCCTATAAATACACCCCTCACCACACCCACAAATCAGTTTAACGTATAGCCAAGAAGTGGGGTGATAAGAAAAAAGTGTGAAAGCATAAAAAATAAGGAATTGGAATAATTGTGCTTTATACAAAAAAATCATAACCACCACAAAAGGGTGGGCCTCATGGACTCTTGCTAATATGAAAGAAATGAATTTATCAGGTAAGTTCTTACATAAATTATGTTTTCTTTCAAGTAATTAGCAAGAGTCCATGAGCTAGTGACGTATGGGATAATGACTACCCAAGATGTGGATCTTCCACGCAAGAGTCACTAGAGAGGGAGGGATAAAATAAAGACAGCCAATTCCGCTGAAAAAAATCCACACCCAAAATAAAGTTTAAATCTTATAATGAAAAAAACTGAAAGTGCCTGAAGTACTTTTCTACCAAAAACTGCTTCAGAAGAAGAAAACACATCAAAATGGTAGAATTTAGTAAAAGTATGCAAAGAAGACCAAGTGGCTGCTTTGCAAATCTGATCAACTGAAGCTTCATTCCTATACGCCCAGGAAGTAGAAACTGACCTAGTAGAATGAGCTGTAATCCTTTGAGGCGGAGTTTTACCCGACTCGACATAGGCATGATGAAACAAAGATTTTAACCAAGATGCCAAAGAAATGGCAGAAGCCTTCTGACCTTTCCTGGAACCGGAAAAGATAACAAATAGACTAGAAGTCTTTCGGAAATCCTTAGTAGCTTCAACATAATATTTCAAAGCTCTAACTACATCCAAAGAATGCAACGAGTTTTCCTTAGAATTCTTAGGATTAGGACACAATGAAGGAACCACAATTTCTCTACTAATGTTGTTAGAATTCACAACCTTAGGTAAAAATTTAAAAGAAGTTCGCAACACGCCTTATCCTGATGAAAAATCAGAAAAGGAGACTCACAAGAAAGAGCAGATAATTCAGAAACTCTTCTAGCAGAAGAGATGGCCAAAAGAAACAAACTTTCCAAGAAAGTAATTAAATGTCCAGCGAATGCATAGGTTCAAACGGAGGAGCTTGAAGAGCCCCCAGAACCAAATTCAAACTCCAAGGAGGAGAGATTGACTTAATAACAGGTTTTATACGAGCCAAAGCTTGTACAAAACAATGAATATCAGGAAGACTAGCAATCTTTCTGTGAAAAAGAACAGAAAGAGCAGAGATTTGACCTTTCAAGGAACTTGCAGACAAACCTTATCCAAACCATCCTGAAGAAACTGTAAAATTCTAGGAATTCTGAAAGAATGCCAAGAAAAATGATGAGAAAAACACCAAGAAATGAAAATCTTCCAGACTCGATAATATATCTTCCTAGATACAGTTTTACGAGCCTGTAACATAGTATTAATCACAGAGTCAGAGAAACCTCTATGATTGAGAATCAAGCGTTCAATCTCCATACCTTCAAATTTAAGGATTTGAGAACCTCATGGAAAAAAGGACCTTGCGATAGAAGGTCTGGTCTTAACGGAAGAGTCCACGGTTGGCAAGTGGCCATCCGGACAAGATCCGCATACCAAAACCTGTGAGGCCATGCTGGAGCCACCAGCAGAATAAACGAACGTTCCTTTAGAATCTTGGAAAAAGAACTATAGGCGGAAAGATATAAGCAGGATGATACTTCCAAGGAAGTGACAATGTATCCACTGCTTCCGCCTGAGGATCCCTGGATCTGGACAGATACCTGGGAAGCTTCTTGTTTAGATGAGAAGCCATCAGATCTATTTCTGGAAGTCCCCATATTTGAACAATCTGAAGAAATACCTCTGGGTGAAGAAACCATTCGCTGTGATGTAGTGTTTGGCGACTGAGATAATCCGCTTCCCAATTGTCTATACCTGGGATACGAACCGCAGAAATTAGACAGGAGCTGGATTCCGCCCATACAAGTATTTGAGAGACTTCTTTCATAGCCAGAGGACTGTGAGTTCCTCCTTGATGATTGACATATGCCACGGTTGTGACATCGTCTGTCTAGAAACAAATGAACGACTCTCTCTTTAGAAGAAGCCACGATTGAAGAGCTCTGAAAATTGCACGGAGTTCCAAAAATGTTGATTGGTGTCGAACAATCGGTTTTAAAGATATTAATTGAGATATCTTTGTATAATCCCTGCACCACTGGTTCAGCATACAGAGCTGAAGAGGTCGCATGTGAAAACGAGCAAAGGGAATCGCGTCCAATGCAGCAGTCATAAGACCTAGAATTTCCATGCATAAGGCTACCGAAGGGAATGATTGAGACTGAAGGTTTCGATAAGCTGAAACCAATTTCAGACGCCTCTTGTCCGTCAGAGACAGAATCAAGAACACTGAATCTATCAGGAAACCTAAAAAGGTTACCCTTGTCTGAGGAATCAAACGAACTTGTAGGTAAATTGATCCTCCAACCATGTTCTTGAAGAAACAACACTTATAAAAGACTGGAAAGGTTCTTTCTAGAGAAAATGAGCAAAGGGAATTGAATCCAATGCTGTGGTCATAAGACCTAAAACTTATATGCATATATAGCAACTGAAGGAAATAATAGAGACTAAAGGTACCGATAGACGGAACCCAATAACATTATCCCTTGTCTGATAAAGACAAGGACAATGACACAAACTATCTGGAAACCTAAAAAAGGTGACCCTTGTGTGAGGAATCAAGAGCTTTAGAAAAGAAGATCCTCTAACTATGTCCTGAAGAGTAAGTGAATCATATGAGATTCCGCATCCTCAAAAAATAATCTGAATGAAAACAGAAACATGAAAATATGCATTTATTGTATCTAATGAAAACAAATAATGCTATCAAAGACCATAAAAAGGCAAAATAGTTTGAATAAAACTCCAAAACCCGGTTCCTCAAAAGAAACTGGAAGAAATACCCCAGAAGATTCCAGGTCTGAGCAGCGCTTGAACCCCATGGGTGCCCAGCCATGCTCCAACAGTACCCAAAATATATAGGACAGAAACACAGTTAAAGAAAGTGTTAGCCTTGCTGGAATAAAATCAAAGAAATTTGGACAAAATAAATTTCAAAGAAGCCTTAACCTGCCCCTTACCAGCCAAGCTGGAATACGGCACGTACATCGCAAAATTAGGGAGCTGATTTCGAACTCCAATTATAGACATGTTACTTGGGAAAGAACTCAGGAATTCGTTCCTTAATAAGAACAACCAAACTAGTATAAGTTTAAAGTTTTAGTCTTAGAACTCAACCTTGAAGCCCAGAGTAACAGTTAAGAATTGAATCCAATTATAAAACAAATAATTGATTATCTTAGAACAAAGGAAATATGGATTTTTTTTTTTTTTTTTAAAAAATCACAAAATTCTTCTAGCTAAAAAAGCTAAAGACATAGATTAACCCTCATTTGCGAAAATATTAAATAAAATGAAGACACAAATGAAATTATTAGCATGATAGTCCAGTTTAAAGGACCAGCCAATACAGTGGACTTGCATAATCAATAAATGCAAAACAACAAGACAAATGCAACAGCACCTAGTCTAGTAAATGTTGTCCCTTTAACAATGCTAAAATAAATCATAAATCTGATACTTGATCTTAAAGTAAACAGAGAAAATGAAGCAATTGCAATATCCAAATAAATCACAGGACCAAGAAAAGTACCTGAAACTAAATATTTTTTCATAAATAAGATACAACTATCTAAAGGAAAATAAATACTATTTTGCTATAGAAACAATAGCATAATTAGTAGAATTAGAGATAGCCCCAATAAATTGGAGAACCCTCCAAATTGAATTTAACTGCTGGCAAAGAATATAGTTTAAAACCTTTGAAGAAGGAATACAAGAAAATTCTCAGCCTATTCCATTCCCTAGTATAGGGAATTGGAAAGAAAACCTCTAAAGAAATAAATAGGCAGAAATAATGTCAGCTAGTCTTAAAGAACTAGTTACCTTAATATCCAAAATAATCAACACCTTTTGAACAAAGAACAAATGTACTTTAATAATTGAAAAATAATAAAAAAGTAGATTTGTTAGTGTCAATATCTGATGAAGAAAATTTCTGAAAAAAACATCATCAGAGAAGGATAAATCAGTATGTTGTTGGTCATTTGAAACTTCAATAATTAAAAAAGAAGTGAAAAAGACCTAAAAATTTTATTAGAAGGCACGAAGTCAGACAAAGCCTTTAACATAGAATCAGAAAAATATTTCTTATAAGTCTTCTAAATATTTCTTGTAAGAAAAGAAAATATATAAAGCATAAATACTAATGGATTCCGCAAGTAAAAGTATAACATAATATCTTATTACAAACCATAGCTAAAGATAAACATTTATAACATTTAAAATAAATGAACTTAGCTTTGGTAGAACTGAAACTCAGTTAAGCGTTTTTCCAAAAGTGGCTTCTGATTCAGAGTCCATTTGAGACATCTTGCAATATGTAATAGAAAAAACAACATATAAAGCAAAATTGATCAAATTCCTTAAATGACAGTTTCAGGAATGGGAAAAAAATGCCAATGAACAAGCTTCTAGCAACCAGAAGCAATAAATAATGAGACTTAAATATTGTGGAGACAACAATGACGCTCGAATTTTTTAGCGCCAAAAAAGCCGCCCACATTATTTGGCGCCTAAATGCTTTTGGCGCCAAAAATGGCGCCACATCCGGTAACGCCGACATTTTTTGGCGCAAAAACGTCAAAAAAATTACGCAACTTCCGGCGACACGTATGACGCCGGAAATGACAAGAAAATTTTTGCGCCAAGAAAGTCCGCGCCAAGAATGACGCAATAAAATGAAGCATTTTCAGCCCCCGCGAGCCTAACAGCCCACAGGAAAAAAAGTCAAATTTTAAGGTAAGAAAAAATTGAATTATTCATATGCATTATCCCAAATATGAAACTGACTGTCTGAAAATAAGGAACGTTGAACATCCTGAATCAAGGCAAATAAATGTTTAAACACATATATTTAGAACTTTATAAAAAAGTGCCCAACCATAGCTTAGAGTGTCACAGAAAATAAGACTTACTTACCCCAGGACACTCATCTACATGTAGTAGAAAGCCAAACCAGTACTGAAACGAGAATCAGTAGAGGTAATGGTATATATAAGAGTATATCGTCGATCTGAAAAGGGAGGTAAGAGATGAATCTCTACGACCGATAACAGAGAACCTATGAAATAGACCCCGTAGAAGGAGATTACTGCATTCAAATAGGCAATACTCTCTTCACATCCCTCTGACATTCACTGCACGCTGAGAGGAAAACCGGGCTCCAACCTGTTGCAGAGCGCATATCAACGTAGAATCTAGCACAAACTTACTTCACCACCTCCACAGGAGGCAAAGTTTGTAAAACTGATTTGTGGGTGTGGTGAGGGGTGTATTTATAGGCATTTTGAGGTTTGGGAAACTTTGCCCCTCCTGGTAGGAATGTATATCCCATACGTCACTAGCTCATGGACTCTTGCTAATTACATGAAAGAAATGTGTAATGATGCGATTAAGCAATGCTGATGTTTACTCTGTTATTACTTTTACTTAAAAGCCCAAGAAGTGGCAACTGATCTAGTAGAATGAGTTGTGATCCTCTGAGACAGAGATTGCCCCGCCTACAAATAAGCTTTGTGAATCAAAAGCTTTAACCAAGATGCCATAGAAATGGCAGAGGCTTTCTGACCTTTCCTAGAACCAGAAAAAAAACAACAAATAGACTAGAAGTCTTTCTGAAATCCTTAGTAGCTTCCACATAGTATTTCAAAGCTCTTACAACATCCAAAGGATGTAAAAATCTTTCAAGAGCATTTTTAGGATTAGGACACAAAGAAGGAACAACAATTTCCCTACTAATGTTAAAATTCACAACCTTAGGCAAAAATGTAAATGAAGTCCGCAAAACAGCTTTGTCCTGGTGGAAAATCAGAAAAGGAGACTCACAAGAGAGAGCAGATCATTTAGAAACTCTTCTAGCTGAAGAGATAGCCAAAAGGAACAACACTTTCCAAGAAAGTAGTTTAATATCTAAAGAATGCATAGGCTCAAAAGGAGGAGTGTGCAAAGCCTTCAAAACCAAATTAAGACTCGAAGGAGGAGAGATTGATTTAATAACAGGCTTGATACAAACCAAAGCCTGAACAAAACAGTGAATATCAGGAAGCTTAGCAATCTTTCTATAAAATAAAACAGAAAGAGCAGAGATTTGTCCCTTCAAAGTACTTGCAGACAAACCTTTATCCAAGCCACCCGGAAGAAACTGTAAAATTCTAGGTATTCTAAAAGAATGCTAAGAGATTTGATGAGAAGAACACCATGAAATATAGGTTTTCCAAACCCGATAATAAATCTTCCTTGAAAGTCTTACGAGCCTGTAACATAGTATTAATCACTGAGTCAGAGAAACCTCTATGACTAAGCACTAAGCGTTCAATTGCCATACCTTCAAATTTAGCGATTTGAGATCCTGATGGAAAAAACATAAATTATGCTTACCTGATAATTTCCTTTTCTTCTGAGGGAAAGAGTCCACAGCTGCATTCATTACTTTTGGGAAAAAAGAACCTGGCCACCAGTGGGAGGCAAAGACACCCCAGCCAAAGGCTTAAATACTCCTCCCACTCCCCTCATCCCCCAGTTATTCAGCCGGGGAACAAGGACCAGTAGAAGAAATATCAGGTGAAAGGTGCCAGAAGAATAAATAAGGACACCCCACAAAGAAAAATTACTGGTGGGGAGCTGTGGACTCTTTCCATCAGAAGAAAAGGAAATTATCAGGTAAGCATAATTTATGTTTTTCTTCTTAAATGGAAAGAGCCCACAGCTGCATTCATTACTTTTGGGAAAACAATGCCCAAGCTATAGAGGACACTGAATGCCAAGACGGGAGGGTAAATAGGCGGCCTATACTGAGGACACCAGGCCTGGACCCCTACCCAACCAAAAAAACCTGCTCTGTCCAAAGCCGAGAAAAATCTTAAAAGGAAAGACACCAAGGACACTGACCCGCAGCTAGTCCAGAAGCCAAACTAGAGACCGCAAAACAGACTTGACTGAGCCAACAGTCCTCCAGGAGCATAATTTATGTTTTTCTTCTTAAATGGAAAGAGCCCACAGCTGCATTCATTACTTTTGGGAAAACAATGCCCAAGCTATAGAGGACACTGAATGCCAAGACGGGAGGGTAAATAGGCGGCCTATACTGAGGACACCAGGCCTGGACCCCTACCCAACCAAAAAAACCTGCTCTGTCCAAAGCCGAGAAAAATCTTAAAAGGAAAGACACCAAGGACACTGACCCGCAGCTAGTCCAGAAGCCAAACTAGAGACCGCAAAACAGACTTGACTGAGCCAACAGTCCTCCAGGAGACACCGTCGCCCAACAGTCAGTCCCCCACCACTCACCCCACACTAATGAAGGGGACACCAGCCTAAACCCCCAAGGGGACAAGGCAAAGGAGAACCGAGGAAACCGAAAGATCACCCTAATCCATAACATGAAAACCTCCAATAGTGAGTCCAGCTCACAAAGACCCAAATGGGCCCAAACAGAGAAAAGGAGACCACGCCTATACCAAGCGAAACTCGGGATAAGACCGGGCACAGAGACAGAAAAGTCATCTCTTCAACATCCTGCAAGCACTGAAATGCAACTGAAGGCAAAGTCCACACAGCGTCTGAACATAGAATACGAATGTATTTAACCACAAAAAAATGTGTAACAGACCCAGGCGAAAAACCCTGAGTCGAGAACACAGAGTACCCATCAGGACGACACAGAGGATACTTGCAAGGAAGTAGAAGCAGCCAAGCAAGAAACAGACTGCAAAAGCAACCCCCAGAGGGCACGCTCTAGGCAACCTAAGCCACTGGACCTACACACAGGTCTCCAAAAGGGGAACACTAAACATCAATTGAGGCCCCCCGAGAAGGAGAGGATACACCCAGTCAAAGGAAGTGAAATCCCTCTACCTGTAAAACTAGCTAGTTGAAACTAAATCTACATCCTAGCAGGCTGAGCTAACAGGATAGATCTCAACTAAGCCCATTGATCCTGGAAAGACAACATTTTTCAGAACCCACACCCAGCTGGACCAACCCAGCATCAGGGGATCCAAAACAGGGGAACCCCGAAACTAGTTCAGGAACGAACGGAAGGATGGCCACAGCCATCCTCACAGAGTATAGGTACAACCCGACTCTTAAAACAGACGACAAGGCCGTAGACCCAAGGATCTAGCAAAAAGGCCCAACAAGTCTCACTTGGAGCCAGCAAGACTCCAGATGGGACATAACAATCCCACCTTTCCACCTCCCAATCCGGGAGAAGCCCCAAGAAAAGGACTACATCTCCATAAGAAGGAGAACAACCCCTAAAGAAAAGGGATGTGGCCGGAAGGGCAACAACTGTCCTCAAGGCCCGAAGCCACCAGCTAATGGAGAGATAAATCCCCAACACAGATGTCCTTGAAAAGGACCCCCCCCCCTACAAGTAGCTTGTCAAGCAGAGACACAGCCAACCCATTCGCCTGCAGGAAATCCACGGGTTACACTGGCAAGCTGGCCTAGGGAATGCAACCCTAAGGCACATCAGTAAATGGACATCCAGTGCCAGCAGCTGAATACAAGCCAACAACCATTGAGTTGCAAAGCCACAAAGCTAACCACTAGGTTACATGGGCTGCTTGGCTCCAATAAGTAATAAACAACCATGACCAGGTCAGGTAGATGGAAAAAAGGACATGGCCCAATCTCCCACTGCTGTGGAACACCCCAACCAGCCCTGAGGTCCAAGATGCCAGAACAACCCATAACTGGGTCCAGAAGGAAAACGCTGAGCGAAGCCTCAGCGACCGGAAGCCTCAGGGAGAAAACAGGTCCGGGCACCTAGTAGTTCAGGCAAACATTACCCGAGAACTGAACACCCCAACTGGCAAAAAGCCAGACACAAGGGATATGGGTGCAATATCCAGAGTAACCCGGATAGCGAGAAGAACTTGTAAGTTCTGACCAAAGGAAGGAACCAGCCTTAGCTAAAGTCCAACGCTCCAAGGAGCAAGGCGAGAAGTCGTATTAAAACCCTAGAGCCCCTAGACTTCACAAAAGCCTCAGGACAACAAGCAAGGTATACCTTGTGGTAAAAAAAAACCTTCGAACAAGGCTAGTCTCCACATCACCTCCACACAGAGGAATACAGGGAGAAAAAAAGGTGCAAAGCCTTCCTAGCTCCGGGGAACCCGAGCTAAACAATGTCCCCACAGGGATCAACCATCACCCGGAAACCCAGATCCCTAAAAGGAGACCTAACTCACCCGGAGACAATGAAAGAAGACCAAAAGGTCTGATAACTCAGCCAGTAATGGGGCGCTAAGCCCTCCAACCCTCCACCGCGTGGGGGAGGAACTCTTGGTTCTGATAATATCAGACGTCAGATAGAGAGACGCAGCGGAAACTGCACTGACCAGGGTATATATGACTGAAGGCTATAAGGACTGAAACAATCCTTCCTGCCTCACGGACCCACAGGTCCTCTCGAATGCTTAGTTGAAACATGTAAAACAATGATAACCTGAGCACTCGGCGCATCTACCGAACCAGCCGAGCAGAACAGCGCCACGTGTCTGAACAGCCGAAAGACAGAACAAATCCAACAGGACCAGCCTGCATAAATCCTCCCTCAGAGGGGAAGAAAGGAAAACAGTCATTTTTAACATAGGACTAACATGTCCAAAACAACCTCCGAAGAAGTTCCTGAAGGAAACAATACCAAAATAAAAGACATCCTATTGGATACAAACAAAATATAAGGCAACTCAAATGTTTTTTTTTTTTTGTTTTTTTTAAATATCTTTATTTATCGTACTGCAATACAGGCTATTTACAGAAATCAATAACATCAAAGTCGAGAGACACACAGGTCCTCTAAGACAGAAAAAAGACAAAAAAACCACAAAATTAATTTCTATTCAAAACACAAATTCCTTCTTGCTGCATTTTGTTATATATCTAATACACATAAAAAAAAAAAAAAAAAAAAAAAAAAAAGAGAGTGGGGGGAGAAAAATAAACAAATTTACATGAAACCTTCCCTCTCCCTCATCTCTCCGTGTCCTCTCCCTCATTATTAGTAGAGAGCCAGGAGTTGGGTAAATGACCGGCAAGCACGTGTGTTTGAACATATACCGATTTCATAAGTGGTTTAACTATGATACTTTGTACAGGGAGTGAAAGAGATAGAATAAACACTTTCCAATGCTTAAAGAACAATGCTATTCGGTCATCAGTTGTATTTTGTAAATTATATTGTTCATACAAACATTGAGAAACCAAAGCATTCTTCAGTTCTTTCAAGGTGGGTGCTGCTTTAGCCTTCCAAGTCCTTAAAATCAAATTTCTGCCAAGAAATATAATTATGTTAATCAGTTTTAAATTCCGCACCACTCCTTGGAATTTAACGAGAAAAAAAAATATCCAATGACTGAATAGGGTAGTCCAGTTTAAGAGTAACATTCATCCAATATACTACTTTGGCCCAAAATTGACCAATTTTTGGACAGGTCCAAAAGCAGTGTATAAGATCTGCGGAAAAGGAACTACATCTAGAGCAGGGATTATTTGACTTATACCACTTGGATAGCCTTGCAGGGGTCAGATAAGTCATTAGGGATATTTTAATCTGTGATTCTCTCCAGGCCGTCAAAACCCAACTTTTTTCTATTAACTTAAAAGTGTCCATTATTAGTTGTCTATATGTGAAAAAAGAGGGGTCCATTTCAGTACTATATATTCTACTTGCTCTATAGAGGGCCTTTGATTAAGAAGAGAGTAGAGAGAAGAGATAGAAAACAAACCGTTTTGATAAATATTAATCCTACTTTGTAACTCATGGAGAGACCAATCCAAACCATGTTTTGTTTTAATTCATATATATATAGTGTCTTAACTGTAAAAATGCATAAAAATCATGGTTTGTAAGTCCAAAAGTTAATGGATTTAGATCTGAGTCTAACATTTGTGTGAAACATTCCAGGCCTTTAGCAAACCATTGTCTAAATACCCTATCCGTTAATCCTGGCGAAAAATTTGGATTACCTGTAATAGGAAGGAATTTGGAAACATGAGGGGAGCATCCCGTCTCCCCACATATCTCCTGCCATGCTATAATAATATTTATAAACTTTATAAGTTGAAAAGGCACTGAAGGGAGAGAAGTGATTGGACAGTGCAAAATCGCATTTAATCGAAAAGGGGCCACTAAAGAAGATTCCCAAACTATTGAAGAGATTTGTTCTCGTTCTGTTAACCAATCTATTGCGATCTTACTATGTGACGCTAAGCTGTATAATTGAATATTCGGAAGTGCGAGCCCTCCTGCTGTTTTATTACTCATAAGGTGGGTCACCGCCATATGTGGTTTAGCACCTTTCCAGAGAAATTTAGAACATACCTTATTATATTCTTTTATATCCGCTCTATGTATAGGAATCGGTATGTTCTGTATAAAATAAAATAGTTTGGGAAACAGTATTGTCTTTATTAGCATGACCTGTGCTGTTAATGAAATGGGAAGATTAATCCAATCCTCCATTTTTTTTTTAACAAGCCACAAAACAATTACGAAAATTCATATTATACCATTCATCCGGGTTTGGGCTTAACCTAATACCAAGATAAGATATCGACGGAGTTTCACTAAATGGATGTTCAATATTATGATCTTTTTTTTTATTCAGCCACATCAATTCAGAAATTGTCAGATTAATTTTATAGCCTGATATTTTCCCAAAAATTCTGATCGTATCCAAAAGAAGAGGAAGATTTTTCTTAATGTTGGCAACTTGAAGGTTAACGCCCAAGAAGACAAAGGCCTACCCGCAGGATCAGCCAAACGGAGCCCTAATCTTCCAAAAACTGGGAAAGATCTCAAGAAAATAACAATCAGGAGATTACATCATCCCCATATGTCTAATGAGGTGCACCATGCGAATTAGCAGACTGAAAATACCCGTATCCGATAAGGATAGGGTTATTTCTGGAACACATGTCTGAGCAATACGCGAAGACGCGCAATCTTGTAATGAAAGGCATAACACTCAGGGACAGCTACACCCGCAGGGAACTGTAGAGGCCCTCCCCAAGGCGGAAGACCCGGGACAATAGGGCACGAGCACAATCGCAAATAAACGTCTGGACTCTGCAGACGAATAATCGCCAACATTATGTGGAAGCGAAAACGTGCTGCAACCTCCGGGGGGAACACGCCACCCTGCATGGAGGAATAATCATAAACTGGGTTACCCGCATGTTTAGAAGTATGGTTTGGTAGGGAACTCGCCTCTCGTAGGACGGGACCCCCAGAGGCGGATGGCTCAGCTGTCCCTTGATTCCCCAAGGAGCTCTCATATTGCATACGGAACATAACTGGTTGACATGCGTCAACGAGGCCAATCCGGATTAGTCACCGGACACAGAATCTGAATTTAAAATAGTCTCAGTATCAAAATCCTCTATAACTGAATATGAAATTTGAACAGTCTTAACATCAGGGTCCTCCATAACTAGATAGAGGATATGTAAATATGGACTAAGTAGGAAAATAAAAACGGCACCTGACACCCACAATGGCTGCGGCACTCACCACCTCCTATGACGAGACCCCTGCGGACTAGAATTTTTCCTTCGCCACACAGTCGGGAATGCAGAAATGGAAGACGGAATGTAATCATGCCCGACCACAAGGTGAACCGTACAGTCCAGAAAAAGCGCGCCCAACCAAAAGGTTGCGTCACTTCCAAAGGCCTCAATGTTCCAAACCACGAGCCCAGTAAACATCACACATAAGCAGGTTGAATCACATAACAAACATGATTATAAACCCCCCTGTTCAATAACCCCCCTCAGGAGATATTAACCCTTGATTCCAAGATACTAAAGGAGACTCACTGAGACCCTTATGTTAAGTTAGACCCACAAGGTGGTAGCCTCTCGGGAAAACATTTGTATTACAGTACAATCATGAAGAAAGTAAAATTAAATGATCTTACCGGAATCTATGCCGTGGAACATGAACACGGCCCTTCAAGTGTGACGGATAGTAGCATCGCCTCCACCATGGACTTGAAAGAAGAAAGCAGGCAGCGGAGCGAAGTTCGATAACACTGATTGCTTGAGGAGCTGTTAACATGAGTCGGGATGGTTTCGCAGAAAGACTCTCCCTGCATCTCCGGACTCTAACTTTCATCCAAGCCCTCATTGAGAAACTGACAGGATTACTTAAAACTCCTGTCCCATGCCGAAGAGTACTACCCTCCATAAGAGACAAAATGAATTCTGACACTTTTCTGCCAACCTCCTGGAACAAAAGGCAAAGAATGACTGGGGGATGAGGGGAGTGGGAGGAGTATTTAAGCCTTTGGCTGGGGTGTCTTTGCCTCCTCCTGGTGGCAAAGTTCTTTTCTCCCAAAAGTAATGAATGCAGCTGTGGACTCTTTCCATTTAAGAAGAAAACGGCCCTTGAGACAAAAGGTCTGGTCTTAAATGAAGTGGCCAAGGTTGGCAACTTGACATCCGGACAAGATCCGCAAACCAAAATCTGTGAGGCCATGCTGGTGCTATCAGAAACACATGCGATTGTTCCATTATGATCTTGGAAATCACCCTTGGAAGAAGAAATAGAGGCGGAAAAACATAATCAAGTTGGTAAGACCAAGGAGCTGCTAACGCATTCACCATCTACGCCTGAGGATCCCTGGACCTTGAAAGGTACCTGGGAAGTTTCTTGTTTAGATGGGAAGCCATCAGATCTATTTCTGGAAGACCCCACATCTGTACAATCTGACAAAATACATCTGGATGGAGAGACCACTCCCCTGGAAGTAAAGTCTGACGGCTGAGATAATCCGCTTCCCAATTGTCTACACCTGGGATATGTATCGCAGAAATTAGACAAGAGTTGGATTCCGCCCAAGAAAGTATCCGAGATACTTCTTTCATAGCAAAAGGACTGAGAGTCCCATCCTGATGATTGACATATGCCACAGTTGTGATATTGTCTGTCTGAAAACGAATGAATGGTTCACTCTTTAATAGAGGCCAAGTCTGAAGAGCCCTGAAAATAGCACAGAGTTCTAAAATATTGATGGGTTACCTCGCCTCTTAAGGATTCCTAGCCCATTGTGCTGTCAGAGACCCTGAGACAGCTCCCCAACCTGAAAGACTTGCATCTGTAGAGACTACAGTCCAGGATGGACGAACAAAAGAGGCCCCTTGAACAATACAATGATGGTCTAACTGCCAAGTCAGAGAGAGTTGAGTGTTGGGATTTAAGAATATCAATTGTGATATCCGAGTATAATCCCTGCACCATTGATTCAGCATACAAAGCTGCAGAGGTCTCATATGAAAACGAGCAAAGGGGATCGCGTCCGATGCTGCAGTCATGAGACCTAAAACTTCCATGCACACAGCCACTGAAAGGAATGATTGAGACTGAAGGTTTAGACAGGTTGAAACCAACTTCAAACGTCTCTGGTCTGTTAAAGACAGAGTCATGGACACTGAATCTATCTGGAAACCTAAAAAGGTGACCCTTGTCTGAGGAATCAAGAAACAGAATTTATGCTTACCTGATAAATTACTTTCTCCAACGGTGTGTCCGGTCCACGGCGTCATCCATAACTTGTGGGAATATTCTCTTCCCCAACAGGAAATGGCAAAGAGCACAGCAAAAGCTGTCCATATAGTCCCTCCTAGGCTCCGCCCACCCCAGTCATTCGACCGACGGACAGGAGAAAAAACAGGAGAAACCATAGGGTGCCGTGGTGACTGTAGTTAAAGAAAGAAATTCATCAAACCTGATTAAGAAACCAGGGCGGGCCGTGGACCAGACACACCGTTGGAGAAAGTAATTTATCAGGTAAGCATGAATTCTGTTTTCTCCAACATTGGTGTGTCCGGTCCACGGCGTCATCCATAACTTGTGGGAACCAATACCAAAGCTCTAGGACACGGATGAAGGGAGGGAGCCAATCAGGTTACCTAAACGGAAGGCACCACGGCTTGCAAAACCTTTCTCCCAAAAATAGCCTCCGAAGAAGCAAAAGTATCAAATTTGTAGAATTTGGCAAAAGTGTGCAGGGAAGACCAAGTCGCTGCCTTACATATCTGATCAACAGAAGCCTCGTTCTTGAAGGCCCATGTGGAAGCCACAGCCCTAGTAGAGTGAGCTGTGATGCGTTCGGGAGGCTGCCGTCCGGCAGTCTCATAAGCCAATCGGATGATGCTTTTCAGCCAAAAGGAAAGAGAGGTAGCAGTAGCTTTTTGACCTCTCCTCTTGCCAGAATAAACGACAAACAGAGAAGACGTTTGTCTGAAATCCTTTGTTGCTTCTAAATAGAACTTTAAAGCACGAACTACATCTAAATTGTGTAACAAACGTTCCTTCTTTGAAACTGGATTCGGACACAAAGAAGGCACAACTATTTCCTGGTTAATATTCTTGTTAGAAACAACCTTTGGAAGGAAACCAGGTTTAGTACGCAAAACAACCTTATCTGAATGGAACACCAGATAGGGCGGATTACACTGCAGAGCAGATAACTCAGAAACTCTTCTAGCAGAAGAAATAGCAACCAAAAACAGAACTTTCCAAGATAACATCTTGATATCTATGGAATGTAGAGGTTCAAACGGAACCCCTTGAAGAACTGAAAGAACTAAATTCAGACTCCAGGGAGGAGTCAAAGGTCTGTAAACAGGCTTGATCCTGACCAAAGCCTGAACAAAAGCTTGAACATCTGGCACAGCTGCCAGTCGTTTGTGTAACAAGACAGATAAAGCAGAAATCTGTCCCTTTAGAGAACTCGCTGATAATCCCTTATCCAAACCTTCTTGAAGAAAGGAAAGGATCCTAGGAATTTTGATCTTACTCCATGAGAATCCCTTGGATTCACACCAACAGATATATCTTTTCCATATTTTATGGTAAATTTTCCTAGTTACAGGTTTTCTGGCTTGTACCAGAGTATCTATCACAGAATCTGAAAACCCACGCTTAGATAAAATCAAGCGTTCAATTTCCAAGCCGTCAGCTGGAGGGAAACTAGATTTGGATGTTCGAATGGACCCTGTACTAGAAGATCCTGTCTCAAAGGTAGCTTCCATGGTGGAGCCGATGACATATTCACCAGGTCTGCATACCAAGTCCTGCGTGGCCACGCAGGAGCTATCAAGATCACCGAGGCCCTCTCCTGTTTGATGCTGGCTACCAGCCTGGGAATGAGAGGAAACGGTGGAAACACATAAGCTAGGTTGAAGGCCCAAGGCGCTACTAATGCATCCACTAGAGCCGCCTTGGGATCCCTGGATCTGGACCCGTAGCAAGGAACCTTGAAGTTCTGACGAGACGCCATCAGATCCATGTCTGGAATGCCCCATAATTGAGTCAACTGGGCAAATATCTCCGGGTGGAGTTCCCACTCTCCCGGATGGAATGTCTGACGACTCCCAGTTTTCCACTCCTGGGATGTGGATCGCAGACAGGTGGCAGGAGTGATCCTCCGCCCATTTTATGATTTTGGTCACTTCTCTCATCGCAAGGGAACTCCTTGTTCCCCCCTGATGATTGATGTAAGCAACAGTCGTCATGTTGTCTGATTGGAATCTTATGAATCTGGCCTTTGCTAGTTGAGGCCAAGCCCTGAGAGTATTAAATATCGCTCTCAGTTCCAGAATGTTTATCGGGAGAAGAGACTCTTCCCGAGACCATAGACCCTGAGCTTTCAGGGAGTCCCAGACCGCGCCCCAGCCCACTAGACTGGCGTCGGTCGTGACGATGACCCACTCTGGTCTGCGGAAGCTCATTCCCAGGGACAGGTGATCCTGGGTTAGCCACCAACGGAGTGAGTCTCTGGTCTTCTGATCTACTTGAATCACTGGAGACAAGTCTGTATAGTCCCCATTCCACTGTTTCAGCATGCACAGTTGTAATGGTCTTAGATGAATTCGCGCAAAAGGAACTATGTCCATTGCTGCAACCATCAACCCTACTACTTCCATGCACTGAGCTATGGAAGGTCGTGGAACAGAGTGAAGAACTTGACAAGCGTTTAGAAGTTTTGACTTTCTGACATCTGTCAGAAAAATCTTCATTTCTAAAGAATCTATTATTGTCCCCAAGAAAGGAACTCTTGTCGACGGAGACAGGGCACTCTTTTCTATGTTCACCTTCCACCCGTGAGATCTGAGAAAGGCCAGAACGATGTCTGTGTGAGCCTTTGACTTTGAAAGAGACGACGCTTGTATCAGAATGTCGTCCAAGTAAGGTTCCACTGCAATGCCCCTTGGTCTTAGAACCGCTAGAAGGGACCCGAGTACCTTTGTGAAAATCCTTGGAGCAGTGGCTAGCCCGAATGGGAGAGCCACAAACTGGTAATGTTTGTCCAGAAAGGCGAACCTTAGGAACTGATGATGATCTTTGTGGATAGGAATATGTAGATACGCATCCTTTAGATCCACGGTAGTCATAAATTGACCCTCCTGGATTGTAGGTAAAATCGTTCGAATAGTTTCCATTTTGAACGATGGCACTCTGAGAAATTTGTTTAGAATCTTTAAATCCAGAATTGGTGAGTGAGATATGTGGAACCTTCCCTTTCCTTGAATTCCAGAAGATAACCCTGAGAAACTATTTCTAGTGCCCAGGGATCCTGAACATCTCTTGCCCAAGCCTGAGCGAAGAGAGAGAGTCTGCCCCCTACTAGATCCGGTCCCGGATCGGGGGCTACTCCTTCATGCTGTTTTGGTAGCAGCAGCAGGCTTCTTGGCCTGCTTACCCTTGTTCCAGCCTTGCATCGGTTTCCAAGCTGGTTTGGTTTGCGAAGCATTACCCTCTTGTCTAGAGGCTGCAGAGTTGGAGGCCGGTCCGTTCCTGAAATTGCGAAAGGAACGAAAATTAGACTTATTCTTGGCCTTGAAAGGCCTATCTTGTGGAAGGGCGTGGCCCTTACCCCCAGTGATGTCTGAGATAATCTCTTTCAATTCTGGCCCAAAAAGGGTTTTACCCTTGAAAGGGATATTAAGCAATTTTGTCTTGGAAGATACATCCGCTGACCAAGACTTTAGCCAGAGCGCTCTGCGCGCCACGATTGCAAACCCTGAATTTTTCGCCGCTAATCTAGCTAACTGCAAAGCGGCATCTAAAATAAAGGAATTAGCTAACTTAAGTGCGTGAATTCTGTCCATAACCTCCTCATACGGAGTCTCTCTACTGAGCGACTTTTCTAGTTACTCGAACCAGAACCACGCTGCTGTAGTGACAGGAATAATGCACAAAATAGGTTGCAGGAGGTAACCTTGCTGTACAAAAATCTTTTTAAGCAAACCCTCCAATTTTTTATCCATAGGATCTTTGAAAGCACAATAATAGGAAGATAGGAGTAGGAATAGTAGTGCGCTTAGCTAGTGTAGAAACTGCCCCCTCGACCTTAGGGACTGTCTGCCATAAGTCCTTTCTGGGGTCGACCATAGGAAATAATTTCTTAAATATAGGAGGGGGGACAAAAGGTATGCCGGGCTTCTCCCACTCCTTATTCACTATGTCCGCCACCCGCTTGGGTATAGGAAAAGCGTCGGGGTGCACCGGAACCTCTAGGAACTTGTCCATCTTGCACAATTTTTCTGGAATGACCAGGTTGTCACAATCATCCAGAGTAGATAGCACCTCCTTAAGCAGTGCGCGGAGATGCTCTAATTTAAATTTAAATGTCACAACATCAGGTTCTGCCTGTTGAGAAATTCTACCTGAATCAGAAATTTCCCCATCTGACAAAACCTCCCTCATGGCCACTTCAGATTGGTGTGAGGGTATGACAGATCAATTATCATCAGCGCCCTCCTGCTCTACAGTGTTTAAAACAGAGCAATCGCGCTTTCTCTGAAATGCAGGCATTTTGGATAAAATATTTGCTATGGAGTTATCCATTACTGCCGTCAATTGTTGCATAGTAACAAGCATTGGCGCGCTAGAAGTACTAGGGGTCTCCTGCGTGGGCAAAACTGGTGTAGACACAGAAGGAGATGATGTAGCACTATCTCTACTTCCTTCATCTGATGAATCATCTTGGGCAACTTTACTATCTGTGGCAGTACTGTCCTTACTTTGTTTGGACACTATGGCACAATTATCACACAATTTTGAAGGGGGAGACACATTGGCTTCCATACATACAGAACATAGTTTATCTGAAGGCACAGACATGTTAAACAGGCTTAAACTTGTCAATAAAGTAGAAAAACCGTTTTAAAACAAAACCGTTACTGTCTCTTTAAATTTTAAACAGGGCACACTTTTTTACTGAATATGTGAAAAACTATGAAGGAATTGTTCAATTTTAACCAAATTTTCACCACAGTGTCTTAAAGCATTCAAAGCATTGCACCCCAAATTTCAGACCTTTAACCCTTAAAATGACAAAACCGGAGCCGTTTATAGTTTTAACCCCTCTACAGTCCCAGCTACAGCCTTTGCTGCGACTTTACCAAACCCAGGGGGGTATACGATACCAGATGAAGCCTTCTAGGGACCTTTCCAACTACTTCCAGACCCATACACATGCAGCTGCATGTCCTGCTCTCAAAAGTAACTGCGCAGTAATGGCGCGAAAATGAGGCTCTGCCTACTACAAAGAAGGCCCTTCCTGACTGGGAAGGTGTCTAAACCAGTGCCTGACGTAAAAAAAAGTTCCCCAAAGTTATAAAGTGTGAATTTCAACCTCAAGCTGTATAAAATGCCCAAATAAAGCAATCGATCTAGCCCATAAAAGTGTCTACCAGTTTTATAGCCCATATTAAGCCCTTTATTCTGTTTGAGACTAAGAAAATGGCTTACCGGTCCCCATGAGGGGAAAAATGACAGCCTTCCAGCATTACACAGTCTTGTTAGAAATATTGCTAGTCATACCTTAAGCAGAAAAGTCTGCCAACTGTTTCCCCCAACTGAAGTTATCTCATCTCAACAGTCCTATGTGGAAACAGCAAACGATTTTAGTTACTGCTGCTAAAATCATACTCCTCTCACAAACAGAACTCTTCATCTTTTTCTGTTTCAGAGTAAATAGTACATACCAGCACTATTTTAAAATAACAAACTCTTGATAGTAGAATAAAAAACTACAACTAAACACCACATACTCTTCACCATCTCCATGGAGATGCTGCCTGTTCAGCGGCAAAGAGAATGACTGGGGTGGGCGGAGCCTAGGAGGGACTATATGGACAGCTTTTGCTGTGCTCTTTGCCATTTCCTGTTGGGGAAGAGAATATTCCCACAAGTTATGGATGACGCCGTGGACCGGACACACCAATGTTGGAGAAAACTCTTTGGTAAATTGATCGTCCAACCATGTCTTTGAAGAAACAACATTAGTTGATTTGTGAGATTCTGCTAAATGAAAAGATTGAGCCAGTACCAAGATATCATCCAAATAAGGAAACACTGCAATACCCTGCTCTCTGATTACAGATAGATGGGCACCAAGAACCTTCAAAAAGATTCTTGGAGCTGTCGCTAGGCCAAATGGAAGGGCGACAAATTGTAATGCTTGTCTATTGTGGACATGTAATGACCTTGCTGAACAAAAGGCAGAATAGTCCTTATAGTCACCATCTTGAAAGTTGGGACCCTTACAAAGTGATTCAAAAACTTCAGATCCAGAACTGGTCTGAATGAATTTTCCTTCTTTGGGACAATTAATAGATTTGAATAAAAACCCAGACCCTGTTCCAGAAGTGGAACTGGTACAATTACCTGAAAGCTCTAGATCTGAAACACTTCAGAAAGGCCTGAGCTTTCACAGAATTTGTTGGAACGTGAGAGAGAAAGAATCTTCTCACAGGAGGTCTTTATCTGAAACCTATTCAATACCCCTAAAAGACAATGTTCTGAATCCAATGATTCTGAACGGAATCTGCCCAAATGTCTTGAAATAATTTCAATCTGCCCCCCACCAGTAGAACTGGATTGAGGGCCGCACCTTCATGCAGTCTTGGGGCCTGGCTTTGGTTTCTTATAAGGCTTGGATTTATTCCAAGCCAAAGACATAGATTTAACATCAATCTTGATGATAGCAAAAATAGCATCACAGATAAAATGATTAGCATGTTGAAGCAAACGAACAATGCTAGACAAATCAGGATCTGTTTCCAGTTGTGCTAAGCTATCCAACCAAAAAGTTGATGCAGCCGCAACATCAGCCATATAAATGGCAGGCCTGAGAATATAGCCATAATGTAAATAAGCTTTCCTTAGATCAGATTCAATTTTCCTATCTAAAGAATCCTTAAAAGAAGTACTATCTTCCATAGGTATAGTAGTACGCTTGGCAAAAGTAAGTAATAGCCCCATTAACCTTAGGGACTTTTCCCCAAAACTCTAATTTAGCCACTGGCGAAGAAGGAACAAAATAAGTACCAGGCTTAGTCCATTCCTTAGCAATCACATCAAAAATAGCATCAGGAACAGGGAAAACCTCAGGAGTAAACACAGGAGGTTTATAAACAGAATTTAAACGTTTACTGGATTTGTTATCAAGAGGACCAAACTCCTCAATATCCAAAGTAACCAACATTTCTTTTAACAAAGAACGAATATACTCAATCTTAAAAAGATAAGTTGATTTATCAATGTCAATGTCTGAAGTAGGATCTTCTGAGCCAGAGAGATCCTCATCAGAGGTGGATGTTTCAGTATGTTGTCGGTCATTACAAAATTCATCAGTTTTATGAGAAGTTTTAAAAGACCTTTTACGGTTATTAGAAGGCGGAATAGCAGACATAGCCTTCTGTATTGCATCAGCAATATAATTTTTCATATCAACAGGGATATCATGTACATTAGTTGATGAGGGAACAACAGATACTGTACTAGTACTAATAGAAACATTTTCGGCATGCAAAAGCTTATCATGACAACTGTTACATACTACAGCCGGAGATATAATTTCAGCTATCTTACAACAGATACACTTAGCTTTGGTAGAAATGTGTTCAGGCAGCATGGTTCCTACAGTAGCTTCTGAGAAAGGATCAAATTGAGACATCTTGTAAACTGTAAAAGAAAAAACAACATTTAAAAAAAAATATCTTATTTCCTCAAATAGCAGTTTCAGGAATGGGGAAAAAATGCATATGCTAAAATAGGCAAAAAAGCAAATAGCATAGCTCTCTGAGCATAAAGAAAGCAAGGAGCATATAGGAAGTGGGGTAAAATAAAACCAAATTTTTTGGCTCCAAGTATGACGCACGACGCAAAAGGAAGCAAAAAAATTATAGGCGACAACAAACATCCGGAAATGACGCAACTCGCGTCATAGTTGCTTTATTGGGACATCAAAAAACAGCACGACGTTTCGGTCTCAATAGACCTTAATCATGTGACTACAATACAGCCTAACAACCACACCTATATACCCAAAAAGGGAGGAGACTATTACCTGTTACAGGTGCAAATACAGCAATGTTAACAATAAGGTGAAGAAAACATTTACAAGTTCACAGCTCCATCTAGTGGTGAAGAAAGGCCATGTTTCCAATATTTAGTGACCTAAAAGATGCAGGTACAAAAATTATTTTTTTTTACAAATATAAACATAAAAATATATTTAACTCTATATACACTATCACTAACTCTTGATTCATAAAGTGTGCAACATATAAAGAGAATTTAATAGAAACATGAAATCTATATTTCTTTAATCATAAAGTAACCCCCCAGTCAATTTCTTTATTCATCCCTAATGGAATCATAGACTGTAGAGTGTAGATCCAGTAGGTCTCTCTGCACTTAAGCATTCTCTGTCTATCCCCTCCCCTTCTTGGCTTTTTAACTTGTTCAATCACTTGATACCTAAGTTGGGATATACTGTGGCCAGCTTGTAAGAAGTGATTAGAGACAGGAGCATCCCTATTGCCACAACGTATGTTAGATTTGTGTTCATTGATCCTGTCTCTAATCCTTCTGGTAGACTCTCCAATATAGATTTTTGAACATGGACATTTTACAAGGTACACAATGTACTCAGAGTTACAAGTAAAATATCCTGGAATCTTATATTTCCTACCATTTAAAGGATGTACAAAATGATCACCTTTTATAACATTGCCACAATTACAACATCACAAACAAGGGAAGCAGCCAAACTTAGGGGTGGATAGAAAGGTTTGTATCCCTTTCTTTTTAGAACCTACATCAGCTTTAATCAGTACATCCTTGATATTTTTGCATCTCCGATAGGCTGCCATAGGGGCTTCCTGAAACTCCACTATATTAGGGTTCAGTTCTTTCAATATAGACCAATGTTTCCTAATGATCTTTGTTATTCTATTACTTAAAGGGTTAAATTGAGAGACAAAAATCATTTGCTTAGTTTTGTCTCTATCATTCCTTTTCCTAGTACCATATTCTCCCTTTAAGATAGAAGTCCTAGGGACCTTCTCAATTTCTCTAATCTGTTGCTCCACTAGTGGCTTAGGATAACCTCTCTGTAAGAAGAGATTACCCATTTCATTTAGTCTAGTCTGTGCTAGTTTCTCATCAGACACAATTTTTCTCACTCGAAGAAGTTGGCTTTTAGGAAGACTATTGATCAGGGGAGGATAGTGAGCGCTCTCATATTTCAACAAACTGTTTCTGTCACTATCCTTCCTATATAGATCAACTTGTAATTTTCCATCTTTTTTATACAGGGAGTGCAGAATTATTAGGCAAATTAGTATTTTGACCACATCATCCTCTTTATGCATGTTGTCTTACTCCAAGCTGTATAGGCTCGAAAGCCTACTACCAATTAAGCATATTAGGTGATGTGCATCTCTGTAATGAGAAGGGGTGTGGTCTAATGACATCAACACCCTATATCAGGTGTGCATAATTATTAGGCAACTTCCTTTCCTTTGGCAAAATGGGTCAAAAGAAGGACTTGACAGGCTCAGAAAAGTCAAAAATAGTGCGATATCTTGCAGAGGGATGCAGCACTCTTAAAATTGCAAAGCTTCTGAAGCGTGATCATCGAACAATCAAGCGTTTCATTCAAAATAGTCAACAGGGTCGCAAGAAGCGTGTGGAAAAACCAAGGCGCAAAATAACTGCCCATGAACTGAGAAAAGTCAAGCGTGCAGCTGCCAAGATGCCACTTGCCACCAGTTTGGCCATATTTCAGAGCTGCAACATTACTGGAGTGCCCAAAAGCACAAGGTGTGCAATACTCAGAGACATGGCCAAGGTAAGAAAGGCTGAAAGACGACCACCACTGAACAAGACACACAAGCTGAAACGTCAAGACTGGGCCAAGAAATATCTCAAGACTGATTTTTCTAAGGTTTTATGGACTGATGAAATGAGAGTGAGTCTTGATGGGCCAGATGGATGGGCCCGTGGCTGGATTGGTAAAGGGCAGAGAGCTCCAGTCCGACTCAGACGCCAGCAAGGTGGAGGTGGAGTACTGGTTTGGGCTGGTATCATCAAAGATGAGCTTGTGGGGCCTTTTCCGGTTGAGGATGGAGTCAAGCTCAACTCCCAGTCCTACTGCCAGTTTCTGGAAGAAACCTTCTTCAAGCAGTGGTACAGGAAGAAGTCTGCATCCTTCAAGAAAAACATGATTTTCATGCAGGACAATGCTCCATCACACGCGTCCAAGTACTCCACAGAGTGGCTGGCAAGAAAGGGTATAAAAGAAGAAAATCTAATGACATGGCCTCCTTGTTCACCTGATCTGAACCCCATTGAGAACCTGTGGTCCATCATCAAATGTGAGATTTACAAGGAGGGAAAACAGTACACCTCTCTGAACAGTGTCTGGGAGGCTGTGGTTGCTGCTGCACGCAATGTTGATGGTGAACAGATCAAAACACTGACAGAATCCATGGATGGCAGGCTTTTGAGTGTCCTTGCAAAGAAAGGTGGCTATATTGGTCACTGATTTGTTTTTGTTTTGTTTTTGAATGTCAGAAATGTATATTTGTGAATGTTGAGATGTTATATTGGTTTCACTGGTAAAAATAAATAATTGAAATGGGTATATATTTGTTTTTTGTTAAGTTGCCTAATAATTATGCACAGCAATAGTCACCTGCACACACAGATATCCCCCTTAAATAGCTAAAACTAAAAACAAACTAAAAACTACTTCCAAAAATATTCAGCTTTGATATTAATGAGTTTTTTGGGTTCATTGAGAACATGGTTGTTGTTCAATAATAAAATTAATCCTCAAAAATACAACTTGCCTAATAATTCTGCACTCCCTGTAGACAGTTGTGTCCAAGAAATCAATTGATTCCTCACTAATAACTTATTTGAGTTAGTAGTGAGGAATCAATTGATTTCTTGGACACAACTGTCTATAAAAAGATGGAAAATTACAAGTTGATCTATATAGGAAGGATAGTGACAGAAACAGTTTGTTGAAATATGAGAGCGCTCACTATCCTCCCCTGATCAATAGTCTTCCTAAAAGCCAACTTCTTCGAGTGAGAAAAATTGTGTCTGATGAGAAACTAGCACAGACTAGACTAAATGAAATGGGTAATCTCTTCTTACAGAGAGGTTATCCTAAGCCACTAGTGGAGCAACAGATTAGAGAAATTGAGAAGGTCCCTAGGACTTCTATCTTAAAGGGAGAATATGGTACTAGGAAAAGGAATGATAGAGACAAAACTAAGCGAATGATTTTTGTCTCTCAATTTAACCCTTTAAGTAATAGAATAACAAAGATCATTAGGAAACATTGGTCTATATTGAAAGAACTGAACCCTAATATAGTGGAGTTTCAGGAAGCCCCTATGGCAGCCTATCGGAGATGCAAAAATATCAAGGATGTACTGATTAAAGCTGATGTAGGTTCTAAAAAGAAAGGGATACAAACCTTTCTATCCACCCCTAAGTTTGGCTGCTTCCCTTGTTTGTGATGTTGTAATTGTGGCAATGTTATAAAAGGTGATCATTTTGTACATCCTTTAAATGGTAGGAAATATAAGATTCCAGGATATTTTACTTGTAACTCTGAGTACATTGTGTACCTTGTAAAATGTCCATGTTCAAAAATCTATATTGGAGAGTCTACCAGAAGGATTAGAGACAGGATCAATGAACACAAATCTAACATACGTTGTGGCAATAGGGATGCTCCTGTCTCTAATCACTTCTTACAAGCTGGCCACAGTATATCCCAACTTAGGTATCAAGTGATTGAACAAGTTAAAAAACCAAGAAGGGGAGGGGATAGACAGAGAATGCTTAAGTGCAGAGAGACCTACAGGATCTACACTCTACAGTCTATGATTCCATTAGGGATGAATAAAGAAATTGACTGGGGGGTTACTTTATGATTAAAGAAATATAGATTTCATGCTTCTATTAAATTCTCTTTATATGTTGTTCACTTTATGAATCAAGAGTTAGTGATAGTGTATATAGAGTTAAATATATTTTTATGTTTATATTTAAAAAAAAATAATTTTTGTACCTGCATCTTTTAGGTCACTAAATATTGGAAACATGGCCTTTCTTCACCACTAAATGGAGTTGTGAACTTGTGAATGTTTTCTTCACCTTATTGTTAACATTGCTGTATTTGCACCTGTAACAGGTAATAGTCTCCTCCCTTTTTGGGTATATAGGTGTGGTTGTTAGGCTGTATTGTAGTCACATGATTAAGGTCTATTGTGATCGAAACGTCGTGCTGTTTTTTGATGTCCCAATAAAGCAACTTTGAAACCTATCATTGTGGTGCTGTTCCCATTTTTGAATTTTCTCTCTGGATTTAAGGTTTGGCAGAACCTGGGAACTATGCACACCTATCTGCTGTAATACTTATGCTGTAGCCATCATAATATTTTTGTGCAACTCGCGTCATAACAGACACAACTTCGCGCCAAACAACCTGGCGTCAACTAAGACACAGGAAATGACAAACTTGCGTCATCATAGACGCACATTCGTGCCAAAAAATTTTGCGCCCTCGCGAGCCTAATTTGCCCACGAAATTAAACGAAAAACAAGTCAAATTGGAAAAGAAGACTATACCCCAGATAAGAAAAAAACTTCCTAAAACATGATTCTCATACTGAAACTGCTAGACTGCAAAGGGAAATATACATAGACCTGACTCATGGCAAATATAAGTAAATACATATATTTAAAACTTTATATAAATACATAAAGCGCCAACCATAGCTGAGAGTGTCTTAAATAATGATACATACTTACCGAAAGACACCCATCCACATATAGCAGATAGCTAAACCAGTACTGAAAAATATCAGCAGAGGTAATGGTATAAGAGTATATCGTTGATATGAAAAGGGAGGTAGGAGATGAATCCCTACGGCCGATAAAAGAGAACCCTTGAAAAAATTTCCCGTGAGAGAAACCATAAAAATCAATAGGCGATACTCTCTTCACATCCCTCTGACAAACACTGTACTCTGAGAGGAATTGGGCTTCAGAATGCTTATAAGAGCCTATCATAGAAGAAAACATAAAAATCAAGCACAAACTTACTTCACCACCTCCATAGGAGGCAACATTTGTAAAAACTGAGTTGTGGGTGTGGTGGGAGGTGTATTTATAGGCATTTTGAGGTTTGGGAAACTTTGCCCCTCCTGGTAGGAATGTATATCCCATACGTCACTAGCTCATGGACTCTTGCCAATTACATGAAAGAAATAGTGATTCTTCAAAAGCAGGTTTACTTAATATCTTTTCTACAATGTAGTTATAAACTACAGTACCACAACACAATTCCATATAGTACCACATTGCTCAGCCCCTGTCTTTATTAACTGTATTCCCACTGAGGGTCAGATTACGAGTGGCTCGCTAACAGTTACGCGCGAGCAATATCTGGTTTATTGCGACTGTTGGCACGCATTGGATGTAGCACTCGTATTACAAGTTGAAAGTAAATGCTATCACTTGCGCAATTAAAGTTAACGCACGTCAAGATATTGCAACATCAGAGCTCTGTTTCGCAAAACAAAAAAGTTTCATAATACATCAAAAATACATTGAAAAGTAAAGTTACAGTCATAATAACACAATCTAATAAAGATTATTGCACAAAAAGTAATAAGGGCTCAAAGATATGAGGTCTCTGGTGGTAGAAATGTATATGAATGTATCTCTATATTAAAGCCCTTTGCCTGCCTTTTTTTCTCCTAAATATATATATATATATATATATATATATATATATATATACACACACACAGTATATAAATATTGCATGTGTGTGCGTACATACTGTATGTATTTATATGTGAATAAATGTACTCACAGACATATTTATGCAATAAAAAAAAAAGTGTTATACTGTGTATTTACTGTAAATATTTGACATTCCAATGTTCTGCACATAGAAGTATATGTTCTATGCATTTTTAAAACATAATTTATGTAAAAGCTTACCTGATAAATTCATTTCTTTCATATTGGCAAGAGTCCATGAGCTAGTGACGTATGGGATATACAATCCTACCAGGAGGGGCAAAGTTTCCCTAACCTTAAAATGCCTATAAATACACCTCTTACCACACCCACAATTCAGTTTAACGAATAGCCAAGTAGTGGGGTGATAAAGAAAGGAGTAAAAAGCATCAACAAAGGAATTTGGAAATAATTGTGCTTTATACAAAAAAATCATAACCACCATAAAAAGGGTGGGCCTCATGGACTCTTGCCAATATGAAAGAAATGAATTTATCAGGTAAGTTCTTACATAAATTATATTTTCTTTCATGTAATTGCCAAGAGTCCATGAGCTAGTGACGTATGGGATAGCAATAACCAAGATGTGGAACTCCACGCAAGTCACTAGAGTCACTAGAGAGGGAGGGATAAAATAAAAACAGCCATTTTTCGCTGAAAAAAATGAATCCACAACCCAAAATAACATAATTTATGCTTACCTGATAAATTCCTTTCTCCTGTAGTGTAGTCAGTCCACGGGTCATCCATTACTTATGGAATATTTCTCTTCCTAACAGGAAACTGCAAGAGAATTACCCAGCAGAGCTTGCTATATAGCTCCTCCCCTCACCTGTCATACTCAGTCATTCGACCAAGCATACGAGAAAGGAGGAACCATAGGGTACAGTGGTGACTGGAGTTTAATTAAAATTTAGACCTGCCGTAAAAACAGGGCGGGCCGTGGACTGACTACACTACAGGAGAAAGGAATTTATCAGGTAAGCATAAATTATGTTTTCTCCTGTTAAGTGTAGTCAGTCCACGGGTCATCCATTACTTATGGAATACCAATACCAAAGCTAAAGTACACGGATGAAGGGAGGGACAAGGCAGGAACATTAAACAGAAGGAACCACTGCCTGAAGTACCTTTCTCCCAAACACAGCCTCCGAGGAAGCAAAAGTGTCAAATTTGTAAAATTTTGAAAAAGTGTGAAGCGAAGACCAAGTCGCAGCCTTGCAAATCTGTTCAACAGAGGCCTCATTTTTAAAGGCCCAGGTGGAAGCCACAGCTCTAGTAGAATGAGCTGTAATCCTTTCAGGAGGCTGCTGTCCAGCAGTCTCATACGCTAATCGTATTATGCTACGAAGCCAAAAAGAGAGAGAGGTAGCCGAAGCCTTTTGACCTCTCCTCTGACCAGAGTAAATGACAAACAGGGAAGAAGTTTGACGAAAATCCTTAGTTGCCTGCAAATAGAATTTCAGGGCACGGACTACGTCCAGATTATGCATAAGTCGTTCCTTCTTTGAAGAAGGGTTAGGACACAGAGATGGAACAACAATCTCTTGATTGATATTCTTGTTAGTAACTACCTTAGGTAAGAACCCAGGTTTAGTACGCAGAACTACCTTGTCTGAATGGAAAATCAGATAAGGAGAATCACAATGTAAGGCAGATAACTCAGAGACTCTCTGAGCCGAGGAAATAGCCATCAAAAACAGAACTTTCCAAGATAACAACTTGATATCAATGGAATGAAGGGGTTCAAATGGAACGCCTTGAAGAACATTAAGAACTAAGTTTAAGCTCCACGGCGGAGCAACAGACTTAAACACAGGCTTAATCCTAGTTAAAGCCTGACAGAAAGCCTGAACGTCTGGAACTTCAGCCAGACGTTTGTGTAGAAGAATAGACAGAGCAGAAATCTGTCCCTTTAACGAACTAGTAGATAAGCCCTTTTCTAAACCCTCTTGTAGAAAGGACAATATCCTAGGAATCCTAACCTTACTCCATGAGTAACTCTTGGATTCGCACCAATGTAAATATTTACGCCATATTTTATGGTAAATTTTTCTGGTAACAGGCTTCCTAGCCTGTATTAAGGTATCAATAACCGACTCCGAGAAACCACGCTTTGATAGAATCAAGCATTCAATCTCCATGCAGTCAGCCTCAGAGAAATTAGATTTGGATGTTTGAAAGGACCCTGAATTAGAAGGTCCTGTCTCAGAGGCAGAGACCACGGTGGACAGGACGACATGTCCACTAGGTCTGCATACCAGGTCCTGCGTGGCCACGCAGGCGCTATCAGAATCACCGAAGCTCTCTCCTGTTTGATCTTGGCAATCAAACGAGGAAGCATTGGGAATGGTGGAAACACATAAGCCATGTTGAAGACCCAAGGGGCTGTCAGAGCATCTATCAGCACCGCTCCCGGGTCCCTGGACCTGGATCCGTAACAAGGAAGCTTGGCGTTCTGACGAGACGCCATGAGATCCAGATCTGGTTTGCCCCAACGACGAACCAGTTGAGCAAAGACCTCCGGATGAAGTTCCCACTCTCCCGGATGAAAAGTCTGGCGACTTAGAAAATCCGCCTCCCAGTTCTCCACTCCTGGGATGTAGATCGCTGACAGGTGGCAAGAGTGAGACTCTGCCCAGCGAATTATCTTCGAGACTTCCAACATCGCTAGGGAACTTCTGGTTCCCCCTTGATGGTTGATATAAGCCACAGTCGTGATGTTGTCCGACTGAAATCTGATGAACCTCAGAGTTGCTAACTGAGGCCAAGCTAGGAGAGCATTGAATATTGCTCTTAACTCCAGAATATTTATTGGGAGGAGTTTCTCCTCCTGAGTCCATAATCCCTGAGCTTTCAGGGAATTCCAGACTGCTCCCCAGCCTAGAAGGCTGGCGTCTGTTGTTACAATCGTCCAATCTGGCCTGCGAAAGGTCATCCCCTTGGACAAATGTGGCCGAGAGAGCCACCATAGAAGAGAATCTCTGGTCTCTTGATCCAGATTTAGTAGGGGGGACAAATCTGAGTAATCCCTGTTCCACTGACTTAGCATGCACAATTGCAGCGGTCTGAGATGCAGGCGCGCAAATGGTACTATGTCCATTGCCGCTACCATTAAGCCGATTACTTCCATGCACTGAGCTACTGACGGGTGTGGAATGGAGTGAAGGACACGGCAAGCATTTAGAAGTTTTAATAACCTGGCCTCTGTCAGGTAAATTTTCATCTCTACAGAATCTATAAGAGTCCCTAGAAAGGGAACTCTTGTAAGTGGTAATAGAGAACTCTTTTCCACGTTCAACTTCCACCCATGCGACCTCAGAAATGCCAGAACTATCTCTGTATGAGACTTGGCAGTTTGAAAACTTGACGCTTGTATCAGAATGTCGTCTAGGTACGGAGTCACCGCTATGCCTCGCGGTCTTAGTACCGCCAGAAGTGATCCTAGAATTTTTGTAAAGATTCATGGAGCCGAAAGGGAAGAGCTACAAACTGGTAATGCCTGTCTAGGAAGGCAAATCTCAAATACCGGTAATGGTCCTTGTGAATCGGTATGTGAAGGTAGGCATCCTTTAAGTCCACCGTGGTCATGTACTGACCCTCTTGGATCATGGGAAGGATGGTTCGAATAGTCTCCATTTTGAATGATGGAACTCTTAGAAATTTGTTTAGGATTTTTAAGTCCAAGATTGGTCTGAAGGTTCCCTCTTTTTTGGGAACCACAAATAGATTTGAATAGAATCCCTGTCCGTGTTCTGTCCGCGGAACTGGGTGGACTACCCCCATTAGTAAGAGGTCTTGTACACAGCGTAGAAATGCCTCTTTCTTTGTTTGGTTTGCTGATAACCTTGAAAGATGAAATCTCCCCCGTGGAGGAGAAGTCTTGAAGTCCAGGAGATATCCCTGGGATATGATCTCCAACGCCCAGGGATCCTGGACATCTCTTGCCCAAGCCTGGGCGAAGAGAGAAAGTCTGCCCCCCACTAGATCCGTTTCCGGATAGGGGGCCCTCTCTTCATGCTGTCTTGGGGGCAGCAGCAGGTTTCTTGGCCTGCTTGCCCCTGTTCCAGGACTGGTTAACTTTCCAGCCCTGCCTGTAACGAGCAACAGCTCCTTCCTGTTTTGGAGCGGAGGAAGTTGATGCTGCTCCTGCCTTGAAGTTACGAAAGGCACGAAAATTAGACTGTTTGGCCTTTGATTTGGCCCTGTCCTGAGGTAGAGCATGGCCCTTACCTCCCGTAATGTCAGCAATAATTTCTTTCAAGCCGGGCCCGAATAAGGTCTGCCCTTTGAAAGGAATATTAAGCAATTTAGATTTAGAAGTAACGTCAGCTGACCAGGATTTAAGCCATAGCGCTCTGCGCGCTTGAATGGCGAATCCGGAGTTCTTAGCAGTAAGTTTGGTTAAATGCACAACGGCATCAGAAACAAATGCGTTAGCTAGCTTAAGTGTTTTAAGCTTGTTCATTATTTCATCCAATGGAGCTGAGCGAATGGCCTCTTCCAGAGACTCAAACCAGAATGCTGCCGCAGCAGTGACAGGCGCAATGCATGCAAGGGGCTGTAAAATAAAACCTTGTTGAACAAACATTTTCTTAAGGTAACCCTCTAATTTTTTATCCATTGGATCTGAAAAGGCACAACTATCCTCCACCGGGATAGTGGTACGCTTAGCTAAAGTAGAAACTGCTCCCTCCACCTTAGGGACCGTCTGCCATAAGTCTCGTGTGGTGGCGTCAATAGGAAACATTTTCCTAAATATGGGAGGAGGGGTAAAAGGCACACCAGGTCTATCCCACTCCTTGCTAATAATCTCTGTAAGCCTTTTTGGTATAGGAAATACGTCAGTATACACCGGTACCGCATAGTATTTATCCAACCTACATAATTTCTCTGGAATTGCAACCGTGTTACAATCATTCAGAGCCGCTAATACCTCCCCTAGCAATGTGCGGAGGTTCTCTAGCTTAAATTTAAAAGTGGAAAACATAATTTATGCTTACCTGATAAATTCCTTTCTTCTGTAGTGTGATCAGTCCACGGGTCATCATTACTTCTGGGATATTACTCCTCCCCAACAGGAAGTGCAAGAGGATTCACCCAGCAGAGCTGCATATAGCTCCTCCCCTCTACGTCACTCCCAGTCATTCGACCAAGGACCAACGAGAAAGGAGAAACCAAGGGTGTAGTGGTGACTGGAGTATAATTTAAAAAAAAAAAAATATTTACCTGCCTTAAAAAACAGGGCGGGCCGTGGACTGATCACACTACAGAAGAAAGGAATTTATCAGGTAAGCATAAATTATGTTTTCTTCTGTTAAGTGTGATCAGTCCACGGGTCATCATTACTTCTGGGATACCAATACCAAAGCAAAAGTACACGGATGACGGGAGGGATAGGCAGGCTCTTTATACAGAAGGAACCACTGCCTGAAGAACCTTTCTCCCAAAAATAGCCTCAGAGGAAGCAAAAGTGTCAAATTTGTAAAATTTGTAAAAAGTATGAAGCGAAGACCAAGTTGCAGCCTTGCAAATCTGTTCAACAGAGGCCTCATTCTTAAAGGCCCAAGTGGAAGCCACAGCTCTAGTAGAATGAGCTGTAATTCTTTCAGGAGGCTGCTGTCCAGCAGTCTCATAGGCTAAACGAATTATGCTACGAAGCCAAAAAGAAAGAGAGGTAGCAGAAGCCATTTGACCTCTCCTCTGACCAGAGTAAACGACAAACAGGGAAGACGTTTGTCGAAATTCCTTAGTTGCCTGTAAGTAAAACTTTAGGGCACGAACTACATCCAGATTGTGCAGAAGACGTTCCTTCTTCGAAGAAGGATTTGGACACAAAGAAGGAACAACAATCTCTTGATTGATATTCCTGTTAGTGACTACCTTAGGTAAAAACCCAGGTTTAGTGCGCAGAACTACCTTATCCGAATGAAAAATCAAATAAGGAGAATCACAATGTAAGGCTGATAACTCAGAGACTCTTCGAGCCGAGGAAATAGCCATTAAAAATAGAACTTTCCAAGATAACAACTTTATATCAATGGAATGGAGGGGTTCAAACGGAACACCCTGTAAAACGTTAAGAACAAGGTTTAAACTCCATGGCGGAGCAACAGCTTTAAACACAGGCTTAATCCTGGCCAAAGCCTGACAAAAAGCCTGAACGTCTGGCACTTCTGACAGACGTTTGTGTAACAGAATGGACAGAGCTGAGATCTGTCCCTTTAATGAACTAGCAGATAAACCCTTTTCTAAACCTTCTTGTAGAAAAGACAATATCCTAGGAATCCTAACCTTACTCCAAGAGTAACCTTTGGATTCACACCAATATAGGTATTTACGCCATATCTTATGGTAAATCTTTCTGGTAACAGGCTTCCTAGCCTGTATTAAGGTGTCAATAACTGACTCAGAAAACCCACGTCTTGATAAAATCAAACGTTCAATTTCCAAGCAGTCAGCTTCAGAGAAGTTAGATTTTGATGTTTGAAAGGGCCCTGTATCAGGAGGTCCTGTTTCAGAGGTAGAGACCAAGGTGGACAGGATGACATGTCCACCAGGTCTGCATACCAAGTCCTGCGTGGCCATGCAGGCGCTATTAGAATCACTGATGCTCTCTCCTGTTTGATTCTGGCAATCAATCGAGGAAGCATCGGGAAGCGTGGAAACACATAAGCCATCCTGAAGTCCCAAGGTGCTGTCAGGGCATCTATTAGGACTGCTCCTGGATCCCTGGATCTGGACCCGTAACGAGGAAGCTTGGCATTCTGTCGAGACGCCATGAGATCTATCTCTGGTTTGCCCCAACGTCGAAGTATTTGGGCAAAGACCTCCGGATGAAGTTCCCACTCCCCCGGATGAAAAGTCTGACGACTTAAGAAATCCGCCTCCCAGTACTCCACTCCCGGGATGTGGATTGCTGACAGGTGGCAAGAGTGAGACTCTGCCCAGCGAATTATCTTTGATACTTCCATCATTGCTAGGGAGCTTCTTGTCCCTCCCTGATGGTTGATGTAAGCTACAGTCGTGATGTTGTCCGACTGAAACCTGATGAACCTCCGAGTTGTCAACTGGGGCCAAGCCAGGAGGGCATTGAGAACTGCTCTCAATTCCAGAATGTTTATTGGCAGGAGACTCTCCTCCTGACTCCATTGTCCCTGAGCCTTCAGAGAATTCCAGACGGCGCCCCAACCTAGAAGGCTGGCGTCTGTTGTTACAATTGTCCAGTCTGGTCTGCTGAATGGCATCCCCCTGGACAGATGTGGCCGAGAAAGCCACCATAGAAGAGAATTTCTGGTCTCTTGATCCAGATTCAGAGAAGGGGACAAGTCTGAGTAATCCCCATTCCACTGACTTAGCGTGCATAGTTGCAGTGGTCTGAGGTGTAAGCGAGCAAATGGTACTATGTCCATTGCCGCTACCATTAAGCCGATTACCTCCATGCATTGAGCCACTGACGGGTGTTGAATGGAATGAAGGGTGCGGCAAGCACTTTGAAGTCTTGTTAACCTGTCCTCTGTCAGGTAAATCTTCATTTCTACAGAATCTATAAGAGTCCCCAGGAAGGGAACTCTTGTGAATGGAACGAGTGAACTTTTCTTTTCGTTCACCTTCCATCCATGTGACCTTAGAAAAGCCAGTACTAACTCTGTATGAGACTTGGCAGTTTAAAAGCTTGAAGCTTGTATCAGAATGTCGTCTAGGTACGGAGCTACCGAAATTCCCCGCGGTCTTAGTACCGCCAGAAGAGCACCTAGAACCTTTGTGAAGATTCTTGGAGCTGTAGCCAATCCGAATGGAAGAGCTACAAACTGGTAATGCCTGTCTAGAAAGGCAAACCTTAGATACCGGTAATGATCTTTGTGGATCGGTATGTGAAGGTAAGCATCCTTTAAATCCACTGTGGTCATGTATTGACCTTCTTGGATCATGGGTAAAATTGTCCGAATAGTCTCCATTTTGAACGATGGAACTCTTAGGAATTTGTTTAGGATCTTTAAATCCAGGATTGGTCTGAAAGTTCCCTCTTTTTTGGGAACCACAAACAGATTTGAGTAAAACCCTTGTCCCTGTTCCGATCGTGGAACTGGATGGATTACTCCCATTAACAACAGCTCTTGTACGCAGCGTAGAAACGCTTCTTTCTTTGTTTGGTTTGTTGACAACCTTGACAGATGAAATCTCTCTCTTGGAGGAGAGTATTTGAAGTCCAGAAGGTATCCCTGAGATATTATCTCTAGCGCCCAGGGATCCTGGACATCTCTTGCCCAAGCCTGGGCGAAGAGAGAAAGTCTGCCCCCCACTAGATCCGATCCCGGATCGGGGGCCCTCAATTCATGCTGTTTTAGTGGCAGCAGCAGGTTTCCTGGCCTGCTTGCCCTTGTTCCAGGACTGGTTAGGTCTCCAGCCTTGTCTGAAGCGAGCACCAGATCCTTCTTGTTTTGGAGCAGTGGAAGTTGATGCTGCTCCTGCTTTGAAATTCCGAAAGGAACGAAAATTAGACTGTCTAGCCTTAGGTCTGGCTTTGTCTTGAGGCAGGGCGTGGCCCTTACCTCCTGTAATGTCAGCGATAATTTCTTTCAAACCGGGCCCAAATAAGGTCTGCCCTTTGAAAGGTATATTAAGTAATTTGGACTTAGAAGTTACATCAGCTGACCAGGATTTTAGCCACAGTGCCCTGCGCGCCTGAATGGCGAATCCGGAATTCTTAGCCGTAAGTTTAGTTAAATGTACTACGGCTTCCGAAATGAATGAATTAGCTAGCTTAAGTATTCTAAGCCTGTCCGAAATGTCGTCCAGCGTAGCTGAAGTAAGGTTCTCTTCCAGAGACTCAATCCAGAATGCCGCTGCAGCCGAGACCGGCGCAATGCATGCAAGGGGTTGCAATATAAAACCTTGTTGAACAAACATTTTCTTAAGGTAACCCTCTAACTTTTTATCCATTGGATCTGAAAAGGCACAGCTATCCTCCACCGGGATAGTGGTACGCTTAGCTAAAGTAGAAACTGCTCCCTCCACCTTAGGGACCGTTTGCCATAAGTCCCGTGTGGCGGTGTCTATTGGAAACATCTTTCTAAATATCGGAGGGGGTGAGAACGGCACACCGGGTCTATCCCACTCCTTAGTAATAATTTCAGTTAGTCTCTTAGGTATAGGAAAAACGTCAGTACTTGTTGGTACAGCAAAATATTTATCCAACCTACACATTTTCTCTGGTATTGCAACTGTGTTACAATCATTCAGAGCCGCTAACACCTCCCCTAGTAATACACAGAGGTTTTCCAGCTTAAATTTAAAATTTGAAATATCTGAATCCAATCTGTTTGGATCCGAACCGTCAGCCGCAGAATGAAGCTCTCCGTCCTCATGCTCTGCAAGTTGTGACGCAGTATCTGACATGGCCCTAGCATTATCAGCGCACTCTGTTCTCACCCCAGAGTGATCACGCTTGCCTCTTAGTTCTGGTAATTTAGCCAAAACTTCCGTCATAACAGTAGCCATATCTTGTAATGTTATTTGTAATGGCCGCCCAGATGTACTGGGTGCCACCATATCGCGCACCTCCCGGGTGGGAGATGCAGGTACTGTCACGTGAGGCGAGTTAGTCGGCATAACTCTCCCCTCGTTGTTTGGTGAAATTTGTTCAATTTGTACAGATTGACTTTTATTTAAAGTAGCATCAATACAGTTAGTACATAAATTTCTATTGGGCTCCACTTTGGCGTTATTACAAATAGTACAGGTCTCATCCTCTGAATCAGACATGTTTAACACACTAGCAACTAAACTTGCAACTTGGAAATATTATTCAAATAAATACAATGAAAAAGCGTACTGTGCCTAAGAAGCACAGAAGATATATAACAGTTGAAATCAAATAAACTTTGCAAAACAAAACACAATTTTAGCAAAGGCTTGTTCCCATTAGCAAAGAATAACTAACCCTGATGGCATAAAAAAGTTAAAGAATAAACGTTTCTTTATCACAGTCAACTACAATCTCACAGCTCTGTTAGATTACTTCCCTCAAACAAGCTTTGAAGACCCCTGAGTTCTGTAGAGATAAACCGGAACATGCAGGAAAAAACAATGAGCTTCTGACTGAAATTTTTGATGCGTAGCAAAAGCGCCAAAAAAAGGTCCCTCCCCCTCACGCACAACAGTGAGAGAGATCAGTAAACTGTCATAATTAGATAAAGCAACTGCCAAGTGGAAAAATAGTGCCCAAACATTTTATTCACCCAGTACCTCAGAAAATGAAAACGATTTTACATTCCAGCAAAAAACGTTTAACATAAATTAGTAAAAAACCAAATAGGCTAGAGATTATATACACAGTGTAATTCTATTGAAGTACCATTCCCCAGAATACTCAAATGTAAAAAATACATACATGATATTATGTCGGTATGGCAGGATTTTCTCATCAATTCCATTGTCAGAAAATAAAAACTGCTACATACCTCTTTGCAGATTAAACTGCCCGCTGTCCCCTGATCTGAAGTTTACCTCTCCTCAGATGGCCGAGAAACAGCAATATGATCTTAACTACTCCGGCTAAAATCATAGTAAAAAACTCTGGTAGATTCTTCTTCAAATTCTACCAGAGAAGGAATAACACACTCCGGTGCTATTAAAAAATAACAAACTTTTGATTGAAGAAATAAAACTAAATAAAATCACCATAGTCCTCTCACACATCCTATCTAGTCGTTGGGTGCAAGAGAATGACTGGGAGTGACGTAGAGGGGAGGAGCTATATGCAGCTCTGCTGGGTGAATCCTCTTGCACTTCCTGTTGGGGAGGAGTAATATCCCAGAAGTAATGATGACCCGTGGACTGATCACACTTAACAGAAGAAATCTCTGAATCCAGTCTCCCTGGATCAGATCCGTCACCCACAGAATGAAGCTCTCCGTCCTCACGTTCTGCAAACTGTGACGCAGTATCTGACATGGCTCTCATCTCATCCGCGCGCTCCATCCTTAACCCAGAGCTATCGCGCTTGCCTCTTAAATCTGGCAACTTAGATAATACTTCTGTCATAACAGTAGCCATGTCTTGCAAAGTGATTTGTAAGGGCCTCCCTGATGTACTTGGCGCCACAAAATCACGCACCTCCTGAGCGGGAGGCGCAGGTACTGACACGTGAGGAGAGTTAGTCGGCATAACTTCCCCCTCGTCGTCTGGTGATAATTTCTTTACATGTAAAGATTGACTTTTATTCAAAGTAGCATCAATGCAATTGGTACACAAATTTCTATTGGGCTCCACATTGGCCTTTAAACATAGTGAACAAAGAGATTCATCTAAGTCAGACATGTTTAAACAAACTAGCAATGAGACTAGCAAACTTGGAAATACTTTTCAAAATTAATTTACAAGCAATATAAAAAACGTTACTGTGCCTTTAAGAAGCACAGAAAAACTGACACAGTTGAAATAACAATGAACAAAAATAGTTATAGCAACCAAATTTTCACAGTAAATGTATTAAGTTAGCAAAGGATTGCACCCACCAGCAAATGGATGATTAACCCCTTAGTACCCAAAAACGGATAACAATTATATAATTAACGTTTTTCTCACAGTCAAATACACTGTCACAGGACTACTGTGACTGATTACCTCCCTCAAAATGGATTTTGAAGACCCTTGAGCTCTCTAGAGACGATCTGGATCATGGAGGATGAAGTAGACAGATTGTGACTGAATTTTTACTGCGCAAAAAAGCGCTAAAATAGGCCCCTCCCACTCATATTACAACAGTGGGGAAGCTCAGAAACTGTTTCTATGCAGAAAACAAAAATGGCCATGTGGTAAAAATCAAGCCCCAATAAGTTTTATCACCAAGTACCTCACAAAAAACGATTAACATGCCAGTAAACGTTTTAAACATACATTTGAAAGTTATGTATTATTATTAATAAGCCTGCTACCAGTCGCTTTTACTGCAGTTAAGGCTCATACATTATTTCAGTATTTACAGTATTTTCAGAGTCAATTCCATTCCTTAGAAAATACATTCAGTGCACACACACACACACATCAGCCTGATACCAGTCGCTATCGCTGCATTTAAGGCTGAACTTACTTTACAATGGCATCAGCAGTATTTTCTCAGTCAATTCCATTCCTCAGAAAATAATTTACTGCACATACCTATTTGTTGCAGGGGGACCCTGCATGCTATTCCCCTTCTCTGAAGTTACCTCACTTTTCCTCAGATGAGAACAGCCAGTGGGTCTTAGTTACGTCTGCTAAGACCATAGAAAAAAACCCAGGCAGATTCTTCTTCTAAAGCTGCCTGAGAATAAACAGCACACTCCGGTGCCATTTAAAAATAACAAACTTTTGATTGTAGAAATAAACTAAGTTAAAAAACACCACAGATCTCTCACAGCTTCCTATCTAGTTAGGCTGCAAGAGAATGACTGAGTATGACAGGTGAGGGGAGGAGCTTTATAGCAAGCTCTGCTGGGTAATTCTCTTGCAGTTTCCTGTTAGGAAGAGAAATATTCCATAAGTAATGGATGACCCGTGGACTGACTACACTTAACAGGAGAAATAAGTTTATTCTCATAAATGAAAAGAAAAACTTAACATAAGCAGAAGAATAAAACTGAAACAGCTGCCTGAAGAACTTTTCTACCAAAAACTGCTTCCGAAGAAGCAAATACATCAAAACGGTAGAATTTAGTAAATGTATGCAAAGAAGACCAAGTTGCTGCTTTGCAAATCTGATCAACTGAAGCTTCATTCTTAAAAGCCCACGAAGTGGAGACTGCTCTAATAGAATGAGCTGTGATTCTCTGAGGCGGGGCTTGACCCGACTCCAAATAAGCTTGAAGAGTCAATAATTTTAACCACGATGCCAAAGAAATGGCAGAAGCCTTCTGACCTTTCCTAGAACCAGAAAAGATAACAAACAGACTAGAAGTCTTCCTGAACTCTTTAGTAGCTTCAACATAATATTTCAAAACTCTTACTACATCCAAAGAATGTAAGGATCTCTCCAAAAAATTCTTAGGATTAGGACACAAGGATGGGACAACAACTTCTCTTTTAATGTTGTTAGAATTCATAAACTTAGGTAAGAATTTAAATGAAGTCTGCAAAACCGCCTTATCCTGATGAGAAATCAGAAAAGGAGATTCACAAGAAAGAGCAGATAATTCAGAAACTCTTCTAGCAGAAGAGATGGCCAAAAGGAACAACACTTTCCAAGAAAGTAGTTTAATGTCCAAAGAATGCATAGGCTCAAATGGAGGAGCCTGTAAAGCCTTCAAAACCAAATTAAGACTCCAAAGAGGAGAGACTGATTTAATGACAGGCTTGATACGAACCAAAAATTGTACAAAACAGTGAATATCAGGAAGCTTAGCAATCTTTCTGTGAAATAAAACAGAAAGAGCAGAGATTTGTCCCTTCAAGGAACTTGCAGACAAACCCTTAAACAAACCATCCTGAAGAAACTGTAAAATTCTAGGAATTCTGAAAGAATGCCAAGAGAATTTGAGAAGAACACCATGAAATATAAGTCTTCCAAACTCGATAATAAATCTTTCTAGAAACAGATTTACGAGCCTGTAACATAGTATTAATCACTGAGTCAGAGAAACCTCTATGACTAAGCACTAGGCGTTCAATTTCCATACCTTCAAATTGAATCATTTAAGATGCTAATGGAAAAACGGACCTTGAGACAGAAGGTCCGACCTTAATGGAAGTGGCTAAGGTTGGCAACTGGACATCCGAACAAGATCCGCATACCAAAACCTGTGAGGCCATGCTGGAGCCACCAGCAACACAAACGATTGCTCCATGATGATTTTGGAGATCACTCTTGGAAGAAGAACTAGAGGCGGGAAAATATAAGCAGGTTGATAACACCAAGGAAGTGTCAACGCATCCACTGCTTCCACCTGAGGATCCCTGGACCTGGACAGGTACCTGGGAAGTTTCTTGTTTAGATGAGAAGCCATCAGATCTATTTCTGGAAGACCCCACAACTGAACAACCTGAGAAAACACATCTGGATGGAGGGACCACTCCCCCGGATGTAAAGTATGATGGCTGAGATAATCCGCTTCCCAATTGTCTATACCTGGGATATGAACCGCAGAAATTATACAGGAGCTGGATTCCGCCAAAGCAAGTATCCGAGATACTTCTTTCATAGCTTGGGGACTGTGAGTCCCACCCTGATGATTGACATATGCCACAGTTGTGATATTGTCTGTCTGAAAATAAATGAGCGATTCTCTCTTCAACAGAGGCCAAATCTGAAGAGCCCTGAAAATCGCACAGAGTTCCAAAATATTGATTGGTAATCTCGCCTCTTGAGATTTCCAAACCCCCTGTGCTGTCAGAGATCCCCAAACAGCTCCCCAACTTGAAAGACTTGCATCTGTCCAGGTTGGACGAACAAAAGAGGCCCCTAGAACTATACGATGGTGATTTAACCACCAAGTCAGATATAGTCGAAAATTGGGATTTAAGGATATTAATTGTGATATCCTTGTATAATCCCTGCACCATTAGTTCAGCATACAAAGCTGGAGAGGTCTCATATGAAAACGAGCAAAGGGGATCTCGTCCGATGCTGCAGTCATGAGACCTAAAACTTCCATGCACATAGCTACTGAAGGGAATGACTGAGACTGAAGGTTTCCGACAGGCTGAAACCAATTTAAAACGTCTCTTGTCTGTTAGAGACAGAGTCATGGACACTGAATCTATCTGGAAACCTAAAAAGGAGACCCTTGTCTGAGGAATCAAAGAACTTTTTGGTAAATTGATCCTCCAACCATGTTTTCGAAGAAACAACACTAGTTGATTCTTGTGAGATTCTGCAAAATGTAAAGACTGAGCTAATACCAAGATATCGTCCAAATAAGGAAACACCGCAACACCCCGCTCTCTGATTACAGAGAGTAGGGCACAGAGAACCTTTGAAAAGATTCTTGGAGCTGTCGCTAGGCCAAAAGGAAGAGACAAATTGGTAATGCTTGCCTAGAAAAGAGAATCTCAGAAACTGATAATGATCTGGATGAATCAGAATATGAAGATATGCATCCTGTAAGTCTATTGTGGACATATAATGACCTTGCTGAACCTAAGGCAGAATAGTCCTTATAGTCACCATTTTGAAAGTTGGTACACTTACATAACGATTCAAAATTTTCAGATCCAGAACTGGTCTGAATGATATTTCTTTCTTTGGGACAATGAATAGATTTGAATAAAACCCCAAACCCTGTTCCTGAAACGGAACCGGCATGATTACCCCTGAAAACTCCAGGTCTGAAACACACTTCAGGAAAGCCTGAGCCTTTACTGGATTTGTTGGGATGCGTGAGAGAAAATATCTTCTCACAGGAGGTCTTACTCTGAATCCTATTCGGTACCCCTGAGAGACAATACTCAGAATCCATTGATTTTGGACAGAATTTGTCCAAACATCCTTGAAAAATCTTAATCTGCCACCTACCAGCAGAGCTGGAATGAAGGCTGCACCTTCATGCTGACTTGGGGGCTGGCTTTGGTTTCTTAAATGGCTTGGATTTATTCCAATTTGAAGGAGGTTTCCAACTTGAAACAGATTCCTTGGGGGAAGGATTAGGATTCTGTTCTTTAATTTGTCGAAAGGAACAAAAACGGTTAGAAGCTTTAGATTTACCATTAGGTCTTTTATCCTGAGGCAAAAAAACTCCCTTTCCCCAAGTGACAGTTGAAATAATCGAATCCAACTGAGAACCAAATAACTTATTACCTTGGAAAGAAAGAGATAGCAATCTAGACTTAGAAGTCATGTCAGCATTCCAAGATTTAAGCCACAATGCTCTTCTAGCTAAAATAGCTAAAGACATAGATTTAACATCAATTTTGATGATATGAAAAATGGCATCACAAATAAAATGATTAGCATGTTGAAGCAAGCGAACAATGCTAGACAAATCAGAATCCAATTCTTGCTGCGCTAAATTTTCCAAAAATGTTGAAGCAGCTGCAACATCAGCCAAAGAAATTGCAGGCCTGAGAAGATGACCAGAATATAAATAGGCTTTCCTTAGATAAGATTCAAGTTTCCTATCTAAAGGAGCTTTAAAAGAAGTACAATCTTCCATAGGAATAGTAGTACATTTAGCAAGAGTAGAGATAGCCCCATCAACCTTGGGGATCTTTTCCCAAAACTCCAATGTAACTGCTGGCAAAAGATATAAAAAATTAAACCTTGAAGAAGGAATAAAAGAAGTACCAGGCCTATTCCATTCCTTAGAAATCATATCAGAAATAGCATCAGGAACTGGAAAAACCTCTGGAATAACCACAGGAGGTTTATAAACAGAATTTAAATGTTTACTAGTTTTAGTATCAAGAGGACTAGTTTCCTCAATATCCAATGTAATCAACACTTCTTTAACAAAGAACAGATATACTCCATTTTAAATAAATAAGTAGATTTGTCAGTGTCAATATCTTAGGAAGGATCTTTTGAATCAGATAGATCCTCATCAGAGGAGGATAATTTAGTATGTTGTCGGTCATTTGATATTTCATCAACTTTATGAGAAGTTTTAAAAGGCCTTTAATGTTTATTAGAAGGCGAGATGGCAGACAAAGCCTTCTGAATAGAATCAGCAATAAATTCTTTTAAATTCACAGGTATATCTTGTACATTAGATGTTGAAGGAACAGCAACAGGCAATGTACTATTACTGATGGACACATTCTCTGCATGTAAAAGTTTATCATGACAACTATTACAAACCACAGCTGGAGATATAATCTCCACAAGTTTACAACAAATGTACTTAGCTTTGGTAGAACTGTTATCAGGCAGCAGGGTTCCAACAGTGATTTCTGAGACAGGATCAGATTGAGACATCTTGCAAATGTAAGAGAAAAAACAACATATAAAGCAAAATGATCAATTTCCTTATAAGGCAGTTTCAGGAATGAAAAAAAAAAATGCAAACAGCATAGCCCTCTGATAGAGAAAAAAGGCAAGAGGCATATAGGAATGGGGTTTTAAATAATGAAAATATTTGGCACCAAGTATGACGCACAACACAAACAGAATATTTTTTTTGGCGCTAACAACATCCGGAAATGACACACTCGCGTCATTGAAGACGCAACCCTGTGAAAGGACTCGGCGGCGTCTAAGACGCCAGAAATTATGAATTTGCGTCATTGAACGTAACTTCGCGCCAAAAAGGACGCAATATACTTTGGCATTTAAAATGACAGTCAATTGAAAAAAGACTATACCCCAGGTAATAAATACATATTTCCTAAAAAATGCATTTCCCAGATATGAAACTGACAGTCTGCAAAAGGAAATATACTGAAACCTGAATCATGGCAAATATAAGTACAATACATATATTTAGAACTTTATATAAATACATAAAGTGCCAAACCATAGCTGAGAGTGTCTTAAGTAATGAAAACATACCAAAAGACACCCATCCACATATAGCAGATAGCCAAACCAGTACTGAAACGGTTATCAGTAAAGGTAATGGAATATGAGAGTATATCGTCAATCTGAAAAGGGAGGTAGGAGATTAATCTCTACGACCGATAACAGAGAACCTATGAAATAGATTTCCCGTGAGGAAAACCATTGCATTCAATAGGTGATACTCCCTTCACATCCCTCTGACATTCACTGTACTCTGAGAGGAATTGGGCTTCAAAATGCTGAGAAGCGCATATCAACATAGAAATCTTAGCACAAACTTACTTCACCACCTCCATAGGAGGCAAAGTTTGTAAAACTGAATTGTGGGTGTGGTGAGGGGTGTATTTATAATCATTTTAAGGTTTGGGAAACTTTGCCCCTCCTGGTAGGATTGTATATCTCATACGTCACTAGCTCATGGACTCTTGCCAATTACATAAAAGAAATAGATATTTTTATATATATATATATATATATATATATATTTAATTTTGAGACATGGAGGATTTTAATTTCAGTTTTTTATGTCCCCCATAATTTTAATGAATTTTGGTTTAACCCTTTAAGTAGCTTTACCAATGCAGCAACCAGAAATCTATCTCCTACTGATGAGTTCCAAATAAATCGAAACAGGCTGTCATTTATATTGATTCTTATATATATATATATATATATATATATATATATATATATATATATATATATATATATATATATATATATAGATAGGATAGATATAGATATATTGTACCAAAATACCATTAGGCATATGTAGAATTATGTAAATATTCTGCTATGTGAATAACATTAGAATGTGAAATATTCATATTTCATGTCGGGTTAGCACATTTGAGAAAATGCGATTGGTTTTGTGCATGAGTGGGATGTTAGGTTTTTAAAAAATGTTTTGCTTCATTGACTTCTATGGGGGAATACGTTAACGAGTTCTCAATATTGTAACTTTTTTACATTCAACTTGCAATACGAGTGCTACCCGACGCGTGCAAAAAGCTTACTTCAACCGGAGTTAGAAAACGAACGGGAGCTGTAACTTGGATTTTCTCACCACTTGTTGTTAATCCTTATTTGATGCCTAAATTCAGCTAAACTAGTCTAGAACAAGTCTTTACATATTTAAAATATGATTTCTTACTTGCAGTGTTTTTCACCTTATGATATCTATGTTTCTGGTTATCATTTTTTATTTTCAGTATTCTGCAATATGTGGTGTACTATATATAGATTCATGTTCAGGTATCAGCAGCTGATTTCGTCTATTGATGTATTTCTTTGTTTCATTGTGTGCACATTACATATTCTTTTAGCCACAACAGCCCAAAAGTGGCAACTATCAGATCTTTAGAGGCATAATCATTGGTGGTGTTTGTATTTTGCCTCTCTTTATATATTAAAAGGACATTAAACACTTTGAGATGATAATATGAAATGATAAATCATATATATAAAAATACATCTGCAATATACTTTCATTATTTATTTTGTCCCCTTTTCCTGTAATTCCATTCTGAAATGGGGAGCTTTCTGTTCCTGTTAGAAATGGAAGCACAGAACACTGTTATATTTCACACAGCCACTGGCTGCACACTCTAGTGACCTATTTATAACTGTCCCTAATTGGCCACAGCAGAGAAGGGTAACCTAAGTTAAAACATGGCAGCTTACATTGTTTTATAGACACTAAAACTTTACACTTATTTTGTCAATATTTAAACAGCTAATGAAACTTAAAAAAAAACATCTTCCTATTATTCTCAGACTAATCTTTTCTTTGAATGCATCATTCTACCTAGCATTTATTTAGTGTTTAATGTCCCTTTAATATTCAGAGGATCCTTGAATACAATTTCCAATTGAACACTCTATGAAGCCATTTGCAATTTAAGGCTGGTTAATGTAATGTAGTCATTTTTCTTTTCTTGATATATTATCTGGTTTAAAAAGTACACTGAAACATGGTTGCAAAAATACCTACTAACTTGATATCTACAAAATATATGCTCAACAATTCTATATTCACAGGATCTCAGTCTCTGAACCTATCTGAAATGTCTTTCTATATATGCTCAAAAATTCTATATTCACAGGATCTCAGTCTCTAAACCTATCTGAAATGTCTTTCTATCGCCTACTTTTATTGTTATCTGGTGTTTATATACGTGCTGAAAACCATAAAGCCTGAGTTACTGAAATCTAAGTCTATATGAGTTATTCACCTTCCAAAGTGTAGTACGATATATCTTATCAGGTCTCCCTGCTTCTCCATCTTGTTGTCTGTCACCATAGGCATAAGTTTGTCATAGTACTTGGCAAGATAAAAGTGACCGTCTTCCCATTCAGGCAGTAGACTGGTAACATCCTAAGGATTTAAAGCCAGATAAATAAGATAAAAAGGCAACAAACAAACACCTATATCTTAAGAGAATATTTATCAGGCAATCCCTCTCTGAACAAGAAACATGCAATCCCAATCGTTTCGGTCTTTTTTGGGCCTTGTTAGTGAGGTGCAGCCATAGTCCTCTAAGCACATTTGGCAAGGAGTCCACATCTGGTTTCCCCATCATCCGTAGGGAGACTCCCCAAGGGTCATATTAAAAAATATCTTTATACATTTTCTTTTCATATATCTGTATTATGTTTACACAAGTTTATTTTTAGCATTTTATATATTTGTACAGATTTCTATTTTTGTCTTTAACAACTAAATGGTATATATCTCTTTAAGATACACCTTTCTATAGGTACTGTAGTTAATGTTAAGATCTTTAAAAATATGTCCTGGTCAGTGCACTAATTTATGCCAGTGAACAAGGGTTGAGGAATAGCCTGAAACATGTTTGGCATGTCATGCTCAACCTGACCGGAAACATAATTTGATATTTACTTGCTTATAGATTTTATCCACATGCTTTTGCTTTTAGAGATGTAAAAATAAAGGATTATGGGCTAGATTACGAGTGGATCGCAAATGAATGCTCCCACTTAAACGTTAATTTTGCTACAATTTTTTGCTTGTGTCTGGTTGCGCTGGTATGAGTTGAAAGTAAAAAGTTATTGCGCTCGCGCTAATTCATTGCGCGCAAAATCCGAACTTACAATATAGCGTGCACAATAACCTATTCCCCCATAGAAGTCAATGGAGAAAAAAAACGGGGAAAAAAAACTAATACCCCACTCTCGCACGCATATTTTCATATATGAATATTTCACATTCCAATGTTCTGCACATAGCAGAATATATGTTCTATTTATTCATAAATACATATTTCTACATATATACCTATACACACACACATATATATATATATATTTATATATTTATATACAGGTATAGATATATATAGGAATATCTATTTAAAAATACATAGAACATATTCTGAAAAGTACAGAACATTGGAATGTGAAATATTTACAGTAAATACATAATTAAAAACCTTTATTAAATATGAACATTGCATAAATATAATTCTACATGTTTTTATCTACTTAACTGCAAAAGGCTCCAATGCACTCATATATACAGTATGTCTATAAATGTGTACATATGTATTTGTGTTTATATGTGTATATATGTCTGTAAATATACATATATACACATATAAATACATAAGTACATATATATATAGACATATATATCTTTAGACATGTATATGTATAGATCTCTATGTAAAAGCCCTTTGCCTGCCTAAGACCTCATATCTTTGAGCACTTATAACTTTTGTGTGAATTTTTTTTTTAAATAGTTTTATTAGACAGTGTTATTATGAGTGTAACTGTACTTTGTAATGTATTTTTGATGTGCTTAGTGCAACATTTTAATTTTGCGAAACAGTTAACCAGAGCTGTGAGGTCGCGGTAATCATCCTATATAATAAAAGGCCAAGTGTGTTTGTCCGAAGCTGTCATGCGCAGTAGAGACAGCACAAGGACAAACACACCTGGCCTTTGAGTCCCTAGCTGATCTGCAGCCACTGCATAAGTGGGCGTGGACAGGCGTGGTCAACATGAAGGGGCGTGGCCATGCATGAATGGCCGTGAAAGGGGCGTGGCCGGGCACGGCCGCACAAAAGAGGGGTAAAAGATAGATAGGGGAGAGAGAGGGGGGAGAGACAGCAAAACAGAGGGGGGGGGGGAGAGACAGCAAAAGAGAGGAGAGAGAGAGACAGCAAAAGAGAGGGGGGAGAGAGACAGCAAAAGAGAGGGGGGAGAGAGACAGCAAAAGAGAGAGGGGGAGAGAGACAGCAAAAGAGAGAGGGGGAGAGAGACAGCAAAAGAGAGAGGGGGAGAGAGACAGCAAAAGAGAGAGGGGGAGAGAGACAGCAAAAGAAAGAGGGGGAGAGAGACAGCAAAAGAGAGGGGGGAGAGAGACAGCAAAAGAGAGAGGGGGAGAGAGACAGCAACAGAGAGAGGGGGAGAGAGAGAGCAAAAGAGAGGGGGGAGAGAGTGCAAAAGAGAGGGGGGAGAGAGAGCACAAAAGAGAGGAGAGAGAGAGAGGAGAGGGGGGAGAGTGCACAAGAGAGGAGGAGAGAGCACAAAAGAGGGGGAGAGAGCACAAAAGAGAGGGGGGAGAGAGCACAAAAGAGAGAGGGGGAGAGAGCACAAAAGAGAGGGGGGAGAGAGACAGCAAAAGAGAGAGGGGGAGAGAGACAGCAAAAGAGAGAGGGGAGAGAGCCAGCAAAAGAGAGAGGGGGAGAGAGACAGCAAAAGAGAGAGGGGGAGAGAGACAGCAAAAGAGAGAAGGGGAGAAAGACAGCAAAAGAGAGAGGGGGAGAAAGACAGCAAAAGAGAGAGGGGGAGAAAGACAGCAAAAGAGAGAGGGGGAGAAAGACAGCAAAAGAGAGGGGGGAGAGAGCGCAAAAGAGAGGGGGGGGAGAGCGCAAAAGAGGGGGGGGGGGGGAGAGCGCAAAAGAGGGGGGGGGGAGAGCGCAAAAGAGGGGGGGTGAGAGCGCAAAAGAGAGGGGGGTGAGAGAGCACAAAAGAGAGGGGGGTGAGAGAGCGCAAAAGAGAGGGAGGGAAGAGAGAGCGCAAAAGAGAAGGGGGGGAAGAGCGCAAAAGAGAGGGGGAGAGAGAGCGCAAAAGAGAGGGGAGAGAGAGCGCAAAAGATAGGGGGGAGAGAGCGCAAACGAGAGGGGGGGAGAGAGCACAAAAGAGAGGGATGGAGAGAGAGCACAAAAGAGAGGGATGGAGAGAGAGCGCAAAAGAGAGGGGTGGAGAGAGAGCGCAAAAGAGAGGGGGAGAGAGAGCGCAAAAGAGAGGGGAGGAGAGAGCGCAAAAGAGAAGGGGGAGAGAGAGCACAAAAGAGAGGGGGGGAGAGAACACAAAAGAGAGGGGGGTAGAGAGCACAAAAGAGAGGGGGAGAGAGAGAGCGCAAAAGAGAGGGGGGAGAGACAGCGCAAAAGAGAGGGGAGAGAGGGCGGGGGAGAGAGCGCAAAAGAGATGGGGGAGAGAGAGCGCAAAAGAGATGGGGGAGAGAGAGAGCGCAAAAGAGAGGGGGAGAGAGAGAGCGCAAAAGAGAGGGGGAGAGAGTGCAAAAGAGAGGGGGAGAGAGAGAGCGCAAAAGAGAGGGGGAGAGAGAGAGCACAAAAGAGAGGGGGAGAGAGAGAGCTCAAAAGAGAGGGGGAGAGAGAGAACTCAAAAGAGAGGGGGGAGAGAGAGAGCTCAAAAGAGAGGAGGAGAGAGCAAAAGAGAGGGGCGAGAGAGAGCACAAAAGAGTGGGGGGAGAGAAAGAGTGCAAAATAGAGGGGGGAGAGAGATAGCGCAAAAGAGAGGGGGGAGAAAGAGAGCGCAAAAGAGAGGGGGAGAGAGAAAGCTCAAAAGAGAGGGGGGAGAGAGAGAACTCAAAGAGAGGGGGGAGAGAGAGAGCTCAAAAGAGAGGAGGAGAGAGAGAGCAAAAGAGAGGGGCGAGAGAGAGCACAAAAGAGTGGGGGGAGAGAAAGAGTGCAAAAGAGAGGGGGGAGAGAGATAGTGCAAAAGAGAGGGGGGAGAGAGAGAGAGCAAAAGAGAGGGGGGAGAGAGAGAGCAAAAGAGAGGGGGAGGGAGAGAGCAAAAGAGAGGGGGAGGGAGAGAGCGCAAGGGGTGGGACCACTGTACTGCAAAAAATGGCTCGTGTGAACGGGCTTTAGGACTAGTTCTAGCATAAATCGCTATAGCGCTTACTCGTTCGCATTTACTTTCAACTTGTAAAACAAGAGCAAATTAACTTGATCACAAAAACCCAATATCACTTGAGCGCAAACGTTTGTGCTCCACTCGTAATCTAGCCCTATATGTTTTAAGAAATTCAATGTATCTTTGCTACAAGACTGGAAGTGTTTGTTTCTGTCATATTACAAAATACATACAGAAAGAGAAGCTTTCTCAGGAATGAACAACAACTCAATAATTTGTACTATGCCGATTTATCACCTGGTAGCAGCCTCTTTTAGCCCAATAGAGCTTTTCACAGAGAACTTTCTTGAAATATATCAGTCTGATCCCGCCTAACAAGGTAAAACTACACTGCTTAAACATCTGCATTTATGTCTCCTTTCTGATGCATCTGTATTGTAACCCTTTATTTGCTGTAAAAGGACTAAAATAACAAATTATGCTTACCTGATAATTTAATTTCCATCTGTATGGGAAGAGTCCACAGCTGCATTCCTTACTTGTGGAAATACTGAACCTGGCCACAAGGAGGAGGCAAAGACACCCCAACCAAAGGCTTAAATATCCCTCCCACTTCCCCTATCCTCCCAGTCATTTGGCCGAGGGAACAAGGAAAAGTAGGAGAAATATTAGGGTGAAAAAGGTGCCAGAAGAAAATAATTTCAAATTTAGGGCCGTCCATGCTGTGGATTCTTCCCATACAGATGGAAATGAAATTATCAGGTAAGCATTTATGTTTTCCATCTTAATATGGGAAGAGTTCACAGCTGCACTCCTTACTTGTGGGAAACATATACCCAAGCTCTAGAGTACACAGAATGCTAACGGGAGGGGAAAAAGAGAGGTGGACCCTAATCTGAGGACACCACAGCCTGCAAAGCCTTTCTCCCGAAGGCTGCTTCAGCAGATGCAAAAACATCAAACTTGTAAAATTTTGGAAAAAGTATGTAAGGAGAACCAGGCAGCTGCCTTACAAAACTGATCCATAGAGGCCTCATTTTTGAAGGCCCAAGAGGAAACCACTGCTCTTGTAGAAGGAGCCGTAATCCTCAGAGGAGGTTTATGTCCCGCTGTTCCTATGCTAAACAGATGACACTCCTCAGACAAAAAGATAAGGAAGTCGAAGAGGCCCTCTGACCCCTACACTTCCCGGAAAAGAGAACAAACAGAGTTCTAAATTCAAAGATAGAACTTCAAGGCACAAACCACATCCATAATACGTTGTAAACATTCCTTCGACGAAGAAGGATTAGGACATGAGAAAGGAACCACAATCTCTTGATGTTGCGAATTGACACAACCTTAGGAAGAAAACATAACTTGGTTCGCAGAAGCAATAGCCAGTAGAAAAGGAACCTTCCAAGACAACAATTTAATTTCTACTTCATGCATAGGCTCCAACGGAACCCGTTGCAAAACCTTAAGGACAAGATTTAAACTCCAAGGAGGAGCCTTAGATCTAAACAAAGGTCTGAATCCCAGTAGAGTCCCAACAAATGGCTGCACATCTGGAAGCTCTGCAAACCTCTTGTGCAGTAACACAGACAGGGCCGAAAACTGTCCCTTCAGGGGACTTGCAGAAAAGCCCTTCTCCAGATCATCCTGGAGAACAGAATAAGTAGGTCCTCCACACCTTATGATAGATGCGATGAGCAACAAGCTTGAATGAGAGTAAAAATAACTCTCTCAGAAAACTCTTTCTTTGCTAGGACTAAGCGTTCAATCTCCACGCAGTCAGCCTCAGAGAATCTAGACATTGATGAACAAATAGACCTTGGTCAGCAGATCCCTGCGACAAGCTAACTTCCACGGAGGAGATGACGACATCCCCACTAGATCCGCGAACCATATCCTTCGCAATCAAGACGGAGCAGTCAGTATCACTGACGCCTGCTTGAATCGAGCCACAACACTAGGAAATAGTGGTAAAGGTCGGAAAGGATAAATTAGATTGACCCTCCAAGGCACCGCTAATGCATCTGTTAGCTCCGCCTAAGGATCCCTGTACCTCGACCCCTATCTGGGTAGCTTGGTATTTAGACGTTATAAGATCTTCCTCTTACAAATCTTTACAAACACTCGGAATGGAGAGACCATTCTCCCGGATGAAAGGATTGTCTGCTGAGGAAATCCGCTTCCCAGTTGTCCACACCCAGTATGTGGATCGTTGACAGCAAACAAATGCGGGTCTCCCCCACACCAGGATCCGAGATACTTCCCTCAAAACTACGGAGCTTCTTGTTCCCCCCTGATGGTTGATGTAAGCCACCGAGGATATATTGTTTGATTGGAATCTGATTAACTGGGACGAACCCAGCAGAGGCCAAGCCTTCAGAGCATTGTATACTGCCCGAAGATCCAAAATGAGATCAGGAGGGAGCTTTACCTCCTGAGACCAGAGGACCTGTGCCTTCTTCCTGACACCACAAACAGCTCCCCATCCTGACAGACTCGCAACCGTAGTCACAATCACCCAGGATGGTCTTGAGACGGACGTCCCTCAGGACAAGTGATCCGGACAAAACCACCAAGAGAGAGATTTTCCTGATTGGTTGTCCAGAGTAAATCTGTTGAGACAGATCCGAATGATCGCTGCTCCACTCGTTCAGCATGTGCAGTTTCAACAGTCTGAGGTGAAATCTGGCAAAGGAAATGAGGTCCAAGCAGGACACCATGAGACCAGTCACCTCCATACACCGAGCTACAGATGGCCTTAAGGAGATCTGGAGGGCAAGACATGTTGAAGTTAGCTTGCAACGTCTCTGGTCTGTTAGACAGAGGAGATATTCTGAATGGTCCACTCTTCGAAAAATTTCTTTAGCTAGACCAAACGGAAGGTAATAAACTGGCAGTGCTGGTCAAGGAATGCAAACCTTAGGAACTGGAAGTGGTCCTTGAGGATTGGTACGAGAAGGGAGCATCCTTTAGATCTATCATGGTCATGAACTACCCCTCTCAAACGAGGGGAAGAATGGACCTTATTGTCTCCATTTTAAACAAGGGGACATTTAAAAACTTGCTTGAGCACTTTAGGTCCAAAATCAGACGAAAAGTTCCCTCCTTCTTAGGGACCATGAAAAGGTTTGAATAGCATCCCAAACCTCTCACTGCGATAGGCACCGGGACAATAACTCCTAGAGGACAGATCCTGTACACACCCCAGAAAGGCTTCCCTCCTTCCTGGTCAGGAAGACAGGAAGAACCTGCCCTTGGGTGGCTGAGACTTAAAACCTATCTTGTAACCCTGAGCTATTACCTCCAGGACCCATGAATCCTGCACATCCCTGAACCAAGCGACTGAAGAGAGCGACATACTGCCCCCTACACGATCCAGAAGAGGACCTGGGACCACCGAACCATGCCGACGTAGACTCGGCGGGCTTCTTCCTCCCGCTTGGGTTTATTTCAGGACTGAGCCGGCTTCCAAGAGCTCTTGATTTGATCTGGCTTAGGGGAGGACTGCTGACATGGGCTTTATCAGAACGAAAAGAACGAAAATCGTCATTTAGATTAGTTCATATACTCTTGCGGTAGGAGGGCACCCTTGCCCCCTGTGACCGTGGAGATAATTGAGTCCAGGCCTGGACCAGACAAAATTATTCTCTTAAAGGGAGGGAAGAAGTCTAGACTTAGAAGTCATATCCGTAGACCATGACTTCAGCCAGAGCCCGACAGGCCTGAACAGAAAAAGCTGAAGTCATAGCATTCAAGCGAATAAACTGCCTAATAGCAGCACAGATAAAAGAATTAACAACCCTCAAGGCCGTAAATCCTTTCTGAGTAACGTCGAGGGGATCCTCCACCCCGATAAATCCTATAAGGAGTCACATCAGAAGGTAGATTCTCCAGTAACCGTGGCAAAAGCCGTCACCGGTTGAAACAAATATCCCGTATGTTGAAATATCTTTCTTAACAGAGTTTCCATCTTTTATCCATGGGCTGTTTAAACGAAGAACTATCCTCAAGCGGGATAGTAGTACGTTTAGCAAGGGTGAAGATAACGCCAGCCCATTTAGGGGCGGAACCTCACAATTCCATTAAGAGTCCAGGACAGGGGACAATTTGCTAAAGGGAGAAGAGGCGGAAAAGGAATCTAATCCTGTCCCATTCATTCTTAATAATGTTTGCCATCTAACAGGAGCAGGGAAGGATAAGGTAACACCCTGTCCTCAAACTCTATCCAATTTAGGAATAAAAGGTTCATCAGGCAATTTGGCCTATGGAACCTCTGAATTCGCCAAAAACTTCCTTTAAAAGAAAGCGCAAATTCCTAAACTAAAGTCTGGTTCCTCCGCAGCCGGAGGTGTAGAAGCAGCAGACTCCGACCCAGAATGTTCATACTCCGAAGTCTCAGAAAGAACTTCATCCTCGGATAACCCACAGTTAAATCCAATAAATTATCTGATGTACTCTGGGAAGGAGTGCAATATGTAACCTTTCGCTTGCGTTTAGCAGGGCGAGGTAAAGCATTAAAGGCCGCAGACACCGCCGTCTGAACTGTGCAGTAACGTCTGGTGAAAAAAGCCCCCCTCCAGATGGAGGATCAGCAATGCTATGGGAAAACTGCATGTGTACAGATCAAAGAATGTAGGGTACGCACCTCACTGGAAGACAACTCCTCAGAGATGGGCGGCTCCGTGGTATCAAACATGTTTGATATTATCACATTATCAAGGCATATGGAACATAATTGAGAGGGCGGAACTAAGGCCTCATCACTATATAAAAAGGAATTACTAATTAGGAATAGTGTAAGTGCCCTCTAAAGTAACAGAATCCTCCATCACTAGTGCAATATCCGGAGAACTAGAGAAATAAAACATTTTATTTTATTAAATAAACAGCACCCTTATACCCCAATGGCTGGGGCACTCACCACCTCCTATGACCCAGACAGTACAAAGATTTATGACCCGGTCAGGAAAAAGGGTAAAGAATCACATGGTGCACAATGCAGGACCATCCCTGCTATGAGAAAGCGCGCCAAGCTTGTAAGCTGCATGGCTTTCAATGAGAAAGTGAAACCTGTATATATATATACCTGTATAACAGCCTATACCTGTATAACAGCCTATGAGCCCATAACATCTCATACATAAAGCAGCATAAAATCAAATAAACATATAAGATTATTTCCCCCTGTTCAATAATCCCCCTAAGGAGATATTAACCCTTGATTCTATACAGATAAAAGGAGTCACACTGTCTTCTTGCGTTATCATACATGTATAAAATATGAAACGATCTTACCGGAATCTACGCCGTGGAAAAGGAACACGGCACTTCAAGTGTGACAGATAGTAGCATCTTGAGTGAAGAAAGCAGGCAGCGAAACTTGTCAACGCTGATTGCCTATGGAGCTGTTAATATTAGTCGGGATGGTTTTGCAGAAAGACTCTCCCTGCATCTCGGACTCTTACTTTCATCCATGCTCTCACAGAGAGGCTGACAGGACTACTTAAAACTCCAGTCCCATCTCGAAATGTACTACCCTACATAAGAGACTACTCCGAAATCATCTAACACTTCTCTGCCAACCTCCTGTGACGAAAGGCAAAGAATGACTGGGGTTATGAGGAAGTGGGGGAGGTATCTAAGCCTTTGGCTGGGGTGTCTTTCCTCCTTCTTGTCAGGGTGCCAGGAATCAGACTGAGACGAGAAGTGCAAAAATAATCACACCTTTATTAATAACAAAAAATAACAAAAAGTCCACAAGTAAAATAACAAGCCAGGAATCAAAACCAGAGCTGGTAGTCAGACAAGCCGAGTCAGGAGCCAAAGCGAGTAGTCAGACGAGCCGGAATCAGGAACAAGGAGAACAGCAGAATCAGGAACAAGCCAGGGATCAGGAACCAGGGGGACGTCAGACAGCCAGGTAATACACAGGAGCTCTCACAAACAGGTCTGAGACAATGCAAGGGCAAAGCATACTAAACAGAGAACCTTTAAATAATAAGTGATGACATCACAATTCTGAGACTGCATCCTGTCTCACACAGATGATGAATACCAGTCTGGCCATAAAAGCAAGTGCAGCACACAGTATGCACCAGAGTCAGCAAGAGAGGTGAGTAAAATGGCTGCCAGCAGCACATGGAAAACAAAACAGGGAAAAAACCGTAACAGTACCCTCCCCTCAATGACCCCTCCCCCACGGGAGGAAAAAAGGCTTATTGGGGAAACGGGCATGGAAGGCACGGAGGTGGGCGGGAGCATGAACATCAGAGGAGGGAACCCATGAATGCTCCTCCGGACCGTAGCCCTCCAGTGAACCAAATACTGTACACGGCCTCTGGACATACGAGAGTCAATAATGCTGCTGACCTCATACTCCTCATGGTTGTCAACAAAGATAGGACGGGGACGAGGCAACACAGTGGTAAACCGATTACAAACCAATGGTTTCAAGAGGGAAACATGAAAAACATTGGAGATGCGCATTGCAGGAGGAAGGTCAAGAGCGTAGGCCACAGGATTGACCCGTCGGAGTATTCGAAAAGGACCAACATAATGGGGAGCCAGTTTATTGGAAGGCACACGAACGTTCAAGTTGCGGGAGGACAGCCAAACTCTCTCACCAACCTGGTAGGAAGGCGCGGGCAGACGCCTACGATCAGCCTGGAACTTTTGGCGCTGCACAGAATGATGAAGGCAGTCCTGAATCTGCACCCACGTGGAACGGAGTTGCCGGAGATGCTCCTCCAAAGCCGGAATACCCTGAGACATGAATGAATCGGGCAACAAGGATGGTTGAAACCCATAATTCGCCATGAACAGGGATAACTTGGAGGAAGCATTAATAGCACTATTACGAGCAAACTCTGCCCAAGGGAACAGTTCAGACAAATTATTATGGTGATCTGAGACATAGCAACGGAGGAACTGTTCCAGAGCTTGATTAGACCGTTCCGCAGCCCCATTGGATTGAGGGTGATATGCCGAGGAGAAGGAAAGCTGGATCCCCATTTGAGCACAAAAGGAACGCCAAAATCTGGAGACAAACTGGCTACCCCTGTCGGACACTATCTCCTTGGGTAACCCATGTAAACGGAAGACTTCCCGGGCAAAAATTGAAGCAAGCTCCTGAGCGGTAGGCAACTTCTTCAAGGGAATGCAATGTGACAGTTTAGAAAAACGGTCAACCGCTATAAGGATAACAGTATTGCCATTGGAAACAGGGAGCTCGACAATGAAGTCCATAGAAAGATGTGTCCAAGGACGCTCACCATTAACAATAGGTTGAAGAAGACCCACAGGAAGACGTAGATGAGTCTTATTCTGTGCACAAACTGAGCAGGAGGCAACATACACAGCAACATCAGAACGAAGGCCTGGCCACCAGAATTGTCAAGTGACAGACCAAATCATTTGGTTCTTGCCTGGGTGACCTGCGGCTTTAGGATAGTGGTAAGTGTGCAAAAGTTTAGTTTGAAGATTCTCAGGAACAAAACACTTACCACTAGGTTTCTAAGGAGGTGCATTGGTTTGTGCAGCCAGGATCTTTTTGAGAGAGGGCATCAGCCCTAACATTCTTACTACCAGGCAGGTAGGAGACCACATAATTAAACCGAGACAAAAATAGCGCCCATCTGGCCTGTCGGGGCAACAAACATTTTGCTTCAGATAGATAAGTTAAATTCTTGTGGTCAGTAAGAATGAGCACTGGCACGCTAGTACCCTCGAGAAGATGCCTCCATTCCTTGAGTGCCAAAATTATGGCCAGTAATTCCCTGTCGCCAATTTCAAAATTGCACTATGCTATTTCTTAGAGAAGAAACCACACGGATGCAAGGAACCGTCAGGCGTAGGACGTTGAGACAAGAGGGCACCTACTCCAGTCTCAGACGCATCGACCTCAAGAATGAAAGGCAGGACAGGGTTAGGATGAGCCAGAACTGGAGCGGCAGCAAAGGAAGTCTTAAGACTATCAAAGGCCTTAATGGCAGTAGGTGACTAATGGAGTGGATCATTCTCTTTACGAGTCATGTCTGTGATAGGTTTGACCAAGGAAGAAAAGTTTTTAATAAACTTTCTATAGTAATAGGCGAACCCCAAAAAACGTTGAATAGACCGAAGACCAACTCGGCGAGGCCACTGCAGATAACTTGTCAGGATCCATGGAGAACCCTGCAAAAGAGATAGCATAACCTAGGAAGGTTACTTGAGTCTGATGGAACTCACATTTCTCGAGTTTACAAAACAGGCCTTTGTCACGTAGTCTCTGAAGAACCCGTGTAACATCAGAACGATGAGCCTCAAGTGTGGGTGAGTGTATGAGGATGTCGTCTAGGTACACCACAACACACTGTTGCAACATATCTCGTAGGACATCATTAATAAATTCCTGGAAAACAGCAGGAGCATTACATAGGCCAAAGGGCATTACAAGATACTCATAATGCCCGCTCCTGGTGTTAAATGCAGTTTTCCATACGTGGCCCTCCTTGATCCTAACGAGAGTCCACCCAGGAAAGGACAACCGTGGCCAAAGGTTTCTCCTTTAGCGGTTCCGGGGACGAGGATAAACCACCCAAGGTCTGCCCCCAAGAGGACCTTAGGTGTGAGCATTTCCCGGCCGTGTAGGACAAGACTTCAAAAGGTGGCCCTGTAACCCACAATAGAGGCAGAGCCCCTCCCTCCTCCTAAAGGCCCTCTCCGCCGCGGAGAGACACGTGAATCCCACCTGCATCGGCTCAGCAGTACCTGGTGACTCGGGACCAGGAGGCATGGGAGGAGAGGGAGGCATGGGTGGGAACGAACACATAGGAGACAACGGAACAGGAGGCTTCCGCAAGCGCTCCTTGAAAGAGGGCCTCTCACTTAGTCTGATGTCAATTAGGATCAAAAAAGACACTGATGCCTCAAGATCTTCTGGTAAATCTCTGGTAGCAACTTTGTCTTTAATCGCATCAGAGAGCCCATGAAAGAAGGCGGCAACAAGGGCTTCATTGTTCCAACCTACCTCTGCGGCAAGCGTACGTAACTCAATGGCATACTGAGCAACAGATCTTGTACTTTGCTGAATGGACATGAGTCGTTTAGCAGCAAAGGAGAAGCGAGCCGGAACATCAAATACCCTTCGAAAGGAGGCCACAAATTCAGGGTAATTTGAAATCACAGGTTTATTAGTCTCCCACAAGGGATTAGCCCAGGAAAGAGCTGTGTCAGAGAGTAACAAGATGAGAAATCCCACCTTAGCTCTGTCAGAGGGAAACGCCTGAGGTAACATCTCAAAGTAAATGCCCACTTGGTTCAAAAACCCTCTGCACTGATTAGGATCACCTCCATATCGCTGAGGTAGAGGTGCAGAACCGGACATGCTCCTGGTAGGAATGAACTGAAAAGAATCCGGCTAACCATCTGGTAATAAATCCAACTTGAAAAATGAGGGTAAGATGCAAAAAGGGATTTATTTCAAAAGGTACATGCAGTGCTAAAATCAAGTGGGCATACAGAGAATAAGCACCAAACGGAGCAGTGGTTACAGTACTGGTAGGACTAGGTGCAGCAGCGGAAACAGGAGCAGCCATAACTTGCGGGACACTTTGGTCCAAATGTGCAGTGCGAGTCAGCAGGGTTTGCAGGGCTAGTGCAAATTGAAGCGGTGATCTTGTTCATCCATCCTGGAAATTATGGCAGGTAAAGGTGGATTATTAGCACCATCAGGATTCATGGCTCTTGCGTAATGTCAGGGTGCCAGGAATCAGACAGACGAAAAGTGCAAAAATAATCACACCTTTATTAATAGCAAAAAATAATAAAAAGTCCACAAGTCAAATAACAAGCCAGGAATCAAAACCAGAGCTGGTAGTCAGACGAGCCGAGTCAGGAGCCAAAGCGAGTAGTCAGACCATCCGGAATCAGAAACAAGGAGAACAGCAGAATCAGGAACAAGCCAGGAATCAGGAACCAGGAGGGACGTCAGACAGCCAGGTAATACACAGGAGCTCTCACAAACAGGTCTGAGACAACGCAAGGGCAAAGCATACTGAACAGAGGCCCTTTAAATAATAAGTGATGACATCACAATTCTGAGACTGCATCCTGTCTCACACGGATAATGTATACCAGTCTGGCCATAAAATGAAGTGCGGGAAATGAGCAGCATCACACAGTATGCACCAGAGTCAGCAAGAGAGGTGAGTAAAATGGCTGCCAGCAGCACATGGCAAACAAAACAGGGAAAAAACCCTGACACTCCTGGTGGCCAGGTTCAGTATTTCTCACAAGTAAGGAATGCAGCTGTGGACTCTTCCCATATTAAGGTGGGAAAAAGCATTTACTTGTGTATCTGTGTTTAGGAATTTAACACCTACTCTGAATTTCAAATATGCAGTAGATTTTTTTCTGACAAATGTTTTTTTTCCCATTTTCTGGCCCCCTGTATCATGTGTCTGACATCAACCAATCACAGACTAGTATACATATACCCTGTTTGCTTGTGCACATGCTTAGTAGCATATTCTTCCCCAGAAAGTGTGCATGTAAAATGGAGAGTAATAATTGTGAATTAAAAAGGAACCACCAATCAGCTGCTGTACGAACCGCTCCTTTGAAAGTAAGAGAGCACACTTCCAGACTCTGCTTTAAATGCTGTTGGGTCTTATGCATTGCACACATCTCAGCTTTAGCAGCTAGAGCATACTCTTCTTATTCTCAATAGAGAGAGTGGTATGCCAGCTAAAATCTAGATAAGCTACCCTGTTTTATAACTTGCTTGACTTATACAGCTTCAAACTTCGTCTGTTATAAAGCCTTAGCTCTTGTAAGCTGTAAGCTCTTGTAAGCTGACAGTCAACAGTTCTTGCCTTCAAAACTGTGATAAAAAGTAAGGCATCAGAGTGAACCCTACTGCATTGTAAAATGTCCCCAAATAGAGAAATACATAAATGAACAAAACAGATAAGAACCATAAGGCACATATTGTAAGCTAAAAACTGCAGGCTTAATCAACCCTTATTCGTATATCTTTAATTCCTACCTATTTGACCTTAAAACCTGCACTGAAGACAGCAGGTATTGCTTAAATTAGTTAATTGTTCTACCAGCATAGACTGTAACTTAACAACCTAAAGGTTTTACATTCCTGAATCAATAAAAACAAAATTTATGCTTACCTGATCAATTTCTAGAGTCCACGATTTCATTCCAATTACTAGTGGGGATATTCAACTCCTGGCTAGCAAGAGGAGGCAAAGAGCACCGCAGCAGAGCTGTTAAGTGTTACTTCCCTTACCCTTAATCCCCAGTCATTCGGCCAAAGGAAAACGGAAAAAGAAGATAACACAAGGGTATAGAGGTGCCTGAGGTTTGTACAAAAAATTGACATCTTAAATTTGAATAAAGGCAGGTTGTGGACTCTCCATGCCCGGAAAGAAATTTATCAGGTAAGCAAAAATGTTGTTTTCTTTCCTATGGCATGGAAAGTCCACAATTTCATTCCAATTACTAGTGTGAACCAATACCCAAGCTAGAGGACACAGAATAAAAGGGAGGGAAAACAAGACAGGCAGACCTAAACAGAAGGCAGCACCGCTTTAAGAACTTTCCTCCCAAAAGAAACCTCAGCCGAGGCAAAGGTATCAAATTTGTAGAATTTGGAAAAGTAATGCAAAGAGGACCATGTGGCAGCCTTGCAAATTTGTTTCACAGAAGCTTCATTTTTGAAAGCCCAAGAAGAAGAGACAGCACAAGTGGAATGAGCCATGTTTCTCTCAGGAGGCTGTTGTCCAGCAGTCTAATAAACTAACCAGATAACACTTCTCAGCCAAAGAGAAAGAGAAGTATCCATCTGACCTTTTACGCTTACCAGAGAAGTAACAAACAGGTCAGAGGATTGTCTAAAATCCTAGTTGCTTGAAAGTAAAATTTTAGAGCATGCACAACATTGAGGTTATGCAACAGGCGTTCCTTCTGAGAAGGATTAGGACAAAAAGGAACAACAATTTCCTGATCAAATATTGCAATCCGACACCACCTTAGGAAGAAATCCAAGCTTAGTACGAAGGACCGCCTTATCCGCATGAAAAATAAGGTAAGAAGAATCAAACTGCAGAGCCGAGAGTTCAGAAACTCTGCAAGCAGAACAAGATTTTGACTCCAAGGAGAAGCAACAGGTTTAAACACAGGCCTGATTCTGATCAAGGCCTGAACAAAGGACTGAACATCTGGCAGATCTGACAGACGTTTAAGCAAAAGAATAGACAAAGCAGGAATCTGACCATTCAGAGAGCTGACTGACAAACCCTTCTCCAGGCCCTCCTGAAAAAAAAAAAAACATTTATAGGCACCCTTATCCTGCTCCAAAAGAAACCCTGCGAATCACACCAATAAAAGGTATTTACGCTATAACGTATGGTAAATTCTACGGGTAACAGGCTTACAGGCTTCAAGCATGGTATCAATGACTTTCTCAGAGAAGCCACGCCTAGCTAAAATTAGGCGTTCAATCTCCAAGCAGTCAGCTTCAGAGAATCTAGGATTGGGTGGATGAAGGGCCCCTGAAGTAGAAAGTCCTTCCTCAGAGGCACCCTCCAAGGGGGAAGAGATGACATCTTCACCAGATCCGCGAACCAGATCCTGTGAGGCCAGACAGGAGCTATAAGAATCCCAGACTCTCTCTACAGTTTGATACGAGAAATGACTTGTGGAAGAAGAGCAAATGAAGGAAAACAGGAATGCAAGACCGAAGTTCCATGGAACCGCTAGAGAGTCAATCAGAGCGGTTTGAGGATCTCTTGATCTAGAACGGTACCTTGAAAGCTTGGCGTTTCTGCGTGACGCCATCAGATCAAATTCCTGAATCCCCCACCTGAGGGTTATCATTGAGAATACCTTCGGATGGAGAGCCCACACCCGGGATGAAAAGTCTGCCTAGTCAGAAAAACTGCCTCCCAGTAGTGCACCCCTGGGATGTGGATGGCAGACACGAGACAATCATGAGACTCCGCCAACTTGAGAATTTGTGACACCTCCTTCATTGTTAACGAACTCCGGGTCCCTCTCTGGTGGTTAATGAAAGCCACTGAGGAGATGTTGTCCGATTGAAATCTGATGAACCGGACCAAAGCTAGTTGAGGCCAAGCTGTTAACGCATTGAAGATCACTCTCAACACAAGAATGTTTATGGGAAGAGAAGACTCCTTCCGAGTCCAAAGACCCTGAACTCTTAAAGAGCCCCAAACTGTTCCCCAGCCTGACAGGCTGGCATTGTGGACACAATAAACCCAGGAAAGTCTCAGGAAGCATGTTCCCTGAGACAGATGATCCTGTGAAGTCCACTGAAGGTGTATCAGATGGAACCGAGTAAACAGAATTATGTCCATGGAAGCAACCATCACCAATTACTTCCATGCACAGAGCCACTAATGGACGGACAGAGACCTGCAGGGACCGGCAAGAAGCAAGAAGTTTTGATTTTCTGACATCCGTCAGAAAAATCTTCATGGATAGAGAATCTATAATTTTTCCTAAGATTCAAACCCTGGTATCTGGTACTAGGAAACTCGTTTCCAGATTTACTTTCCACCCGTGGGAACGAAGAAAGACAACAATATCTCGGTATGAGATTTTGCTAGCTGAAAAGATGGCGTTTGAACCAATAATGTCGTCCAGGTAAGACGCCACCGCTATCTCCCAGAGATCTGACGACCGCCAAAAGGGCCCCTAGAACCTTTGTAAAGATTTGAGAAGCCGTAGCAAGGTCAAAGGGAAGGGCAACAAACTGAAATGATTGTCAGAAAGGCCAACCACAGGAATTTGGATATGTTCCCTATGAATGGGGACTTTGAGATACGCGTACTTCAGATCTATGGTCGTCATGAACTGACCCTCCTGTTCCAAGGGTAGAATGGACAGACTAGTCTCCATCTGAAGGACGGAACCTTGAGGAATTTGTTGAGGCATTTTTAATCTAAAATAGGACGGAAAGTTCCATCTCTTTTGGGAACTACAAAGAGATTAGAGCAGAATCCTTGACCCCGTTCCTCTAATGGAACTGGAACAATCACTCCCAGGGAAAATAGGTCCTATACACAGTTTAAAAAAGGCCTTTCTCTTTACCTGGTTCGTTGACAGGACAGGATAAATCCGCCCCTGGGGAGGCAAGACTTGAATCCTATTTTGAAATCCTGGGATACTATTTCCACTTCCCAAGGATCTGGGACATTTCAGAACCAAACCTGCCGACACAAGGAAAGTTTGCCCCCCACCTGATTCACGGCTGGATTGGGGGCAACCCCTTCATGCTGACTTAGATTCAGCTGAAGGTTTCTTCGCTTGTTTCCACTTATTCCAAGTCTGACTGGATCTCCATGAGGTTCTAGATTGCTTGGGCTTGGAAGAGGAAGAATAAGACATCCATTGAAGTTACAAAAGGAAAGAAAATTAGAATTCAGTCGACCCTTAGGTCGACTCTATTTGTCCTGAGGGAGGAAAGAACCTTTTCCACCAATAAATTCAGAAATAATCTCTGCCAGACCAGGACCCAATAAAGTCTTACCTTTAAAAGGTAAAGACAGAAGCTTGGATTTGAAAGTTACAGCTGCAGACCAAGACTTTACCAAGAGAGCTCTGTGAGCTAGAACTGCAAGGCTGGAGGATCTTGGCTCCCAATTTAACCACTTGCATGCTGGCATCACAGATAAAAGGTATTAGCCAGCCTCCTCTATAGTAGTTTCTTCAGAAATTAAGTCGGACAAGGCAGCACACCAATAAGATGCTGCCCCTGCAACCGTAGCAATACTCGCCACAGATTGCCATTGTAGCCTCTGATGAATCTAAATCTTTTTTAAGTAAGCCTCTAGCTTTTTATTCATAGGATCCTTAAAAGAAGCACTATCCTCAATAGGTATAGTGGTTCTCTTGGCCATAGTAGAGATAGCTTCCATTACGTTAGGCACAGTGTGCCACAAGCCGCGCACAGCTTCAGCCACCGAAAACATTTTCTTAAAAACAGGGGATAGGGCAAAAAGGAAATCCTGGCTTTTTGCATTCCTGAGAAATAATTTCCGTCATCCGGTCTGGAACTTGAAAAATCTCAACAGATGAAGGAATAACATCAAACACTATTAAAGGGACACTGAACCCAAAATGTTTCTTTTGTGATTCAGATAGTGCATGCAATTTTAAGCAACTTTCTAATTTACTCCTATTATCAAATTTTCTTCATTCTCTTGGTATGTTTATTTGAAAAGCAAGAATGTAAGTTTAGATGCCGGCCCATTTTTGGACAACTTGAGTTGTCCTTGCTGATTGGACAGCACCAACAAGTGCTGTCCATTGTTCTGAACCAAAAAATTGCTGACTCCTTAGCTGAGATGACTTCTTTTTCAAATAAAGATAGCAAGAGAACAAAGAAAATTGATAATAGAAGTAAATTAGAAAGTTGCTTAAAATGACATGCTCTATCTGAATCATGAAAGAAAAAAATTGGGTTCAGTGTCCCTTTAAGTTTACTAGACTTCTTTGGGTTCTCAGCAACAGTAGAGTTGGAGTCATCCAAAGTAGCAAGGACCTCCTTCAACAGTAACCAAAGGTGCTCCAGCTTAAATCTAAAATTAACTTCCTTTGGATCTACTGTTCTAGGACTTGTATCTCCATCTACAGACTTAGAGTCCGAAATTTCTCCATCAGATCCGCCGAGGAATGATCTTCTTCAGAAAACTGAGAAAGAGCGACTAACGCAGACTTAGAGAGTCAGAATTCTTAGTATAAGAAATATTCCTAGATTTTATCTTCCTCTTCCCAGATAAAGGGAATGCTGACAATGCTGCAGAAAACTGCAGAAGTTATTTGGGCAGCAAAATCACCTGGCAACTAAATACTCCCATGAACCTGTTGAGAGAAATGGCAGGGCACTGCCTGTGCCGTAGATAAAGCTTGGGACGTTTAAGGAGAAAGTTGAAGCATGGTACGGACAACATTGTCCTGAGAGATACCTGGCTCAGAAAGGGAATTCTTGTCCCTTGATAACAAAGTCTTATTTAAGTATGTGGTACAAAATTGCGCAGGAGGAACAATAGGAACCTCCAAACAAAAAAGACATGTATCACTATTGGTAGACAACAGTGACCGGCATCAGTTTCAGAGTCCATAAAAAAAAAAATCTAATGCCCTTTAGGATAATTAGACCGAGTCTAATCCCAATAAAGATATAGATTAAAATAAAATAACACACAATTATTTGTGCAAAGTAATTTATTTCTGCCCTGCACCTCTATAATCTCAAATACTGAGGAAAACTCACCCTCCGGAGATCAGGAGACTAACCCACCAGAAAAGAAACCGGAACTCTTGGCCGTTGCAGAAAAACAGAGATGATCGATATTGTCTACTCAGAACAGCAGTCTTCACAAAGACGATCGTTATCGCCACAGACAACAGGAGACCTCTTTCAAACAGCCATCACTAAGCTAGGCTGTTTAAGTATCCCTTACGCTCCACTCTCCTAACCAATTGTATAAAGTCTGAAGAAGAATAACGGAGGTCACGTGATGCATTTGAACTTAACTGCGCCACAAGAGGGAAAAAAACCGGCACAAATAAATGTCACTCCTCCGGTCTGAAATATGACTGCAACTTAACATCAAACACTCTGTTTCTTTAGTTAAGCCAGTTATCCATCATAAAGGAAACCGGAATACGTGCTACTCCTCCCCAACGTTCCCTATGCCAGTCTCTCAAAAGCCTCCAAAAGGGTATCCTATTAACCCCCTATGCCCACAGTGCCTTATCTAAATAATAAAGTTGCAAGCCACTGCCCATGATAAATCCCTGCAGAAAGGGATAAAATGTCAAGTCCCACCAGGGAGCCTTGACCCTTGAACCCACAGAGATTCTATATATGTGTCCTGTCACAGCGGCATTAACCCCTGAAAGTGCTGACCTTCCAACCTAGAAGGCAAAATCACTTACCTGTGTTCAGGAGCAACTTCTAGGTGTGACAGATTACCAATATCTATCAGGGACCTGTAGAGAAAGAAAAAACAGAATAACCAACCCTGGTTTTCTATAATGGGGTAGCATTAATGTTAGAAGTTAAGCAAAGACCACCTCGCCGTCTTCTAACTGCTAAAAGCCACCATAACTCTTACTAAAGAGATTGACATGGACACAGCAAAGCCCCAATCCTTGCTTGCAGGGAAAAATACCCAATTAAGATTAATATCTTCAGACACCATCTTCGCACAGCCTCCCGTGATAGAGGCAAAGAGAATGACTGGGGATTATGGGTAAGGGAAGTGACACTTAACGGCTATGCTGGGGTGCTCTTTGCCTCCTCCTGCTGGCCAGGAGTTAAATATCCCCACTAGTAATTGGAATGAAATTGTGGACTCTCCATTCCATAGGAAAGAAATAATAAAATCCACATTGTTTAAGAAAGTTTAATATATTAATTCCTTTGAATCAGCATTTAAAGGACGGATGAAATGTTGATCTATAAGGAGCAGAACAAAAGTGTTGCTGTTTGGGGAATTAAAAACAATATATTTACAACCAAATTTATCATCCTAACAACTTGATATGTTTAAACACTTGACCTAAACCTTGAGTTAAACTGATGAAAAACAAAAGATGTGATGCCAAACATAAACTCACTTTATATTTTTTCATCACTGCATTGCTCTCAAAGTTGGCAGTTTCCTCCATGAAACGTCCAATTAGCAGCATTGCTCTGCCGTGAATATACTGACTTTTGTTGTCTGATGGAGCACTGCTGTCTGGGGGAAACAATTCAGCCCCCTTCTGAAGAACAATGAGGGCCTGGTGCACATCACCCTAGAATTGAAAAGCACAGACATAGTTAATCAGTTGCCCTTTTTAAAATGTATAACATACACAAATCATTTAAAGAATAATAATTTTGGTTTAAAATGATATGTACTCTTGCAGAAGGATGGCTGCATAAAGACCTGGGCTGTTGCTCATCACTGCTATGAATAGACAGTACTTTTTAGGTCTGGATGCATACACTTGTAGAAAATGAAATCATAAATTCATATTAAAACATTTTTCTTCTTCAATAGAAATTAAAATTGTTAATACTGCAGGCTAGCTTGACACTTGGTAACTTAAAGCTTTAGTTTACTTTCTATAGGTTTTAATTAGTTTATAATTTAGCAATATAACCAGTTATGAGAACTAATTCATATTTGTTAAGTCTATGTTTTATTACAATGTGTATACAGGCAGCTACATCACTGCTTGTTGATGGATGGAGCATAATTTGTAGTTTTCCCAAAACTGTGGGTACATTGAAGAGTATTCAGATTGAGAGACACATAATTGATTTTTTTTGTAAGCAAATTTTAAACTGGAAACAGAAGTGAAGCAATTTGTAAACTGTGTCCCGCTTCGGCTGGAATGAAATCTTGCTGAGACACTTGCCTACAGAGTGTATGTCATCTGATGATGAAGTAACTTGTGTGTGACTGCCGTGATCTACCCTACCATCAAAGATACAAATCCTTCAGCTGCAAGAGTTAAAACAGACCTTTACTTTACAAAGGGACCGAAAGAAAAAATAGCAATGTTTTGGTCTTAAAGGGACACTGAACCCAAATTTTTTCTTTTGTGATTCAGATAGAGCATGACATTTTAAGAAACTTTCTAATGTACTCCTATTATCAAATTTTCTTTATTCTCTTGGTATCTTTATTTGAAATGCAAGAATGTAAGTTTAGATGTCGGGCCATTTTTGGTGAACAACCTGGGTTGTCCTTGCTGATTGGTGGATAAATTCATCCACCAATAAAAAAGTGCTGTCCAGAGTACTGAACCAAGAAAAAAAAGCTTAGATGCCTTCTTTTTCAAAAAAAAGATAGCAAGAGAACGAAGAAAATTTGATAATAGGAGTAAATTAGAAAGTTGCTTAAAATTGCATGCTCTATCTGAATCACGAAAGAAAAAAAATTGGGTTCAGTGTCCCTTTAACTCTTACCCTTAACCCCTTAACGACCAAGGACGTACGCCACACGTCCTCAAAAAAAATGCAGTTAATGACCGAGGACGTGTGACGTACGTCCTTGGTCTGGAAAGCAGCTGGAAGCGATCCTGCTCGCTTCCAGCTGCTTTCCGGTTATTGCAGTGATGCCTCGATATGGAGGCATCCTGCAATAACCCCCCTTGGCCATCCGATGCAGAAAGAGCCACTCTGTGACCCTCTCTGCACCGGACATCGATGGCCGGTATCGTTGGTGGGTGGGAGCTTACGTGGGAGGCGGGTGGGCGGCCATCGATGCTGTGTATGGAGTGGAGGGGGGCGGGACCCACGGGGGCGCGCACGTGCACGGGGGTTGGTGGGCGGGCGCGTGCACGGGGCGGGAGCGGGTGGGAACCGCTACACTACAGAAAATCAAAGTTAAAAGTAAATAAAACATAAGACATTTTAAATATTTAAAATATAATCTAAGGGATCAGGAAGGGGTTGTGGGTTGGTCTTGGTGGGGGGGGGAAGCTACACTACAGAAAAGGGCTATTTTTTTTTTAAAAAAGGCACATTTTTTGCAAAACTGGGTACTGGCAGACAGCTGCCAGTACCCAAGATGGCGCCCATTAAGGCAGAGGGCAAGGGTTAGAGAGCTGTTAGGTGGGGGATCAGTGAGGTTGGGGTCTAAGGGGGGATCATACACATCAGCATATGTAAATATGCTTTTTTTTTTTTTTTTTTTTAAAAAGGGCCAATTACCTTTTATTTTAGTACTGGCAGAGTTTCTGCCAGTACTTAAGATGGCGGGGACAATTGTGGGGTGGGGGAGGGAAGAGAGCTGTTTGGGAGGGATCAGGGGGTCTGATGTTTCAGGTGGGAGGCTGAGCTCTACACTAAAGATAAAATTAACCCTGCAAGCTCCCTACAAGCTACATAATTAACCCCTTCACTGCTATCCATAATACACGTGTGATGCGCAGCGGCATTTAGAGGCCTTCTAATTACCAAAAAGCAATGCCAAAGCCATATATGTCTGCTATTTCTGAACAAAGGGGATCCCAGAGAAGCATTTACAACCATTTGTGCCATAATTGCACAAGCTGTTTGTAAATAATTTCAGTGAGAAACCTAAAATTGAGAAAAATTTAACTTTTTTTTTAATTTGATCGCATTTGGCGGTGAAATGGTGGCATAAAATATACCAAAATTGGCCTAGATCAATACTTGGGGTTGTCTACTACACTACACTAAAGCTAAAACTATCCCAAAAAGCTCCCTACATGCTCCCTAATTAACCCCTTCACTGCTGGGCATAATACACGTGTGGTGCGCAGTGGCATTTAGCGGCCTTCTAATTACCAAAAAGCAACGCCAAAGTCATATATGTCTGCTATTTCTGAACAAAGGGGATCCCAGAGAAGAATTTACAACCATTTATGCCATAATTGCACAAGCTGTTGGTAAATAATTTAAGTTAGAAACCAAAAGTTTGTGAAAAAATTTGTGAAAAGTGAACGATTTTTTGTATTTGATCGCATTTGGCGGTGAAATGGTGGCATGAAATATACCAAAATGGGCCTAGATCAATACTTTGGGTTGTCTACTAAAAATAAATATATACATGTCAAGGGATATTCAGGGATTCCTGAAAGATATCAGAGTTCTAATGTAACTAGCGCTAATTTTGAAAAGAAATGGTTTGGAAATAACAAAGTGCTACTTGTATTTATGGCCCTATAGTTTACAAAAAAAGCAAAGAACATGTAAACATTGGGTATTTCTAAAATCAGGACAAAATTTAGAAACTATTTAGCATGGGTGTTTTTTTGTGGTTGTAGATGTGTAACAGATTTTGGGGGTCAAAGTTAGAAAAAGTGTGTTTTTTTCCATTTTTTCCTCATATTTTATAAAATGTTTTATAGTAAATTATAAGATATGATGAAAATAATGGTATCTTTAGAAAGTCCATTTAAGGGCGAGAAAAACGGTATATAATATGTGTGGGTACAGTAAATGAATAAGAGGAAAATTACAGCTAAACACAAACACCTCAAAAATCTAAAAATAGCCTTGGTCCCAAACGGACAGAAAATGGAAAAGTGCTGTGGTCATTAAGGGGTTAATCATGCTAGGTAAGAGCTGAACCCAAAACATTGCTATTGGACCCTATGTAAAATAAAGGTCTATTTTATCTGTGGAGGATCTGTAAATGTGCACTAAGGCTTGGTAAGCCTCCTCCAGGGACTGCAACATCACAGTGCTGTCTCTACATTCTTTCCGTTGTTATCTGTCTACCCACAAGTGTATGCTACACTAACTAATTGAAGCTAAGTATTGTTGAATGTATAATCATGCTTTCTTTTAGTATACATGTATAATAAAACTTTATATTATTTCACAGCATTCCCATCTAATAGGTATATTTGGTACTCTTCCTGGCGCAAGCAGCAGTTATGAACTGTGTATGTCATCAAAATGCTTTAATAGAGGCCGATTTTTCTGACTGGAATATTCAACTCTAGCTACAGGATTGGGAAATACCAAATGGACTGCATAAAGAACAGGGATGTTTACAATAAGTTACGTTTTGTTGCCTGGAACGCTTCATTCAGTATTTTCATTACATGCAAATCTTGCACAGCTATTTCTGGTACCTGTAATTACATTCTGTGCTAAAGAGATTATAACATGGGAAACCTAATTGAATTAGCCACCTTTTCAAAGATTTTATTTAGAAAACTAAATAAATAAAATTATCTGAGATGAGACAAATCTAACTTTTCAATACTGTACTACTAACTGAATTCATAAACCTCACATAATTAACCCCATAAATTCACAATATTAAGCATGTACCATTCCAAACCAGTGGCTGCAAATGCCATGTCACCTACTTGGCCCAATCAGGCAATATGGGCAAATGGAAGAGATGTGTTCAGATCCAGGTTCAAAGAAAGTATGTTCCAAACAGGAGGAAAGTGAGTAGAAAACAGGGCTGTGTTGTTTTTGTAGAACAGACATGGAAGAGGATGGCGTTGTACACAAAAGTTGGTAGCCAGTCTGCCATACACACCACCCCTAACAGGTGGCGCATTATACGAAAGCCCACAGGGATTAACATTGTTCTTCACACATTCATAATAAATATTTGGCTAGTATTTTTATGGATGCATTTCTTAACTGCTCAGAGATGGAAGCAGCACAGTGATAAAGGTTAAATCGCCCTTTTCACCCTCTAACTGTAATTTATTGTAAAGGTAAAAATTTGCATTTTGATATTTTGCAGACTGGTAAACAAGACATAGTATGTGTTTAAAATGTAACATATTTTGGCTTCACCATACTTCCATCATAGCGGATTAATAATGTTATTAAAGGGACAGTCTAGCCAAAATTAAACTTTCATGAGTCAGATAGGACATGCAATTTTAAACAACTTTCCAATTTACTTATATCATCAAATTTGCTTTGTTCTTTTGGTATTCTTTGCTTGAAAGCTAAACCTAGGTAGGCTCAACGCTAATTTCTAAGGCCGCCTCTTAACTCACTGCATTTTTACAGTTGACAGCGCTAGTTCATGTATTCCATAGATAACATTGTGCTCACACTCTTGGAGCTATTTATGAGTCAGCACTGATAGGCTAAAATGAAAGTCTGTCAAAATAACTGAAATAAAGGGGTAGTCTGCAGAGGCTTAGATGCAAGGTAATCACAGAGGTAAAAAACATAATTTATGTAAGAACTTACCTGATAAATTAATTTCTTTCATATTGGCAAGAGTCCATGAGCTAGTGACATATGGGATATACAGTCCTACCAGGAGGGGCAAAGTTTCCCAAACCTCAAAATGCCTATAAATACACCCCTCATCACACCCACAATTCAGTTTAACGAATAGCCAAGCAGTGGGGTGATAAAGAAAGGAGTAGAAAGCATCAACAAAGGAAATTTGGAAATAATTGTGCTTTATACAAAAAATCATAACCACCATAAAAAGGGTGGGCCTCATGGACTCTTGCCAATATGAAAGAAATGAATTTATCAGGTAAGTTCTTACATAAATTATGTTTTCTTTCATGTAATTGGCAAGAGTCCATGAGCTAGTGACATATGGGATATCAATACCCAAGATGTAGAGTCTTCCACTCAAGAGTCACTAGAGAGGGAGGGAATAAAAATAAAAACAGCCATATTTCGCTGAAAAAATTAATCCACAACCCAAAAAAATAAGTTTATTTTCATTTTTGAAAGAAAAAAACTTAAATCAAAAAGCAGAAGAATCAAACTAAAACAGCTGCCTGAAGAACTTTTCTACCAAAAACTGCTTCCGAAGAAGCAAATACATCAAAACGGTAGAATTTAGTAAATGTATGCAAAGAGGAACAAGTCGCCGCTTTGCAAATCTGATCAACTGAAGCTTCATTCTTAAAAGCACACAAAGTGGATATTGATCTAGTAGAATGAGCTGTAATTCTCTGAGGCGGGGCCTGACCCGACTCCAAATAAGCTTGATGAATCAAAAGTTTCAACCAAGAAGCCAAGGAAATAGCAGAAGCCTTCTGACCTTTCCTAGGACCAGAAAATAAAACAAATAGACTGGAAGTCTTCCTGAAATCTTTAGTAGCTTCCACATAATATTTCAAAGCTCTTACCACATCCAAAGAATGTAAGGATCTCTCCAAAGAATTCTTAGGATTAGGACACAAGGAAGGGACAACAATTTCTCTATTAATATTGTTAGAATTCACAACCTTATGTAAAAATTGAAAAGAATTCCGCAAAACTGCCTTATCCTGATGAAAAATCAGAAAAGGAGACTCACAAGAAAGAGCAGATAGCTCAGAAACTCTTCTAGCAGAAGAGATAGCCAAAAGGAACAACACTTTCCAGGAAAGTAGTTTAATGTCCAAAGAATGCATAAGCTCAAATGGAGGAGCCTGTAAAGCCTTCAGAACCAAATTAAGACTCCAAGGAGGAGAAATTGATTTAATGACAGGCTTAATACGAACTAAAGCCTGTACATAACAGTGAATATCAGGAAGTATAGCAATCTTTCTGTGAAATAAAACAGAAAGAGCGGAGATTTGTCCTTTCAAGGAACTTGCAGACAAACCCTTATCCAAACCATCCTGAAGGAACTGTAAAATTCTAGGAACTCTAAAAGAATGCCAGGAGAATTTATGAGAAGAACACCATGAAATGTAAGTCTTCCAAACTCTATAATAAATCTTTCTAGAGACAAATTTATGAGCTTGTAACATAGTATTAATCACTGAGTCTGAGAAACCTCTATGACTTAGAACTAAGCATTCAATTTCCATACCTTCAAATTTAATGATTTGAGATCCTGATGGAAAAACGGACCTTGAGATAGTAGGTCCGGCCGTAACGGAAGTGGCCAAGGCGGGCAACTGGACATGCGAACCAGATCCGCATACCAAAACCTGTGTGTCCATGCTGGAGTCACCAGCAACACAAAAGACTGTTCCATGATGATTTTGGAGATCACTCTTGGAAGGAGAACTAGAGGCGGGAAGATGTAAGCAGGTTGATAACCCCAAGGAAGTGTCAGCGCATCCACTGCTTCCACCTGAACATCCCTGGACCTGGACAGGTATCTGGGAAGTTTCTTGTTTAGATGAGAGGCCATGAGATCTATCTCTGAAAGCCCCCACATCTGAACAATCTGAGAAAACACATCTGGATGGAGAGACCACTCCCCTGGATGTAAAGTCTGGCGGCTGAGATAATCCGCCTCCCAATTGTCTACGCCTGGGATATGCACCGCAGAGATTCGACAGGAGCTGCATTCCGCCCAGGCAGTATCCGAGATACTTCTTTCATAGCTTGAGGACTGTGAGTCCCACCCTGATGATTGACATAAGCCACAGTTGTGATATTGTCAGTCTGAAAACAAATGAACGGTTCTCTCTTTAGCAGAGGCCAGAACTGAAGAGCCCTGAGAATTGCACGGAGTTCTAAAATATTTATTGGTAATCTCGCCTTTCGAGATTTCCAAACCCCTTGTGCTGTCAGAGATCCCCAAACAGCTCCCCAACCTGAAAGACTCGCATCTGTTGTGATCACAGTCCAGGTTGGGCGAACAAAAGAAGCCCCTTGAACCAAACGATGGTGATCTATCCACCATGTCAGAGAGTGTCGTACAATGGGATTCAAGGCTATTAATTGTGATATCTTTGTATAATCCCTGCACCATTGATTCAGCATGCAAAGCTGTAGAGGTCTCATGTGAAAACGAGCAAAGGGGATTGCGTCCGATGCTGCAGTCATGAGACCTAAAACTTCCATGCACATAGCCACTGAAGGGAATGACTGAGACTGAAGGAGCCGGCATGCTGCGACCAATTTTAAACGTCTCTTGTCTGTTAGAGACAGAGTCATGGACACTGAATCTATCTGGAAACCTAAAAAGGTGACCCTTGTCTGAGGAATCAAGAAACTTTTTGGTAAATTGATCCTCCAACCATGTTTCCGAAGAAACAACACTAGTTGATTCGTGTGAGATTCTGCAGTATGAAAAGACTGAGCTAGTACCAAGATATCGTCCAAATAAGGAAACACCGCAATACCCTGTTCTCTGATTACAGATAGTAGGGCACCCAGAACCTTTGAAAAGATTCTTGGAGCTGTTGCTAGGCCAAATGGAAGAGCAACAAATTGGTAATGCTTGTCTAGAAAAGAGAATCTCAGAAACTGAAAGTGTTCTGGATGAATCGGAATATGAAGGTTTGCATCCTACAAGTCTATTGTGGACATATAATGTCCTGCTGAACAAAAGGCAGAATAGTCCTTAAAGTCACCATCTTGAAAGTTGGTACTCTTACATAACGATTAAAAATTTTTAGATCCAGAACTGGTCTGAATAAATTTTCTTTCTTCGGTACAATGAATAGGTTTGAATAAAACCCCAAACCTTGTTCCTGAGGAGGAACTGGCATGATTACCCCTGAAGACTCCAGATCTGAAACACACTTCAGAAAAGCCTGAGCTTTTACTGGATTTACAGGGATGCGTGAGAGAAAAAATCTTCTCACAGGAGGTCTTACTTTGAATCCTATTCGATACCCTTGAGAGACAATGCTCTGAATCCAAAGATTTTGGACAGATTTTATCCAAAAATCCTTGAAAAATCTTAATCTGCCACCTACCAGCTGAGCTGGCATGAGGGCCGCACCTTCATGCGGATTTAGGGGCTGACTTTGGTTTCCTAAATGGCTTGGATTTATTCCAATTTGAGGAAGGCTTCCAATTGGAAGCAGATTCCTTGGGGGAAGGATTGAGTTTTTGTTCTTTATTCTGAAGAAAGGAACGAAAATGGTTAGAAGCCTTAGATTTACCCTTAGGTTTTTTTTATCCTGAGGCAAAAAAACTCCTTTTCCACCAGTGATAGTTGAAATAATAGAATCCAACTGAGAACAAAATAAATTATTACCTTGGAAAGAAAGAGATAGTAATCTAGATTTAGATGTCATATCAGCATTCCAGGATTTAAGCCACAAAGCTCTTCTAGCTAAAACAGCTAAAGACATGGATCTAACATCAATTTTGATAATATCAAAAATGGCATCACAAATAAAATGATTAGCATGTTGCAGTAAGCGAACAACGCTAGATATGTCAGAATCCAATTCGTGTTGTGCTAAATTTTCCAACCAGAAAGTTGATGCAGCCGTAACATCAGCCAAAGAAATAGCAGGTCTGAGAAGATGACCTGAATATAAATAGGCCTTCCTTAGATAAGATTCAAGCTTCCTATCTAAAGGATCCTTAAAGGAAGTGCTATCTTCCATAGGAATAGTGGTACGTTTAGCAAGAGTAGAAATAGCCCCATCAACTTTGGGGATTTTCCCCCAAAACTCTATAGGTTTTTCTGGTAAAGGATACAATTTTTTAAACCTTGAAGAAGGAATAAAAGAAGTACCTGGCTTATTCCATTCCCTAGAAATCATATCAGAAATAGCCTCAAGAATGGAAAAACCCCTGGGGAAACCACAGGAGGTTTAAAAACAGCATTTAAACGTTTATTAGACTGAACGTCAATAGGACTGGTTACCTCAATATCCAAAGTAATTAACACTTCTTTTAATAAAGAACACATATACTCTATTTTAAATAAATAAGTAGATTTGTCGGTGTCAATGTCTGAGGAAGGATCTTCTGTTTCAGATAGATCCTCATCAGAAGAGGATGAATTATTATGTTGTTGGTCATTTGAAATTTCATCAGCTAAATGAGAAGTTTTTAAAAGACCTTTTACGTTTATTAGAAGGTGGAAATGCAGAAAGCCTTCATAATAGAATCAGAAACAAATTCTTTAAAATTTACAGGTATATCATGCACATTAGAAGTTGAAGGAACTGCAACTGGCAATGTACTATTACTGATGGAAACACTATCTGTATGTAAAAGTTTATCATGACAACTATTACAAATGACATTCGGTGGAATAATTTCTACAACTTTACAACAAATGCACTTAGCTTTGGTAGAACCGATGTCAGGCAGCAATGTTCCAGCAGAAACTTCTGAGGCAGGAACAGATTGGGACATCTTGCACAATGTAAGAGAAAAAAACAACATATAAAGCAAAATTATCTATTTCCTTATATGACAGTTTCAGGAATGGGAAAAAATGCAATAGCATAGGCCTCTGAAAGAAAAAAGCAAGAGGCAAACAAACAAGGGGTATTGAAATAATGAAAAAAAAGTATGACGCACAACGTAACGTAAAGTGTTTTTTGGCGCCAAAAATGACCGGAAATGACACACTTGTGTCACTAATGACGCCGCTGTGTGAAAGGTCTCGGTGTCACGTATGACGCCGGAAATGACGAAGTTGCGTCATAAACGTACTTTTTCGTGCCAAAATTTTTTCCGCGCAAAGAATGACACAATAAAGTTTAGCATTTGACGCACCCGCGGGCCTAATACCCGCAATTACAAGAAGTAGTCAATTGAAAAAAGACTAAACCCCAGGTAAGAAATAAATTTCTTAAAAATGTTTACATTCCCAAATATGAAACTGACAGTCTGCAGAAGGAAATACATGAACCTGACTCATGGCAAATATAAGTACAATACATATATTTAGAACTTTATATAAATGCATAAAGTGCCAAACCATAGCTGAGAGTGTCTTAAGTAATGAAAACATACTTACCAAAAAACACCCATCCACATATAGCAGATAGCCAAACCAGTACTAAAACAGTTATTAGTAGAGGTAATGGTAAATTGAGAGTATATTGTCGATCTGAAAAGGGAGGTAGGAGATGAATCTCTACGACCGATAACAGAGAACCTATGAAATAGACCCCCGTTAGGGAAATCATCGTATTCAAATAAGTGATACTCCCTTCACGTCCCTCTGACATTCGCTGTACTCTGAGAGGAATTGGGCTTCAACAATGCTGAGAAGCGCATATCAACGTAGAAATCTTAGCACAAACTTACTTCACCACCTCCATAGGAGGCAAAGTTTGTAAAACCGAATTGTGGGTGTGGTGAGGGGTGTATTTATAGGCATTTTGAGGTTTGGGAAACTTTGCCCCTCCTGGTAGGATTGTATATCCCATATGTCACTAGCTCATGGACTCTTGCCAATTACATGAAAGAAAGTGTATTAATAGAACAGTTAGTTATGCAAAACTGGGAATAAAGGTATTATGTATCTTTTTAAACTTCTGGAGTAGACTGTCCCTTTAAAGGGACATTAAACCCCAAAATTTTCTTTCATGATTCAGACAGAGAAAACAATTTTAAACAACATTCCAATTTACATCTATTATCTAATTTGCTTCTTTCTTTAGATATCCTTTGTTGAAGAAATAGCAATGCACATGGGTCAGCCAATCACACAAGGCATCTATGTGCAGCCACCAATCAGCAGCTACTGAGCCTATCTAGATATGTTTTTCAGGCAAGAATATCAAGAGAATTAAGCAAATTAGATAATAGAAGTAAATTAGAAAGTTGTTTAAAATTGTATTCTCTATCTGAATAATGAAAGAAAAATGTTGGGTTTGATGTCCCTTTAACTATACCTGGACAACTGCTGCAAAATAAAAGAATGGCACTACAATAAAAGTAAATAAAATATTAACCAGTTACAAAAACATAAACCAACTATTACCTCTTGATATTTAACATCGTACTTACCTTGGACCACAGCCATTTTGCACGTTCGATATTGAGTTCTGATAGTCTGGTTTCTCCAGCATTGAGAAGAGAATTGAATGCTGTCTGGTGATGTCCTGCTTTACGAGCAACTCTGGCACTCTGAAGCCAGCACTCACCCACCATATCAATGTTATCACGCCTGCATTACAGAACCAATTAGCAAAAATAAATAAGTGTTGATTCCTAACTCTTTGAGTACAATATTAAAGGGATACTGAACCAAATTTTTTTCTTCTATGATTCGAATAGAGCATGCAATTTTAAGCAACTTCCTAATTTACTCTTCTTATCATTTTTTCTTCATTCTCTTGGTATCTTTACTTGAAAACGCAGGGATGTAAGCATAGGAGCCATCCCATTATTGGTTCAGCACCATGGATAGCGCTTGCTGATTGGTGGCTACATTTAGTAATCAATCCGCAAGCACTACCCAGGTGCTGAACCAAAGATGGGCTGGATTGTAAGCTAACATTCCTGCTTTTTCAAAGAAAATTTATGCTTACCTGATAAATGTATTTCTTTTTTGACACGATGAGTCCACGGATCATCTTAATTACTAATAGGATATTCACCTCCTGGTCAGCAGGAGGCAGCAAAGAGCATCACAGCAGAGCTGTTAAATAGCTTCTCCCTTCCCTCCCACTCCAGTCATTCGACCGAAGTTAGGAAGAGAAAGAAAAAGCCAAGGGGAAGAGGTGTCTGAAGATTACAATAACCCATAACCTGTCTAAAAGAACAGGGCAGGCCGTGGACTCATTGTGTCAAAAAAGAAATACATTTATCAGGTAAGCATAAATTTTCTTTTCTTTTTTAAGACACGATGAGTCCACGGATCATCTTAATTACTAATGGGATTCAATACCCAAGCTAGAGTACATAGATGATACGGGAGGGACAAGACAGGGAACCTAAACGGAAGGCACCACTGCTTGAAGAACCTTTCTCCCAAAAGCGGCCTCAGCCGAGGCAAAAGTGTCAAATTTGTAGAACTTTGAAAAAGTGTGAAGAGAGGACCAAGTTGCAGCCATGCAAATCTGTTCCACAGAAGCTTCATTTTTGAACGCCCATGAGGAAGCAACAGCCCTCGTGGAATGAGCCGTAACTCTATCGAGAAGCTGCTGTCCAGCAGTCTCATATGCAAAATGTATGATACCATTCAGCCAAAAAGAAAGAGAAGTAGCCGTAGCTTTCTGTCCCTTGCGTTTTCCTGAGAAAACCACACACAAAGAAGAAGACTGACGAAAGTCCTTAGTCGCCTGCACGAAGAACTTTAAAGCACGGACCATGTCCAAATTTTGCAGAAGTCTTTCCTTCTGAGGAGGATTAGAACACAAGGAAGGAACAACAATCTCCTGATTAATGTTCTGATCAGAAACAACCTTACGAAGAAATCCTACTTTAGTACGTAATACTACCTTATCTGAATGGAAAATAAGATAAGGAGACTCATACTGAAATGCCGAGAGCTCTGACACTCTCCAAGCAGAAGAAATAGCAACAAGAAATAAAACTTTCAAAGATAACAACTTAATATCTAAGGAATGCATAGGCTCAAACTGAGCACTTTGAAGAACTTTGAGAACTAAGTTCAGACTCCATGGAGGAGTAACTGGTTTGAACACAGGCCTGATCCTGACTAAGGCCTGACAGAACGAATGTACATCTGGAACATCTGCCAGACGTTTGTGTAACAAAATAGATAAGGCCGAGATTTACCCCTTTAGTGAACTCGTCGATAAACCTTTCTCCAAACCCTCTTGGAGAGAGGACAAAATTCTAGAATCCTATCTCTAATCCATGAGTAGCCCATGGATACCCACCAATAGAGAGATTTACGCTAAAACTTATAGTAAATCCCTCTAGTAACAGGCTTACGAGCCTGAATCATGGTCTCTATGACCGAGTCAGAAAACCCCAGCTGAGATAAAATTAAGCGCTCAATCTCCAAGCAGTCAGCTTCAGAGAAACTAGATTTGGGTGAAGGAAGGGCCCCTGAATCAGAAGGTGCTTCTTCAACCAAAGTCTCCAAGGTGGTAGAGATGTCATCTCCACCACATCTGCATACCAAATCCTGCGAGGCCAGGCCGGTGCTATGAGGATCACCAAGGCCCTTTTCTGTTTGATTTGAGCAATTACTCAAGTCCGTATAATCTCCGTTCCATTGCCTCAGCATTTTCAACTGTAGAGCTCTGAAATGGAAGCGAGCAAACGGGATGATGTCCATTGTCGCTACCATCAGTCCGATTAACTCCATGCACTGAGCCACTGATGGTCAAGGAGTGGACTGAAGGGCTAGACAAGTATCGACAATCTTTAATTTCCTGACATCTGTTAGAAAAATCTTCATAGACGGGGAGTCTATTATGGTTTCTAAGAAAGTTACCCTTGTATTTGAAACTAAGGAACTCTTTTCTAAATTTACCTTCCCCTGTGAGATCGTAGAAATGACAATACCAAGTCCGTGCGGGATCTTGCTAGCTGAAAGGATGGCGCCTGAACTAGAATGTCGTCCAGATAAGGCGCTATTGCAATGCCGTTTGATCGAAACACTGCCAACAGAGATCCTAGAACTTTTGAGAAGATTCTGGGGGCTGTGGCAAGACCGAAAGGAAGAGCCACAAACTGGAAGTGTTTGTCCAGAAAGGCAAACCTTAAGAACTTGTGATGATCCCTGTGAATGGGAACATGTAGATATGCGTCCTTTAAATCCACTGTTGTCATAAATTGACTCTCTTGGATCAATGAGAGAATGGAACTAATTATTTCCATCTAGAAGGACGGTACCCTGAGAAATTTGTTTAGACTCTTGAGGTCTAAAAATGGCCTGAAGGTTCCCTCCTTTTTTGGGAACCACAAACAGATTGGAATAAAACCCCAGACCCTGCTCCAGAATTGGAACGGGAACAATCACTCCCAGGGCGGAAAGGTCTCCTACGCAGTGTAAGAACGCCTCTTTCTTTGTCTGGTCTGCAGATAATCTTGAAAGTAGAAATCTGCCTCAGGGAGGAAAAACTTTGAACTCCAGTTTGTATCCCTGAGACACTATTTCTATTGTCCAGGGATCCTGAACATCCCGAACCCAGGCCTCAACAAAAAAGGAAAGTCTGCCCCCTACTAGATCCAGTCCCGGATCGGGGGCATGCCCTTCATGCTGTTATGGAATCACGAACAGGCTTCTTGGATTGTTTTCCTTTATTCCAAGACTGGCTGGATCTCCTTAAATATACTGACGTCCTTTATCTTTATTTCTCCTATCCTGAGGGAGAAAATGTTCTCCCGTAAGGTAAGAAACCGGCTCCGCCAAAACAGGTCCCCAACAAGGACTCTCCTTAGTAAGGATCGCCAAAAGTTTGGACTTAGGTGACACAGTCGCAGATCAATATTTTAATCATAATGCTCTGTGGGCCACTATGGGAAAGCCTGAAATTTTAGTTATCAGCCTAATAACCTGAAGGGAAGCTCTGTAATAAAAGAAATAGCCAACTTACTGTTGGAATAGTCTCCGAGGGGAGTGTCTGTCCGGATAGAATCAGACAACACATCCCAAATGCTGCAACACTAACAATAGTAGCAATACCAACCTCAGGAGGAAATTGCAACCCCTGAGTGACCCCTCTAACCATAGTATCCTGAAAGGAACAACTATTCTCTCTGGGAATAGTAGCTATAACTATAGGGAATAGTTATGCCTTAGTAATAATCACTGTAGTCCTATCTGGTACAAGAAAAACTTCCGCCATGAAGGTAACGCTACAGAAATTGTCTTGGATTGACTATGACCGTAGTGTCAGAGTCGTCCAGGGTAGCTAAAACCTCCTTTAAGTAGTAAACAGAGGAACTCTAGCTAAATCTGATGAATACATCATCAGCATCAGAGGAAGGAATTACACTGACTGAATCTCTTGATCTCTTACCCTCAGGCAATACCAAAATATCCTCCCCTTTTTATGAGAGGAAAATTCAGAATAGATATAGTCAGAACAGAAAACCTACACACTGATTTTTTAACATTTCCTCTAACGCTCTCCCTGTAGCAAGGGAATTGGGAGGAAAGGCATGGCACTGTATTAATAAAAAGTTTTTGGGACCTTTAAAGAGAAAAACTGTTTAATTAACAATATTGGCGCAAAGGCCTAGAAATTTTGTGTTCTCTCAAAACCTGAGGGAAAGAAAATGACTGGCGGACTATATAATCAAAAGGACAACAGCTACCTGTAAGCTATGACAGACAAACAGAATTTTTTTTTTTAAAACGTATGCAGAAAAAATAACGTTACTGTCTCTTTAAATGATAAAAGGAAACTGCTTTATTTCTTGAGCAAACAGAAAACAGATGACTGATGTCTGACATAAGTAAAAACCATTTTTCTAAACCTTCATACAGAAAAATTAACGTTAGTGTTTCTTTAAATGTTAAAAAGAAACTGCGTTATTTCGTTTGCTAAGCAAAAACAGTTCTTTTGTGAGCAATCACAGACAACAAGCATTTTCCCCCACATCTTGCAGAGAAAAATCACGCTTTGAAAACCCTCGATTTCCTTAATAAATAGAAAACTGCTTTATTTCTTTTGGCAGCAAGAAACGGACCAGTTTTAATATCTGAAACATGCTTACAGTCTAAGAACCAAACAGATCTTAACACTCATCAAACAGCTTTAACACTACTAGCTGTTGCGACTGACACCTTGTCGCATTAAATTAAAGCGCTATGCCAACCGGAACCCATCTAGTAATTTCGGCAGAAGCTGCAGTCATAAATCCGTTGTATTAACAAAAAACCCCCGGAAGATTAGATTTACTCTTAACAGACGTAATATGCGCAGGACCTAATATTAGAGCCAACACTAGGCCCGCCCATCGTGGGCGTGTTGCTAACATGTTAGTCGACATCTTAAGGCCATGAAAACTCTGTTGTAAAACTGACAGAGTACACATTGAGCCTGACTCCTCGGCCCCCACTGCCTGCCAGTGCTGCCCTAAATGATCATATATAATGCACTAGGATAGCATATAGACCTTTTCCATAGGAAATAAAAGTGCCCAACTTTTTTCTGAGACCGTCTTTTCCCCCAGAAAAATTAAGTCAGCACTTACCTTATCATTCTGCCAGGCAGCAAGGCAGCTTCCAGGCTTGAGAGGTCCTCTCCCTCACAAGGACCTGAGAAGAATAAAGTTCTGAGTCAATGCTTTACCTCAGACTAACGGAAATAGGGCAGCAAGAAACATGGGAGGCGCAGTGAGAATTATGTCCCAAAAGTTCCCATTGCTCTAAAGCCACCAAAGCGCTACTGAAGAGACTGATATGGACTACGGCTACACCCCAGAACAAAGCAGCACAATCTTGTACTACTTTAAAAATAATAAACTCTTGATTGAAGAATCTTTTCTAACACCTAACTTTACCTCTTCCTATCACTAACATAGGCAAAGAGAATGACTGGGGTGGGAGGGAAGTGAGGAGCTATTTAAAAAGCTCTGCTGTGGTGCTCTTTGCCTCCTCCTGCTGACCAGGAGGTGAATATCCCATTAGTAATTAAAATGATCCGTGGACTCATCGTGTCTTAAAAAAGAAATAAAGATACCAAGAGAACGAATAAAAATTGATAATAGGAGTAAATTAGAAAATTGCATGCTTTATCTGAATCATGAAAGAAAAAATTGGGTTCAGTATCCCTTTAAAGGGACAGTCAAGTCCAAAAAAAAAAACTTTCATGTTTCAAATAGGGCATGTAATTTTAAACAACTTTCCAATTTACTTTTATCACCAATTTTGCTAAACTCTCTTGGTATTCTTAGTTGAAAGCTAAACCTAGGAGGTTCATATGCTAATTTCTTAGACCTTGAAGGCCGCCTCTAATCTAAATGCATTTTGATAGTTTTTCACCACGAGTGGGCATTAGTTCACGTGTTTCATATAGATAACATTGAGCTCATGCACGTGAATTTACCATGGAGACAGCTATGATTGGCTAAAATGCATGTCTGTCAAAAGAACTGAAATAAGGGGGAAGTCTGCTGAGGCTTAGATACAAGGTAATTACAGAGGTAAAATGTGTATAATTATAACTGTGTTGGTTATGCAAAACTGGGAAATTGGTAATTAAGGGATTATCTTTTAAAACAACAAAAATTCTGGTGTTGACTGTCCCTTTAAGTTCTGATCCATTGTGAATTTCATATTATATATAAAATAAAAAGTCTTTTTTTCTTCTTCAAAGATAGAAAACTATTTGAGCAAAAAGTCTACTGAAAGAATGAAAGACTGACTTTCTCTTTGAAAAGAGGACTTGTTCCTTCTATGCTGAATCGGCAATTTTCTTTTATTTAGAGTTAATTAATCCTTAAGGAAAGAGATCAATGGAAAACACAAAAAGAAAACACAATAACAAGCAAGGCCCAAAAGAAAAAATAATAATAATAATAATAATGGAGGAGATTTGCGTGCGTTTACTTAAGGTCAATGTCTATCAGCTACCCTGTGACACCACATGGATTCTAAGGAGTAATTTCAAAACCAGTTGCAGCACATATAGAAGAACATCCAGAAAGTAGAAGATAATGTAACATGCAGAAACCTTTTCTCATTTACAAGCAAAGTGATATTAAGTCTAAAACTTATATTAAATATACAGTGATGAGCCAATTGTTAAACAAATATTATGTGCAGTCCACGAACTAAACTGTAAGTCTGCTGGTATGGCATCTGTTTCTGCACACCAACATCACTTGTTGGACATATGTCTCTCACTCAGTCTTCTACCTGCTGCAAATTATTTATGCAGCTCCAACCAATAAAAGAAATATAAAGTATAAGAGTTAAAGGCCATTACATACTTTAATTTAGTGTATGTCATTTTATCACAAGCGAAACTGCAAAGCTATGTGTTTAACATAAGCAACTGAGCATCCTGAAATCCTCGTTGATGATAGTTGCAGGGTTACAAAACTAATAATAAATCTTCAACACTGATTGTCACCCAGTCACATTATCATGTAAGACACTTACCTAGAATCTGCACATTTATGTGCATACAAATAATATGTGAGACAAACCCCAAGTGACCCTCAGTTCTTCAATGGACAAAAAACATTTAAATATGTATATTATGCATATGGAAAAAAAACACTATTTAAACATTTTCTTTTATTTTGCCTTCAAAAATCTTAAAAGTTGCTTTCCGTTTAAAGCTAACAGGAAGTACAAATTTGTGTACAACTGGTTCTTAAAGGGAAATTAAACCCAAAACATCTCTTTCATGATTCAGATAGAAAATATAATTTTAAACAACATTCCAATTTACTTCTATTATCTAATTTGCTTCATTCTCTTGATATACTTTTCTGAAAAGCATATCTAGATAGGCTCAGTAGCTGCTGATTGGTGGCTGCACATAGATTCCTCGTGTGCTTGGCTCACCCATGTGCATTGCTATTTCTTTAACAAATTATATCTAAATAATGAAGCAAATTAGATAATAGAAGTAAATTGGAATGTTGTTTAAAATTGTATTCTTTATCTGAATCAAGAAAGAAATGTTTTGGGTTTAATGTCCCTTTAAATACTGATTACTCCCTGGTGGACAGTGAGATGAGAAGCCACACAAGCTTAACAAAAGTTATATACATACACATCAGATTGTTACATTTGTTAAAATGCTATCTCTTACGCCTAGATTTAGAGTTTTGTCGGTAAAGACCAGCGGTGCTAACGCTCCTTTTTTTCCCGCACCCTTAAGCCAACACTGGTATTACGAGTTTTCTGAATGGCTGCGTTAGCCTCAGAAAAGGGAGCATTGAGCATAATTTAGCTCCACTTCAACCCTCAATACCAGCGCTGCTTACGGTAGCGGTAAGCTGGAAAAACGTGCTTGTGCACGATATCCCCATAGGAAACAATGGGGCTGAGCTGGCTGAAAAAAAAACTAACACCTGCAAAAAAGCAGCGTTCAGCTGCTAACGCAGCCCCATTGTTTCCTATGGGGAAACACTCTCTAAGTCTACACCTAACGCCCTAACATGAACCCCGAGTCTAAACACCCCTAATCTTACACTTATTAACCCCTAATCTGCCGCCCCCGCTATCGCCGACACCTGCATAATGTTATTAACCCCTAATCTGCAGCTCCGGACACCGCCGCAACCTACATTATAGCTATGAACCCCTAATCTGCTGCCCCTAACATCGCCGACACCTATATTATATTTATTACCCCCTAATCTGCCCCCCCCCCCCAACGTCGCCGCCACCTACCTAACCCCTAATCTGCTGACCGGACCTCGCCGCCACTATAATAAATGTATTAACCCCTAAACCGCCGCACTCCCACCTCACAAACACTATAATAAATTGTATTAACCCCTAATCTGCCCTCCCTAACATCGCCGCCACCTACCTACAATTATTAACCCCTAATCTCCCGCCCCAACGTCGCCGCTACTATAATAAAGTTATTAACCCCTAAACCTAAGTCTAACCCTAACACCCCCCTAAGTTAAATATAATTTAAATTAAGCTAAATAAATTTACTACAATTAAATAAATTATTCCTATTTAAAACTAAATACCTATAAAATAAACCCTAATATAGCTACAATATAACTAATAGTTACATTGTAGCTATTTTAGGATTTATATTTATTTTACAGGCAACTTTGTATTTATTTTAACTAGGTACAATAGCTATTAAATAGTTAATAACTATTTAATAGCTACATAGTTAAAATAATTACAAAATTACCTGTAAAATAAATCCTAACCTAACTTACAAATACACCTAACACTACACTATCAATAAATTAATTAAATAAATGACCTACAATTAGCTAAACTAAAATACAATTAAATAAACTAATCTATAATACAAAAAAACCAAAAACACTAAATTACAGAAAATAAAAAAAAATTACAAGAAGTTTAAACTAATTACACCTAATCTAAGCTCCCTAATAAAATAAAAAAGCCCCCCAAAATAATAAAATGCCCTACCCTATTCTAAATTACAAAGTAATCAGCTCTTTTACCAGCTCTTAAAAGGGCTTTTTGAGGGGCATTGCCCCAAAGTAATCAGCTCTTTTACCTGTAAAAAAAAATACAACCCCCCAACATTAAAACCCACCACCCACATACCCCTACTCTAACAAACCCAAACCCCCCTTAAATAAACCTAACACTAACCCCCTGAAGATCTCCCTACCTTGAGTCGTCTTCACCCAGCCGAGCCGAATTCTTCATCCAAGCGGAGCAAGAAGAGGTCCTCCATCCGGTAGAAGTCTTCATCCAAGCGGGGCAAGAAGAGGTCCTCCATCCGGTAGAAGTCTTCATCCAAGCAGGGCAGAGGAGGTCTTCCATCCGATTGAAGAGTTCATCCAAGCGGCATCTTCTATCTTCATCCATCCGGAGCGGCAGCATCCTGAAGACCTCAGACGCGGAACATCCATCCTGAACGACGAATTACGGTTCCTTTAAATGACGTCATCCAAGATGGCGTCCCTCGAATTCCGATTGGCTGATAGGATTCTATCAGCCAATCGGAATTAAGGTAGGAAAATTCTGATTGGCTGATTCAATCAACCTATTGGCTGATCGGAACAGCCAATAGAATGTGAGGTCAATCTGATTGGCTGATTGGATCAGCCAATCGGATTGAACTTCAATCTGATTGGCTGATTGAATCAGCCAATCAGAATTTTCCTACCTTAATTCCGATTGGCTGATAGAATCCTATCAGCCAATCGGAATTTGAGGGACGCCATCTTGGATGACGTCTTTTAAAGGAATCGTCATTCATCGCTCAGTCGTTGGCCAGGATGGATGTTCCGCGTCGGAGGTCTTCAGGATGCTGCCGCTCCGCTCCGGATGGATGAAGATAGAAGATGCCGCTTGGAAGAACACTTCAATTGGATGGAAGACCTCTTCTGCCCCGCTTGGATGAAGACTTCTACCGGATGGGGACCTCTTCTTGCCCCGCTTGGATGAAGACTTCTACCGGATGGAGGACCTCTTCTTGCCCCACTTGGATGAAGAATTCGGCTCGGCTGGGTGAAGACGACTCAAGGTAGGGAGATCTTCAGGGGGTTAGTGTTAGGTTTATTTAAGGGGGGTTTGGGTGGGTTAAAGTAGGGGTATGTGGGTGATGGGTTTTAATGTTGGGGGGGGGTTGTATTTTTTTTACAGGTAAAAGAGCTGATTACTTTGGGACAATGCCCCGTAAAAAGCCCTTTTAAGGGCTGGTAAAAGAGCTGATTACTTTGTAATTTAGAATAGGGTAGGGCATTTTATTATTTTGGGGGGCTTTTTTATTTTATTAGGGGGCTTAGATTAGGTGTAATTAGTTTAAACTTCTTATAATTTTTTTTTATTTTCTGTAATTTAGTGTTTTGTTTTTTTGTATTATAGATTAGTTTATTTAATTGTATTTTAGTTTAGCTAATTGTAGGTAATTTATTTAATTAATTTATTGATAGTGTAGAGTTAGGTGTATTTGTAACTTAGGTTAGGATTTATTTTACAGGTAATTTTGTAATTATTTTAACTACGTAGCTATTAAATAGTTATTAACTATTTAATAGCTATTGTACCTAGTTAAAATAAATACAAAGGTGCCTGTAAAATAAATATAAATCCTAAAATAGTTACAATGTAACTATTAGTTATATTGTATCTATATTAGGGTTTATTTTATAGTTAAGTATTTAGTTTTAAATAAAAATAATTTATTTAATTGTAGTAAATTTATTTAGATTAATTTAAATTATATTTAACTTAGGGGGGTGTTAGGGTTAGGTTTAGGGGTTAATAACTTTATTATAGTAGCGACGACGTTGGGGGCGGGAGATTAGGGGTTAATAATTGTAGGTAGGTGGCGGTGATGTTAGGGAGGGCAGATTAGGGTTTAATAAAATGTATTATAGTGTTTGCGAGGCGGGAGTGCGGCGGTTTAGGGGTTAATACATTTATTATAGTGGCGGCGCGGTCCGGTTGGCAGATTAGGGGTTAATAAGTGTAGGTAGGTGGCAGCGATGTTAGGGGCAGCAGATTAGGGGTTCATAGGGATAATGTAGGTGGCGGCGGTGTCCGGAGCGGCAGATTAGGGGTTAAAAAAATTTATTATAGGATTTGCAATGTGGGGGGGCCTCGGTTTAGGGGTTCATAGGTGTTAGTGTACTTTATAGCACAGTAGTTAAGAGCTTTATGTTCCCGCGTTAGCCCATAAAACTCTTAACTACAGACTTTTTTTGCGGTTGGAGTCTTATCGGTAGAGGCTCTACCGCTCACTTCTTCCAAGACTCGTAATACCAGCATTAGGCAAATCCCATAGAAAAGATAGGATACGCAATTGACGTAAGGGGATCTGCGGTAGCCTGGAGTCGCGGAAAGACCAGCGGGCGTTAAAAAGCAGCGTTAGGGCCCCTTAACGCTGCTTTTTAACCCTAACGCAGAACTCTTAATCTAGGCGCATGTTTGCCCAAAACCCTAATAAACCTAATAACTGACAAAGAGGTATCTCTTAAGAAATGCTTATGTGTATAACATTCTTTATGATTTTCAGCCCAATCCCTTCCCTCCTACACTTCCTCTTGGGAATCATATTTAAACTTATTAATTTCAATGGAGGAACATTTTTCTTGCCACCAAAAATAATTATTATGAAAACAAATACAGAAGCAAACTCCACTTGTAATCTGGCCCCTAGATAGCTATGTCCTTTAAAGGGACATAAAAGTTAATACTATAGCTGCATAACTTCAGCATACTATTGTAACACTGTAATATAACGTTCTTTAGCTTTTATTTTTCTTTAAAGTAATAAAAATGAAAAAGCTTTTAAAAAAAAAATTATACTGCAAAATGTGTTAAAATAGTATGCCACTGTCTCACAGCCAAAACATAATACAGGTGGCCCTCGGTTTACGACGGTTCAATTTGCGCAGTTTCAGAATAACGCCCTTTTTTTTGCTATTGAAAAGCATTGACTGCTATTGAAAGCATTAGCACATGCATACATTAAAATAGCCAGTAGGTGGAGCTGTCCGCTTGTGTTGCAGCAAACACATGCAAAGAAAAGCAAGACAGACATGATCAATGGATCAGTTTTCAAAGGAACAAGATCTAGCAGCCACTTCCCTTAGCTGCAGACTCAATGCAGAGAACTGTTTGCAGAAAAAGGCAAGTAAAAAACGTTTTTGTTCATTAAACTTAGTTTGATGATGATACAGTCTGTTGTGTGATTAAACACAGGCAGGCTAATCAGTGTATAACCAGACCTGAGCAATGGAGCCGTTTTTAAAGGAAGTAAAAAAACGTTTTTCTACATTAAACTTAGTTTGATGATGATACAGTCTGTTGTGTGATTATTTTGTTTTTGTTCATTAAACTTAGATTGATGATGATGATACAGTCTGTGTTTGTGTGTTATTTTATTAGGTGCGGTTTAGCAAATGTTTTTGTTTATTAAACTTAGTTTGATGATGATACAATCTACAGTATATTTTTAGGTTTATAATGCTGTTTACCATTTAAAGTCTTCATTTCAAAGCTTTAAAAATAATGTATTAGGTGTTACTTATGTCAATTTTGAGAGGGGCCTGGAACCTAACTCCCTCACTTCCTATTGACTTACATTATAAACTGGGTTTCAATTTACAACGGTTTCGATTTACAACAATTCCTTCTGGAACCTAACCCCGGGGTAAAATGAGGGCTACCTGTACTGAATTTTATGTCCCTTTAAAATTAGCATTTCATATTTTGTTAATCTAAAGTAGAGGTCACATTCTATCAGTTCCTAAAATATATGCTCACAGAATTAAAGGGACAGTCTACACCAGAATATTTATTTAATCCCTTTATTAACCATTGCCTAGTTTTGCATAATCAATAGTTATATTAATACACGTTTTACCTCTGTGATTATCTTGAATCTAAGTCTCTGCAAACTGCCCCTTATTTCAGTTCTTTTGACAGAATTGCATTTTAAGCAATCAGTACTGACTCCTAAGTAACTCCACGTGCGTGAGCACATTGTTATCTATATGAAACACATGAACTAACACCCTCTAGTGGTGATAAACTGTCAAAATGCCCTGAGCTAAGAGGCGGCCTTCAAGGGCTTAGAAATTAGCATATGAACTTCCTAAATTTAGCTTTCAACTAAGAATACCAAAAGAACAAAGCAAAATAGGTGATAGAAGTAAATTGAAAAATTGTTTAAAATGACATGCCCTTTCTGAATAATGAAAGTTTGTTTTGGACTAGCCTGCCCCTTTAACAACACTTTATAATCACTTTTTTTCCTCATAAAATGAAAACAAGTTAGGAAATTAATAGTGATGAAATGTCACCTGTTGTTGAGAGTTAGTAAAGCCCTGCGTAGTGCCAGGATGGGCTCTCTTGCTCTATAGGAATTCTGGGTCATTTCTAACCGAGCTGGCCAATTAAGAGGATCCTTGGTAAGATTGCCAGCAGGCTGCTGAAGCAACATTTTCACACTGTGCTCCAGTTCACATAACATGTGCAACCTTAAACCAGAAAAATAAATAAATGTATAAATACAAAGTCATGTAATGTATCCCAGTACATGCATCAATCTCAGTATCTACTTACAATAATATTGACATATAAACTTGTATACAGACAGCTAACTACAAAATGTCCTCAAATGTTTGTGTATTTTGTGCTAGTTCTTCACATAACTGGCATATGCGCTTGTTCAGATGAACATAAAGGAACAGTAAACACTTTTGAGATAGTACTATGAAAAGCTTAATTGTGTATAGTAAAACAACTTCACAATACACTTTGATTATATATATATATATATATATATATATATATATATATATATATATATATATATCACCGGAATGGACCGCACTCACAGACTGGACTGGGTACACATCCTAAGCCACTGTTAACTTCACAGCCCTGAACACTGACAGACAGCTGCACAGTTCCCAGCAACCCAGGCAGTTAACCCCTGAACAGCCTGGGTGACAGGCCCGCAGGGCAGCATTACAAACATTATAAACACAACACGCAGAACACCTGGCACTCGCCAGCAGATACTCAGTAAAGTTTAAAAGCAAAACTGGGGGAAGTCAGTTACATTTGGCGCCAAAGGATCAAGCCCAGGACCACGTCAAGATCTCCCCCTTCCTGGGACCCTAAACCAGCACCCACAAAATGCATACTTTCAAACAAACCAACTGGGAACCTCCCAGGGTGATACAGGCTTTGTAATCTACCCTATGTATGTATGTAAGCCTGTTTCACCCTGGGAGGTTCCCAGATGGTTTGTTTGAAAGTATGCATTTTGTGGGTGCTGGTTTAGGGTCCCAGGAAGGGGAAGACCTTGACATGGTCCTGGGCTTGATCCTTTGGCGCCAAATGTAACTGACTTCCCCCAGTTTTGCTTTTAAACTTTACTAAGTATCTGCTGGCGAGTGCCAGGTTTTCTGTGTGTTGTGTTTATAATGTTTGTAATGCTTCCCTGCGGGCCTGTCACCCAGGCTGCCCAGGGGTTAACTGCCTGGGTTGCTGGGAACTGTACAGCTGTCTGTCAGTGTTCAGGGCTGTGGAGTTCACAGTGGCGTAGGATGTGTACCCTGTCCAGTATGTAGTGTGGTCCATTCCGGTGTTTTGTATTTACATAGGGCAGATTACAAAAGCCTGTGTCACCCTGGGAGGTTCCCAGTTGGTTTGTTTGAAAGTATGCATTTTGTGGGTGCTGGGCTTGATCCTTTCGCTCCAAATGTAACCGACTTCCCCCAGTTTTGCTTTTAAACTTTACTGAGTATCTGCTGGCGAGTGCCAGGTTTTGTGTGTGTATATATATATGTGTGTGTATATATATATATATATATATATAAATATATAGTATATATATGTGTTACAATAAAATAATGTACAGCAGTATTTTTAATAAATGTTGTACCATACCTTACAATGTACTCATATCCACGTTGATAAGAACCCCTCTCAAAACTGGCAGCAGACAAAGGTACAATCTGCTCAGCTCGTACAACTTTAAGTGTATTGTAAAATAATTCTGCCTCTTTCTTCTTAGCTGATAGCAGAAGCTGCCCAAGTCTGATGCTCCATGTTGTGGATTTTTTATCTAGAAAAAACAGAATTTATGCTTACCTGATAAATTACTTTCTCTTGCGGTGTATCCAGTCCACGGATTCATCCTTTACTTGTGGGATATTCTCATTCCCTACAGGAAGTAGCAAAGAGAGCACAGAGCAAAGCTGTCCATATAGCTCCCCCTCTAGCTCCACCCCCCAGTCATTCGACCAAAGGTTAGGAAGAAAAAGGAGAAACCATAGGGTGCAGTGGTGACTGTAGTTTAAACAAAACATTTTTTTACCTGACTTAAATGCCAGGGCGGGCCGTGGACTGGATACACCGCAAGAGAAAGTAATTTATCAGGTAAGTATAAATTCTGTTTTCTCTTGCAAGGTGTATCCAGTCCACGGATTCATTCTTTACTTGTGGGATACCAATACCAAAGCTTTAGGACACGGATGAAGGGAGGGAACAAGACAGGTACCTTAAATGGAAGGCACCACTGCTTGTAAAACCTTTCTCCCAAAAATAGCCTCCGAAGAAGCAAAAGTATCGAATTTGTAAAATTTGGCAAAAGTATGCAGTGAAGACCAAGTCGCTGCCTTACAAATCTGTTCAACAGAAGCCTCATTCTTGAAAGCCCATGTGGAAGCCACTGCTCTGGTAGAATGAGCAGTAATTCTTTCAGGAGGCTGCTGACCAGCAGTCTCATAGGCCAAACGGATGATGCTTTTCAGCCAAAAGGAAAGAGAGGTAGCAGTCGCTTTCTGACCTCTCCTCTTACCAGAATAGATAACAAACAAGGAAGATGTTTGTCTGAAATCCTTAGTTGCTTGTAAATAGAACTTTAAAGCACGAACTACATCAAGATTGTGTAGTAGATGTTCCTTCTTTGAAGATGGATTAGGACACAGAGAAGGAACAACTATTTCCTGGTTAATATTCTTGTTAGAAACAACTTTAGGAAGAAAACCAGGCTTGGTACGCAAAACTACCTTATCTGCGTGGAACACCAGGTAAGGTGAATCACACTGTAAGGCAGATAATTCTGAAACTCTTCGAGCAGAAGAGATAGCTACCAAAAACAAAACTTTCCAAGATAACAACTTAATATCTATGGAATGTAAAGGTTCAAACGGAACCCCTGGAAGAACTGAAAGAACTAGATTTAGACTCCATGGCGGAGCCACAGGTTTATAGACAGGCTTGATTCTGACTAAAGCCTGAGCAAACGCTTGAACGTCTGGTACCTCTGCCAGACGCTTGTGTAAAAGGATAGACAGAGCAGATATTTGCCCTTTTAAGGAACTAGCTGACAATCCTTTCTCCAATCCTTCTTGGAGAAAAGACAATATCCTGGGAATTCTAATTTTACTCCATGAGTAACCCTTGGATTCACACCAACAAAGATATTTCCGCCATATCTTATGGTAGATTTTCCTGGTGACAGGCTTTCTAGCCTGAATCAGAGTATCTATAACTGACTCAGAGAAACCACGCTTTGATAGAATTAAGCGTTCAATCTCCAAGCAGTCAGACGTAGAGAAACTAGATTTGGATGCTTGAACGGACCCTGTATTAGAAGGTCCTGCCTCATTGGCAGTATCCATGGTGGGACAGATGACATTTCCACTAGGTCTGCATACCAAGTCCTGCGTGGCCACGCAGGCGCTATCAGAATCACCGAAGCCTCCTGCTTGATTCTGGCGACCAGACGAGGGAGGAGAGGAAACGGTGGAAAAACATAAGCCAGATTGAAGGACCAAGGCGCTGCTAGAGCATCTATCAATACCGCCTTGGGGTCCCGGGACCTGGACCCGTAGAGAAGAAGTTTGGCGTTCGGACGGGACGCCATCAGATCCAACTCTGGAGCGCCCCATAGCTGAGTCAGCTGGTCAAATACCTCCGGGTGGAGTTCCCACTCCCCCGGGTGAAAAGTCTGACGACTTAAAAAATCTGCCTCCCAGTTGTCTACTCCTGGGATGTGAATTGCTGAGAGATGGCAGGAGTGATCCTCCGCCCACCTGATTATTTTGGTTACTTCCGTCATCGCTAGGGAACTCTTTGTTCCCCCCTGATGATTGACGTAAGCTACAGTCGTGATGTTGTCCGACTGAAATCTGATAAATTTGGCCGCAGCTAGTTGAGGCCATGCCTGAAGAGCGTTGAATATCGCCCTCAGTTCCAGAATGTTTATCGGGAGAAGAGTTTCTTCCCGAGACCATAAGCCCTGAGCTTTCAGGGAGTCCCAGACCGCACCCCAGCCTAATAGACTGGCATCGGTCATTACAATGATCCACTCTGGTCTGCGGAAACATATTCCCTGAGACAGGTGATCCTGAGACAACCACCAGAGAAGAGAAGCTCTGGTCTCCTGGTCCAACTGAATTTGAGGAGACAAATCTGCATAATCCCCATTCCACTGTTTGAGCATGCATAGTTGCAGTGGTCTGAGGTGGATCCGAGCAAAAGGGACTATGTCCATTGCCGCTACCATTAGTCCGATTGTCTCCATGCATGTCGCTAGATGTTGCAATGTAATAGAGGAAGACCCACTAGAGGTACTGGGCATCGCTTGAGCGGGCGTAACTGGTTGTGACACATGGGGAGAGGTAGGCGGACTATCCTCATTACCTTCAGTCTGAGAATCATCTAGGGCCACAATTTTAAGTGCAACAATATGATCTTTAAAGTGTATAGACATATTAGTGCAATTGGGACACATTCTGAGAGGGGGTTCCACCATGGCTTCTAAACACATTGAACAAGGATTTTCCTTAGTGTCAGACATGTTAAACAGACTAGTAGTATACACAAGCAGGCTTGGAAGACACTTTAATCAAATAAAAAACACAATTTGAAAAAACGTTACTGTGCCTTTAAGAAATAAAAAGAGCACACAATTTTACAAAATAGTGAAAAATGCACCAATCTTTTTGATATTTTCACAGTATGTACCTAAGGCTTTAATATGATTGCACCACAAGTTTCAGAACGATTAACCCCTTAATGCCCAAACCGGAGCAGCCTAAAGCCAACAACCGGTTAATTAACTACAGCACCTTGCCACAGCTTACTGCTGTGGCCCTACCTGCCCTTAGGGATCAGATTTGGGGGAATAAAGCTTCTTGTAGGCCCTCAATCAGCAGCAGGACCCTCCATGTGAAGCAGCATGAACAGTCTTTCAATTCTAAGTGCGCATCTGAGGTGCAAAATTAGGCCCCTCCCACTCCACTCCGGAGTTGTGAGGCCTACAAAAATCACTTCTAAGTGACTAAATTTATGCCATGTGGATAATAACCCCAGTAAAACACTCCAAAGTGCTTAAAAAAGTGTCTCCAACGAGTATTTCTTAAATAAATAATCGATTGCCCTGCATTAGTGTCAACCAGCCTATTTAGCCCTGTTATGTAAGCATTCAATTCTATACTAAGTCTCAGAACATAGCTTACCCTCCCCACATGGGGATCTTGTCAATCTTCTAGCATTATCTCAGTCTTGTCTAGAAATAATTGACTGAACATACCTCATTGCAGTCAAGCCTGCAAACTGTTCCCCCCAACTGAGGTTTTCTGGTACTCCTCAGTCCTGTGTGGGAACAGCAGTGGATTTTAGTTACAACATGCTAAAATCATTTTCCTCTCAGCAGAATTCTTCATCACTTTTTTTGCTAGAGAGTAAATAGTACAAACCGGTACCATTTAAAAATAACAAACTCTTGATTGAAGATAATAAAACTACAATTCTAACACCACATTCACTTTACACTCCCGAGAGACTCTAGTGCTTAGAGCCAGCAAAGAGAATGACTGGGGGGTGGAGCTAGAGGGGGAGCTATATGGACAGCTTTGCTGTGTGCTCTCTTTGCTACTTCCTGTAGGGAATGAGAATATCCCACAAGTAAAGGATGAATCCGTGGACTGGATACACCTTGCAAGAGAAACATAATTTATGTAAGAACTTACCTGATAAATTCATTTCTTTCATATTGGCAAGAGTCCATGAGCTAGTGACGTATGGGATATAAAATCCTACCAGGAGGGGCAAAGTTTCCCAAACCTCAAAATGCCTATAAATATACCCCTCACCACACCCACAATTCAGTTTAACTAATAGCCAAGTAGTGGGGTGATAAAGAAAGGAGTAAAAAGCATCAAAAAAGGAATTTGGAAATAATTGTGCTTTATACAAAAAATCATAACCACCACAAAAAGGGTGGGTCTTATGGACTCTTGCCAATATGAAAGAAATTAATTTATCAGGTAAGTTCTTACATAAATTATGTTTTCTTTCATGTAATTGGCAAGAGTCCATGAGCTAGTGACGTATGGGATAGTAATACCCAAGATGTGGAACTCCACATAAGAGTCACTAGAGAGAGAGAGATAAAAATAATAGCCATTTTCCGCTGAAAAAAATTAATCCACAACCCAAAATATAAGTTAATTCTCATAATGAAAAGAAAAAACTTAAACATTAGCAGAGGAATCAAACTGAAACAGCTGCCTGAAAAACTTTTCTACCACAAACTGCTTCCGAAGAAGCAAATACATCAAAACGGTAGAATTTAGTAAATGTATGCAAAGAAGACCAAGTTGCTGCTTTGCAAATCTGATCAACTGAAGCTTCATTCTTAAAGCCCACAAAGTGGAGATTGATCTAGTAGAATGAGCTGTAATTCTCTGAGGCGGGGCCTGCCCCGACTCCAAATAAGCCTGATGAATCAAAAGCTTTAACCAAGATGCCAAGGAAATGGCAGAAACCTTCTGACCTTTCATAGAACAAGAAAAAGATAACAAATAGACTAGAAGTCTTCCTGAAATCTTTAGTAGCAAAACTGCCTTATCCTGATGGAAAATTAGAAAAGGAGATTCACAAGAAACAGCAGATAATTCGGAAACTCTTCTAGCAGAAGAGATGGCCAAAAGGAACAACACTTTCCAAGAAAGTAGTTTACTGCCCAAAGAATGCATAGGCTCAAACGTAGGAGCCTGTAAAGCCTTCAAAACCAAATTAAGACTCCAAGGAGGAGAAATTGATTTAATGACAGGCTTGATATGGAGCAAAGCCTGTACAAAACAATGAATATCAGGAAGCTTAGCAATCTTTCTGTGAAATAAAACAGAAAGAGCAGAGATTTGTCCCTTCAAGGAACTTGCAGACAAATCTTTATCCAAACCATCCTGAAGAAACTGTAAAATTCTAGGAATTCTAAAAGAATGCCAGGAAAATTTATGAGAACACCATGAAATATAAGTCTTCCAAACTCGATAATAAATCTTCCTAGAAACAGATTTACGAGCCTGTAACATAGTATTAATCACCGAGTCAGAGAAACCTCTATGACTAAGCACTAGGCATTCAATTTCCATACCTTCAAATTTAATGATTTGATCACTCCCCCGGATGTAAAGTCTGATGGCTGAGATAATATGCTCCCCAACTGTCTACACTTGGGATATGAACTGCAGAAATTAGACAGGAGCTGGATTCAGCCCAAGCAAGTTTACGAGATACGTCTTTTATAGCTTAGGGACTGTGAGTCCCACCCTGATGATTGACATATGCCACAGTTGTGATATTGTCTGTCTGAAAACAAATGAACGGTTCTTTCTTCAACTGAGGCCAAACCTGAAGAGCCCTGAAAATAGCACGTAGTTCTAAAATATTGATTGGTAACCTTGCCTCTTGAGATTTCCAAACCCCTTGTGCTGCCAGAGATCCCCAGACAGCTCCCCAACCTGAAAGACTTGCATCTGTTGTGATCACAGTCCAGGTTGGACGAACAAAAGAGGCCCCTTGAACTATACGATGGTGATCTAATCACCAAGTCAGAGAGAGTCAAACATTGGGATTTAAGGATATTAATTGTGATATCTTTGTATAATCCCTGCACCATTGATTCAGCATACAAAGCTGGAGAGGTCTCATATGAAAACGAGCAAAGGGGATCGCGTCCGATGCTGCAGTCATGAGACCTAAAACTTCCATGCACATAGCTACTGAAGGGAATGATTGAAACTGAAGGGAATGATTGAAACTGAAGGTTCCGACAAGCTGAAAACATAATTTATGCTTACCTGATAAATTCCTTTCTTCTGTTGTGTGATCAGTCCACGGTTCATCATTACTTCTGGGATATAACTCCTCCCCAACAGGAAATGCAAGAGGATTCACCCAGCAGAGTTGCATATAGCTCCTCCCCTCTACGTCAGTCCCAGTCATTCGACCAAGAATCAACGAGAAAGGAGTAACCAAGGGTGAAGTGGTGACTGGAGTATAATTTAAAAGATATTTACCTGCCTTAAAACAGGGCGGGCCGTGGACTGATCACACAACAGAAGAAAGGAATTTATCAGGTAAGCATAAATTATGTTTTCTTCTGTTATGTGTGATCAGTCCACGGTTCATCATTACTTCTGGGATACCAATACCAAAGCAAAAAGTACACGGATGACGGGAGGGGTAGGCAGGCTCATTATACAGAAGGAACCACTGCCTGAAGAACCTTTCTCCCAAAAATAGCCTCCGAAGAAGCAAAAGTGTCAAATTTGTAAAATTTGGAAAAAGTATGAAGCGAAGACCAAGTTGCAGCCTTGCAAATCTGTTCAACAGAGGCCTCATTCTTAAAGGCCCAAGTGGAAGCCACAGCTCTAGTGGAGTGAGCTGTAATTCTTTCAGGAGGCTGCTGTCCAGCAGTCTCATAGGCTAAACGTATTATGCTACGAAGCCAAAAAGAGAGAGAGGTAGCAGAAGCTTTTTGACCTCTCCTCTGTCCAGAATAAACGACAAACAGGGAAGAAGTTTGGCGAAAATCTTTAGTTGCCTGCAAGTAGAACTTGAGGGCACGAACTACATCCAGATTGTGTAGAAGACGTTCCTTCTTTGAAGAAGGATTTGGACACAAGGATGGAACAACAATCTCTTGATTGATGTTCCTGTTAGTGACTACCTTAGGTAAGAACCCAGGTTTAGTACGCAGAACTACCTTGTCTGAGTGAAAAATCAGATAAGGAGAATCACAATGTAAGGCTGATAACTCAGAGACTCTTCGAGCCGAGGAAATAGCCATTAAAAACAGAACTTTCCAAGATAACAATTTTATATCAATGGAATGAAGGGGTTCAAACGGAACACCCTGTAAAACGTTAAGAACTAAGTTTAAACTCCATGGCGGAGCAACAGCTTTAAACACAGGCTTGATCCTAGCTAAAGCCTGACAAAAAGCCTGGACGTCTGGATTTTCTGACAGACGCCTGTGTAACAAGATGGACAGAGCTGAAATCTGTCCCTTTAATGAACTAGCTGATAAACCCTTTTCTAAACCTTCTTGTAGAAAAGACAATATCCTAGCGATCCTAACCTTACTCCAGGAGTAACCTTTGGATTCGCACCAGTATAGGTATTTACGCCATATTTTATGGTAAATCCTTCTGGTAACAGGCTTCCTAGCCTGTATCAGGGTATCAATAACCGACTCAGAAAAACCACGTTTTGATAAAATCAAGCGTTCAATTTCCAAGCAGTCAGCTTCAGAGAAGTTAGATTTTGATGTTTGAATGGACCCTGTATCAGAAGGTCCTGTCTTAGAGGTAGAGACCAAGGCGGACAGGATGACATGTCCACTAGATCTGCATACCAAGTCCTGCGTGGCCATGCAGGCGCTATTAGAATCACTGATGCTCTCTCCTGTTTGATTTTGGCAATCAATCGAGGAAGCAGCGGGAAGGGTGGAAACACATAAGCCATCCCGAAGTTCCAAGGTGCTGTCAAAGCATCTATCAGAACCGCTCCCGGATCCCTGGATCTGGACCCGTAGCGAGGAAGTTTGGCGTTCTGGCGAGACGCCATGAGATCTATCTCTGGTTTGCCCCAACGTCGAAGTATTTGGGCAAAGACCTCCGGATGAAGTTCCCACTCCCCCGGATGAAAAGTCTGGCGACTCAAGAAATCCGCCTCCCAGTTCTCCACTCCCGGGATGTGGATTGCTGACAGGTGGCAAGAGTGAGACTCTGCCCAGCGAATTATCCTTGATACTTCCATCATTGCTAGGGAGCTTCTTGTCCCTCCCTGATGGTTGATGTAAGCTACAGTCGTGATGTTGTCCGACTGAAACCTGATGAACCCCCGAGTTGTTAATTGGGGCCAAGCCAGAAGGGCATTGAGAACTGCTCTCAATTCCAGAATGTTTATTGGAAGGAGACTCTCCTCCTGATTCCATAGTCCCTGAGCCTTCAGAGAATTCCAGACAGCGCCCCAACCTAGTAGGCTGGCGTCTGTTGTTACAATTGTCCAGTCTGGCCTGCTGAATGGCATCCCCCTGGACAGGTGTGGCCGATAAAGCCACCATAGAAGAGAATTTCTGGTCTCTTGATTCAGATTCAGAGTAGGGGACAAATCTGAGTAATCCCCATTCCACTGACTTAGCATGCACAATTGCAGCGGTCTGAGGTGTAGGCGTGCAAAAGGTACTATGTCCATTGCCGCTACCATTAAGCCGATCACCTCCATGCATTGAGCTACTGACGGGTGTTGAATGGAATGAAGGACACGGCATGCATTTTGAAGCTTTGTTAACCTGTCTTCTGTCAGGTAAATCTTCATTTCTACAGAATCTATAAGAGTCCCCAAGAATGGAACTCTTGTGAGAGGAAAAAGAGAACTCTTCTTTTCGTTCACTTTCCATCCATGCGACCTTAGAAATGCCAGAACTAACTCTGTATGAGACTTGGCAGTTTGAAAGCTTGAAGCTTGTATTAGAATGTCGTCTAGGTACGGAGCTACCGAAATCCCTCGCGGTCTTAGTACCGCCAGAAGGGCACCCAGAACCTTTGTGAAGATTCTTGGAGCCGTAGCCAATCCGAATGGAAGAGCTACAAACTGGTAGTGCCTGTCTAAGAAAGCAAACCTTAGATACCGGTGATGATCTTTGTGGATCGGTATGTGAAGGTAAGCATCTTTTAAATCCACTGTGGTCATGTACTGACCCTTTTGGATCATGGGTAAGATTGTTCGAATAGTTTCCATTTTGAACGATGGAACTCTTAGGAATTTGTTTAGAATCTTTAAATCTAAGATTGGCCTGAAAGTTCCCTCTTTTTTGGGAACCACAAACAGGTTTGAGTAGAACCCTTGTCCTTGTTCCGACCGCGGAACCGGATGGATCACTCCCATTAATAACAGATCTTGTACACAGCGTAGAAACGCTTCTTTCTTTATCTGGTTTGTTGACAACCTTGACAGATGAAATCTCCCTCTTGGGGGAGATAATTTGAAGTCTAGAAGGTATCCCTGAGATATGATCTCTAGTGCCCAGGGATCCTGAACATCTCTTGCCCAGGCCTGGGCGAAGAGAGAAAGTCTGCCCCCCACTAGATCCGGTCCCGGATCGGGGGCTCTCGGTTCATGCTGTCTTTGGGGCAGCAGCAGGTTTCCTGGCCTGCTTGCTCTTGTTCCAGGACTGGTTAGGCTTCCAGCCTTGCCTGTAACGAGCAACAGCTCCTTCCTGTTTTGGTGCAGTGGAGGTTGATGCTGCTCCTGTTTTGAAATTCCGAAAGGGACGAAAATTAGACTGTCTAGCCTTAGCTTTGGCTTTGTCTTGAGGTAGGGCGTGGCCCTTACCTCCTGTAATGTCAGCGATAATTTCTTTCAAACCGGGCCCAAATAAGGACTGCCCCTTGAAAGGTATATTAAGTAATTTGGACTTAGAAGTAACATCAGCTGACCAGGACTTTAGCCACAGCGCCCTACGTGCCTGTATGGCGAATCCTGAGTTCTTAGCCGTAAGTTTGGTTAAATGTACTACGGCCTCCGAAATGAATGAATTAGCTAGTTTAAGGACTCTAAGCCTGTCCGTAATGTCGTCTAGCGTAGATGAACTAAGGTTCTCTTCCAGAGACTCAATCCAAAATGCTGCCGCAGCCGTAATCGGCGCGATACATGCAAGGGGTTGCAATATAAAACCTTGTTGAACAAACATTTTCTTAAGGTAACCCTCTAATTTTTTATCCATTGGATCTGAAAAAGCACAGCTATCCTCCACCGGGATAGTGGTACGCTTAGCTAAAGTAGAAACTGCTCCCTCCACCTTAGGGACCGTTTGCCATAAGTCCCGAGTGGTGGCGTCTATTGGAAACATCTTTCTAAATATTGGAGGGGGTGAGAACGGCACACCGGGTCTATCCCACTCCTTAGTAACAATTTCAGTTAGTCTCTTAGGTATAGGAAAAACGTCAGTACTCGCCGGTACCGCAAAGTATTTATCCAACCTACACAGTTTCTCTGGTATTGCAACGGTGTTACAATCATTGAGAGCTGCTAAGACCTCCCCTAGTAATACACGGAGGTTCTCCAATTTAAATTTAAAATTTGAAATATCTGAATCCAATCTGTTTGGATCAGAACCGTCACCCACAGAATGAAGCTCTCCGTCCTCATGCTCTGCAAGTTGTGACGCAGTATCAGACATGGCCCTAGTATTATCAGCGCACTCTGTTCTCACCCCAGAGTGATCACGCTTGCCTCTTAGTTCTGGTAATTTAGATAAAACTTCGGTCATAACAGTAGCCATATCTTGTAATGTTATCTGTAATGGCCGCCCAGATGTACTAGGCGCCATAATATCACGCACCTCCCGGGCGGGAGATGCAGGTACTGCCGCGTGAGGCGAGTTAGTCGGCATAACTCTCCCCTCGCTGTTTGGTGAAATTTGTTCACATTGTACAGATTGACTTTTATTTAAAGTAGCATCAATACAGTTAGTACATAAATTTCTATTGGGCTCCACCTTGGCATTGGAACAAATGACACAGATATCTTCCTCTGAGTCAGACATGTTTAACACACTATCTGTAATGGCCGCCCAGATGTACTAGGCGCCATAATATCACGCACCTCCCGGGCGGGAGATGCAGGTACTGCCGCGTGAGGCGAGTTAGTCGGCATAACTCTCCCCTCGCTGTTTGGTGAAATTTGTTCACATTGTACAGATTGACTTTTATTTAAAGTAGCATCAATACAGTTAGTACATAAATTTCTATTGGGCTCCACCTTGGCATTGGAACAAATGACACAGATATCTTCCTCTGAGTCAGACATGTTTAACACACTAGCAATAAACTTGCAACTTGGTTATAATCTTTTTTAGCAAAAACGTACTGTGCCTCAAAGAGGTACTAAACGATTAAATGACAGTTGAAATAATGAACTGAAAAACAGTTATAGCATCAAACTCTAAAACAACACAACTTTTAGCAAAGGTTTGTTCCCATTAGTAAAATAACAATAATTAAATTTGACATAAAAATTACAGAGCAACGTTTTTATTCACAGTCAATATAAAATTCTCACAGCTCTGCTGAGAGAATCTACCTCCCTCCAAAGAAGTTTGAAGACCCCTGAGATCTGTCAGAGATGAACCGGATCATGCAGGAAATATAAGAGTAACTGACTGGAATTTTTTGATGCGTAGCAAAGAGCGCCAAAAACGGCCCCTCCCCCTCACACACAGCAGTGAAGAGAAACGAAACTGTCACAATTAAAAGCAAACAACTGCCAAGTGGAAAATAATGCCCAAATATTTATTCACTCAGTACCTCAGCAATGAAAACGATTCTACATTCCAGCAAAAACGTTTAACATGATAAATACTTATTAAAAGGATTAGTGACTTTTAACAAAGTAGTTCCGGTGAAATACCATCCCCAGAATACTGAAGTGTATACATACATGTCATTATAACGGTATGGCAGGATTTTCTCATCAATTCCATTCAGAAAATAATAACTGCTACATACCTCAATGCAGATTCATCTGCCCGCTGTCCCCTGATCTGAAGCTTTTACCTCCCTCAGATGGCCGAGAACAGCAATATGATCTTAACTACTCCGGTTAAAATCATAGTAAAAAACTCTGGCAGATTCTTCCTCAAACTCTGCCAGAGAAGTAATAACACGCTCCGGTGCTATTGTAAAATAACAAACTTTTGATTGAAGTCATAAAAACTAAGTATAATCACCATAGTCCTCTCACACATCCTATCTAGTCGTTGGGTGCAAGAGAATGACTGGGACTGACGTAGAGGGGAGGAGCTATATGCAACTCTGCTGGGTGAATCCTCTTGCATTTCCTGTTGGGGAGGAGTTATATCCCAGAAGTAATGATGAACCGTGGACTGATCACACATAACAGAAGAAACCAATTTTAATCGTCTCTTGTCTGTTAGAGACAGAGTCATGGACACTGAATCTATCTAGAAACATAAAAAGGTGACCCTTGTCTGAGGAATCGAGGAACTTTTTGGTAAATTGATCCTCCAACCATGTCTTTGAAGAAACAACACTAGTTGATTTGTGTGAGATTCTGCAGAATGTAAAGACTGAGTTAGTACCAAGATATCGTCCAAATAAGGAAACACTGCAATACCCCATTCTCTGATTACAGAGAGTAGGCCACTGAGAACCTTTGAAAAGATTCTTGGAGCTGTCGCTAGGCCAAATGGAAGAGCGACAAATTGGTAATGCTTGTCTAGAAAAGAGAATCTCAGAAACTGATAGTGGTCTGGATGAATCGGAATATGAAGATATGCATCCTGTAAGCCTATCGTGGACATATAATGACCTTGCTGAACAAAATGCAGAATAGTCCTTATAGTCACCATTTTGAAAGTTGGCCTGAATGAATTTTCTTTCTTTGGGACAATGAATAGATTTGAATAAAACCCCAGACCCTGTTCCTGAAACAGAACTGGTATGATTACCCCTGAAAGTTCCAGGTCTGAAACACACTTCAGAAAAGCCTGAGCCTTTACTGGATTTGCTGGGATGCGCAAGAGAAAAAATCTTTTCACAGATGGTCTTACTCTGAATCCTATTCGGTACCCTTGATAGACAATACTCTGAATCCATTGATCTGCCCAAAAGTTTTGGAAGAATCTTAATCTGCCCCCTACCAGCTGAGCTGGAATGAGGGACGCACCTTCATGTAGACTTTGGGGCTGGCTTTGGTTTCTTAAACGGTTTCCAATTGGAACCAGATTCTTTGAGGGGAAGGATTAGGTTTCTGTTCCTTATTTTGTTGAAAGGAACGTAAACATTTAGAAGCTTTAGATTTACCCTTAGGTCTTTTATCCTGAGGCAAAAAAACTCCCTTCCCCCCAGTGACAGTTGAAATAATTGAATCCAACTGAGAACCAAAAAAATTATTACCTTGGAAAGAGATAGTAATCTAGACTTAGATACCATGTCAGCATTCCAATATTTGAGCCACAAAGCTCTTCTAGCTAAAATAGCTTAAGACATAGATTTAACATCAATTTTGATGATATCAAAAATGGCATCACAGATAAAATGATTAGCATGTTGAAGCAAGCGAACAATGCTAGACAAATCAGGATCCATTTCCTGTTGCGCTAAACTTTCCAACCAAAAAGTTGATGCAGCTGCAACATCAGCCATAGAAATGGCAGGCCTGAGAAGATAGCCAGAATATACAGTAAATAAGCTTTCCTTAGATAAGATTCAAGTTTCCTATCTAAAGAGTCCTTAAAGGAAGTACTATCTTCCATAGGAATAGTAGTACGTTTGGCAAGAGTAGAAATAGCCCCATCAACTTTGGTGATCTTTTCCCAAAACTCCAAACTGACTGCTGGCAAAGGATACAATTTTTTAAACCTTGAAGAAGGGATAAAAGTAGTACCAGGCCTATTCCATTCATTAGAAATCATATCAGAAATAGCATCAGGAACTGGAAAAACCTCTGGAGTAACCACAGGAGGTTTATAAACAGAATTTAAACGTTTACTAGTTTTAGTATCAAGAGGACTAGTTTCCTCAAAATCCAATGTAATCAACACCTCTTTTAACAAGGAACGAATATACTCCATTTTAAATAAATAAGTAGATTTGTCAGTGTCAATATCTGAGGAAGGATCTTCTGAATCAGATAGATCCTCATCAGATGAGGATAATTCAGTATGTTGTCGGTCATTTCAAATTTCAGCAACTTTATGAGAAGTTTTAAAAGACCTTTTACATTTATTAGAAGGCAGGATAGCAGACAAAACCTTCTGAATCGCATCAGCAACAAAATCTTTTATATTCACAGGGATATCATGTACATTAGATGTTGAAGGAACAACAGGCATTGTACTATTACTGATGGATATATTCTCTGCATGTAAAAGCTTATCATTACAACTATTACATACCACAGCTGGAGATATAATCTCCACAAATTTACAACAGATACACTTAGCTTTTTTTTTTGTTATCAGGCAGCAGGGTTCCAACAGTGGTTTCTGAGACAGGATCAGATTGAGACATCTTGCAAATGTTAGAGAAAAAACAACATATAAAGCAAAATTATCAATTTCCTTATATGGCAGTTTCAGGAATGGGAAAAAATGCAAACAGCATAGCCCTCTGACATAGAAAAAGGCAAGAGACATATAGGAATAGGGTTTTAAATAATTAAATTATTTGGCGCCAAGTATGATGCACAACGCAAAATGAAATTTTTTTGGCGCTAACAACAGCCGGAAATGACACACTCGCGTCATTGCAGACGCAACCTTGTGCTAGGAAACTCCGCGTCAACTAAGACGCCGGAAATGACGAATTTGTGTCACCGGACATACCTTCGTGCCAAAAAAATTCTTGCGCCAAAAATGACGCAATAAACATCGTCATTTTGCGAACTCGCAAGCCAAAGTTTGCCCATGAAAATTTTATGAAAATAGCAGTCATTTTGAAAAAAAGACTATACCCCAGGTAAGAAAAATATTTTCCTAAATATGTTTTTTCCCAAATATGAAACTGATAGTCTGCAAAAGGAAATATACATAAACCTGACTTATATTAATACATAAAGTGCCAAACCATAGCTGAGAGTGTTTTAAGTAATGAAAACATACTTACCGAAAGACATCCATCCACATATAGTAGATAGCCAAACCAGTAACGGTTATCAGTAGAGGTAATGGAATATGAGAGTATATCGTCGATCTGAAAAGGGAGGTAGGAGATGGTCCTCTACGACCGCTAACAGAGAACCTATGAAAAAGATTTACTGCGAGGAAAACCATAAAATTCAATAGGTGATACTCCCTTCACATCCCTCTGACATTCACTGTACTCTGAGAGGAATCGGGCTTCAAAATGCTGAGAAGCGCATATCAACGTAGAAATCAAGCACAAACTTACTTCACCACCTCTATAGGAGGCAAAGTTTGTAAAACTGAATTGTGGGTGTGGTGAGGGGTGTTTTTATAGGCATTTTGAGGTTTGGGAAACTTTGCCCCTCCTGGTAGGATTGTATATTCCATATGTCACTAGCCCATGGACTCTTGCCAATTACATGAAAGAAAAGTATATATATTTACAAATAAAAGCAGATTATAAATATTGTGGAAAAATACACAGGTTCTACTAAAAAAGTTACCTGTATGGAATAAATACCATATTAGGAAAACCATATAGGGAAGGGATAACTTTTAGCATAGACTAATCTCTATATCATGATAAATCATGACAGATGTTCCTATAGAAATCATGTAATATTTGGTCGGACATACTGTATGAGTTTGGAAGATAGAGGGATAAGATAGGAAATGGGAGTTGACAATTTGTACAAGTGTTTTATGGTGTAAATAGGGTAAACTTTTTTTACGGGGAGAGAGTAAAAAAAAAAAAAAAAAAAGACTTATTTCTTGCACCATCTGTGAGTGTAAGACACTCAGCGGAAAACCACAAGGGCCCCCAGGGTACTTAGTTTCCCAATGCTTCTCTACAAAATAACATTGTTTTAGTTCCAAACACACCAATAAGTGGAGATGGTAAAGGTTAACAGAGAATGGATTTGGAGATAAACATAATTTACAAACTAGTCCAAGACAGGAGATGAAAATTGTTGTTCCCAATAAAAAAGTATTAAGACTTCTGAAAAGCATGTGAATTAAATGCTATATGTTGACACCTTGCTTGCCAGAACATTTAGTAAAATGGCTTTTTTAGATGATGACTACATGTTTTAGGGAAAGAGATCCCCAACAAATTCAATATTAAATCACATTATCATTGCTATGAATTTCTGAAGTTTTTTTCAGATATATAATATTATATTCTGAACACTATTGTTTTGTCAAGAAGCGTGATGATGAAATATTATGAACCAAATAATTTTACCTAACAGAATATCTACAGCTAATTAGTATTAAAAATAATTTTACCTAACACAGTATTTACAGCTAATTAGTATTAAAAATAATGTTAACAGTGAATGGATTTTGAAAAATGTGAGTCCAAAAATATAATTGCCAGTACCTGCAGTTAGATAATCTTGTACAAAGTCCCACTGTGAGAGTTTCCATGCAGCTTCAATTCTATAAGTGTTTAATTCACTTGTCCATTCAGGTCTAAAAAAGAAGTACAATCAAAATAGAAGTTATTCTTATTAGTGAAAACTGTAGGTTAGATTAGTTTAGGTGTGTAATGCCTTTAGGATATGAGGCAAAGGTTTTCATTATATTGACTAATAAATAGACTGGCAAAATGCAACTTTCTTCCAGGTAAAGGGAATGGGCGTTTCCTAAATTTCCTGTAAATCTACTATGTGACCTCAAGTAATAAAAAATGTATAAACAATATCTCAAGATGGTAAGACAGGCTAGCGACTGTGGCTAACCTAAATTATCACAGCAAACCTATAGAATCAATGAAAAAACAGTGCTTAATGAATGTTTAAAGAAGCCTTGCGGAAAATGTAGCTAATAATTATAAAAAAAAAAAGGGGCATTTTTGACTTTTTACTTCTTATTGTCACCCTTCTTATCTAATACAATATAGTGTTAACCAATGGCACCACATCTAATGCCCCCTTTATTTCTGATATCTCCACTGTAAATCAAAATAAAAAGTTTGCTAGGTGCTATGTATTTGCATTGTTCATTTCTGGTTGAGAGCTTTTCTTTTTGTTTATATGTCAAATTATTGAAAGAGAAAGTTTCCCAAAGGCATAATCCAACTACGTTTTCTTCTATATTAACTACAAGATTGACTAATATTGAACATCTTTAGTTTTATCAAAATAAGCAATAAGGATTTTTTTGGACACAAATAGTGCCAGGGCCAATTTAAATATTAATAAATCCTATAATTAATACATATATATTATGACAGAGCCCCAACTGGAAAGTGCGAGAAGGGGGTGAGTGAGCTGAACACTTTTGAAATTTTTCTTCTCCTTTTGGATGCCCAATTGACAAACCAAAAATACAGAAATTGACCATCATGATAAAATGTTAGAGGAAAACAATTGCTAAAAATAATTAAACTGACCCAAGCTTAGAAATAATATAACAATGTTAGTTCAACAGAATAATATCATTTATGCTTACCTGATAAATTATTTTCTTTCTTGATAGTGAGAGTCCACAAATTCTTATTCATAACGTGGGAAAATACTTCACCTGGCCACCAGAAGGAGGCAAATACACCCCAAACAGAGCATTGAAATATCCCTCCCACTTCCCCTACCCTCTCAGTAGTTCAAGCCGAGGGTAAGGAAAAGTAGAGAGATAAAAAGGGGTAAAGTGGTGCCATAAGACTGCCGCCATTACACTATTCAGGGTAGGTTCATGGACTCTCACTACCAAGAAAGAAAATAATTTACCAGGTAAGCATAAATTATATTTTCTTTCTAATGGTAGTGAGTCCAAAATTCCTATTCATAACATATGGGAAAACAATACCCAAACTGTGGAGTCCACAAAAAATGTATCTCCCCCAAATGAAGCCTCTGCTGAGGCAAAAACATCAAACCGATAAAATTTTGTGAAAGTATGAAAAGAGGACCAGGTAGCAGCCTTGCAGATCTGTTCAACTGAAGCCTCATTCTTTATGGCCTAGGAAGTAGACACCGCACAAGTAGAATGTGCCATAATCCGGGATGGAGGCTGCTGACCCATCTCTATATAAGCCATGTGAATCAGACTTCTGAGCCAGAAATATAGAGTAACAGCTGTGGCCTTCTGACCCTTGCGCTTAGCAGAAAACAGAATAATGATGATTGACAAAATTCCATGGTAGCATAAAGATTACATTTTAAAGCTCTAATAACATACAGATAATGCAACAACCTCAATTTAGGATGAAAGGGCTAATAAGGTAGAATCAATAAATTTGTAATGCTACAAGTGGAATTATTATTCAAAATCACTTTATGCACTTATTGGGGGGGGGGGGGTTTGCACTAAGAAGACTCATCTGTACATGTGTTGCAAAAAGGCAGCAACGAAAAGGAGTGCCAACCCCTTAAGATAGTAAAGAGTAAGAACTGGTGAAAAGTTATATTAAAACAAGGTGAATTGAATATCACTATTCAGACTCTCACTTTATTAAACAGAAAAAAGACACACTATGTTTAAAAACACTTGAACTCAGCTGTCATTGAGTTACAGGTGGGATAATAGTATATGCTGAGCGATGGAGCGCTATAAGTAATACTTCTGGTTATATATTAATGCAATAGGATTTAAATAAGGGCTCTGATGGTATTGTAATAAGATGGCTTCTCACTGCTAACAGAAACAACACTTTCCAAGACAATACCTTGATATCAATGGGGGAGCAATAGGTTTGAAAAAAGGTCTAATTCTAGTTATAGCTTGAACAAATGACAGAACATCTACCAACCTTGTATGCAACTATACAGATATTTCACTCTTAAGAGAACTAGCTGATAGACCTTTCTCCAGTCCATCCTGTAGGAACTGAAGAATACTGAATCTTTTAGCCAAGAGAATCCACGTTTCCGGCACCAAGACAGATAAGTCCTCCACACCTTATGGTAAATACGTCTGGTTATGGGTTTATGTATCAATCACAACCTCAGAGAATCCTCTCTCAGACAAAATAATTTGTTCAATCTCCAAGCAGTCAGCCCCAGAGAATCGAGATTGAGATAGAAAAAACATAATTTATGTAAGAACTTACCTGATAAATTCATTTCTTTCATATTAACAAGAGTCCATGAGCTAGTGACGTATGGGATATACATTCCTACCAGGAGGGGCAAAGTTTCCCAAACCTTAAAATGCCTATAAATACACCCCTCACCACACCCACAAATCAGTTTAACGAATAGCCAAGAAGTGGGGTGATAAGAAAAAAAGTGCGAAGCATATAAAATAAGGAATTGGAATAATTGTGCTTTATACAAAAAAATCATAACCACCACAAAAAAGGGTGGGCCTCATGGACTCTTGTTAATATGAAAGAAATGAATTTATCAGGTAAGTTCTTACATAAATTATGTTTTCTTTCATGTAATTAACAAGAGTCCATGAGCTAGTGACGTATGGGATAATGACTACCCAAGATGTGGATCTTTCCACACAAGAGTCACTAGAGAGGGAGGGATAAAATAAAGACAGCCAATTCCTGCTGAAAATAATCCACACCCAAAATAAAGTTTAACAAAAAACATAAGCAGAAGATTCAAACTGAAACCGCTGCCTGAAGTACTTTTCTACCAAAAACTGCTTCAGAAGAAGAAAATACATCAAAATGGTAGAATTTAGTAAAAGTATGCAAAGAGGACCAAGTTGCTGCTTTGCAGATCTGGTCAACCGAAGCTTCATTCCTAAACGCCCAGGAAGTAGATACTGACCTAGTAGAATGAGCTGTAATTCTCTGAGGCGGAATTTTACCCGACTCAACATAGGCAAGATGAATTAAAGATTTCAACCAAGATGCCAAAGAAATGGCAGAAGCTTTCTGGCCTTTCCTAGAACCGGAAAAGATAACAAATAGACTAGAAGTCTTACGGAAAGATTTCGTAGCTTCAACATAATATTTCAAAGCTCTAACAACATCCAAAGAATGCAATGATTTCTCCTTAGAATTCTTAGGATTAGGACATAATGAAGGAACCACAATTTCTCTACTAATGTTGTTGGAATTCACAACTTTAGGTAAAAATTCAAAAGAAGTTCGCAACACCGCCTTATCCTGATGAAAAATCAGAAAAGGAGACTCACATGAAAGAGCAGATAATTCAGAAACTCTTCTAGCAGAAGAGATGGCCAAAAGGAACAAACCTTTCCAAGAAAGTAATTTAATGTCCAATGAATGCATAGGTTCAAACGGAGGAGCTTGAAGAGCTCCCAGAACCAAATTCAAACTCCAAGGAGGAGAAATTGACTTAATGACAGGTTTTATACGAACCAAAGCTTGTACAAAACAATGAATATCAGGAAGAATAGCAATCTTTCTGTGAAAAAGAACAGAAAGAGCGGAGATTTGTCCTTTCAAAGAACTCGCGGACAAACCCTTATCTAAACCATCCTGAAGAAACTGTAAAATTCTCGGTATTCTAAAAGAATGCCAAGAAAAATGATGAGAAAGACACCAAGAAATATAAGTCTTCCAGACTCTATAATATATCTCTCGAGATACAGATTTACGAGCCTGTAACATAGTATTAATCACGGAGTCAGAGAAACCTCTATGACCAAGAATCAAGCGTTCAATCTCCATACCTTTAAATTTAAGGATTTCAGATCCGGATGGAAAAAAGGACCTTGTGACAGAAGGTCTGGTCTTAACGGAAGAGTCCATGGTTGGCAAGATGCCATCCGGACAAGATCCGCATACCAAAACCTGTGAGGCCATGCCGGAGCTATTAGCAGAACAAACGAGCATTCCCTCAGAATCTTGGAGATTACTCTTGGAAGAAGAACTAGAGGCGGAAAGATATAGGCAGGATGATACTTCCAAGGAAGTGATAATGCATCCACTGCCTCCGCCTGAGGATCCCGGGATCTGGACAGATACCTGGGAAGTTTCTTGTTTAGATGAGAGGCCATCAGATCTATCTCTGGGAGCCCCCACATTTGAACAATCTGAAGAAATACCTCTGGGTGAAGAGACCATTCGCCCGGATGCAACGTTTGGCGACTGAGATAATCCGCTTCCCAATTGTCTACACCTGGGATATGAACCGCAGAGATTAGACAGGAGCTGGATTCCGCCCAAACCAAAATTCGAGATACTTCTTTCATAGCCAGAGGACTGTGAGTCCCTCATTGATGATTGATGTATGCCACAGTTGTGACATTGTCTGTCTGAAAACAAATGAACGATTCTCTCTTCAGAAGAGGCCAAAACTGAAGAGCTCTGAAAACTGCACGGAGTTCCAAGATATTGATCGGTAATCTCACCTCCTGAGATTCCCAAACTCCTTGTGCCGTCAGAGATCCCCACACAGCTCCCCAACCTGTGAGACTTGCATCTGTTGAAATTACAGTCCAGGTCGGAAGAACAAAAGAAGCCCCCTGAATTAAACGAAGGTGATCTGTCCACCACGTTAGAGAGTGCCGAACAATCGGTTTTAAAGATATTAATTGATTTATCTTCGTGTAATCCCTGCACCATTGATTCAGCATACAGAGCTGAAGAGGTCGCATGTGAAAACGAGCAAAGGGGATCGCGTCCGATGCAGCAGTCATAAGACCTAGAATTTCCATGCATAAGGCTACCGAAGGGAATGATTGAGACTGAAGGTTTCGACAGGCTGTAATCAATTTTAGACGTCTCTTGTCTGTTAAAGACAGAGTCATGGACACTGAATCTATCTGGAAACCCAGAAAGGTTACCCTTGTTTGAGGAATCAAAGAACTTTTTGGTAAATTGATCCTCCAACCATGATCTTGAAGAAACAACACAAGTCGATTCGTATGAGACTCTGCTAAATGTAAAGACTGAGCAAGTACCAAGATATCGTCCAAATAAGGAAATACCACAATACCCTGTTCTCTGATTACAGACAGAAGGGCACCGAGAATCTTTGTGAAAATTCTTGGAGCTGTAGCAAGGCCAAACGGTAGAGCCACAAATTGGTAATGCTTGTCTAGAAAAGAGAATCTCAGGAACTGATAATGATCTGGATGAATCGGAATATGCAGATATGCATCCTGTAAATCTATTGTGGACATATAATTCCCTTGCTGAACAAAAGGCAATATAGTCCTTACAGTTACCATCTTGAACGTTGGTATCCTTACATAACGATTCAATAATTTTAGATCCAGAACTGGTCTGAAGGAATTCTCCTTCTTTGGTACAATGAAGAGATTTGAATAAAACCCCATCCCCTGTTCCGGAACTGGAACTGGCATAATTACTCCAGCTAACTCTAGATCTGAAACACAATTCAGAAATGCTTGAGCTTTCACTGGATTTACTGGGACATGGGAAAGAAAAAATCTCTTTGCAGGAGGTCTCATCTTGAAACCAATTCTGTACCCTTCTGAAACAATGTTCTGAATCCAAAGATTGTGAACAGAATTGATCCAAATTTCTTTGAAAAAACGTAACCTGCCCCCTACCAGCTGAACTGGAATGAGGGCCGTACCTTCATGTGAACTTAGAAGCAGGCTTTGCCTTTCTAGCAGGCTTGGATTTATTCCAGACTGGAGATGGTTTCCAAACTGAAACTGCTCCTGAGGACGAAGGATCAGGCTTTTGTTCTTTGTTGAAACGAAAGGAACGAAAACGATTGTTAGCCCTGTTTTTACCTTTAGACTTTTTATCCTGTGGTAAAAAAGTTCCTTTCCCACCAGTAACAGTTGAAATAATAGAATCCAACTGAGAACCAAATAATTTGTTTCCCTGGAAAGAAATGGAAAGTAGAGTTGATTTAGAAGCCATATCAGCATTCCAGGTCTTAAGCCATAAAGCTCTTCTGGCTAAGATAGCCAGAGACATAAATCTAACATCAACTCTAATAATATCAAAAATGGCATCACAGATGAAATTATTAGCATGCTGGAGAAGAATAATAATATCATGAGAATCACGATTTGTTACTTGTTGCGCTAGAGTTTCCAACCAAAAAGTTGAAGCTGCAGCAACATCAGCCAATGATATAGCAGGTCTAAGAAGATTACCTGAACATAGATAAGCTTTTCTTAGAAAAGATTCAATTTTTCTATCTAAAGGATCCTTAAACGAGGTACCATCTGACGTAGGAATGGTAGTACGTTTAGCAAGGGTAGAAATAGCCCCATCAACTTTAGGGATTTTGTCCCAAAATTCTAACCTGTCAGGCGGAACAGGATATAATTGCTTAAAACGTTTAGAAGGAGTAAATGAATTACCCAATTTATCCCATTCCTTAGCAATTACTGCAGAAATAGCATTAGGAACAGGAAAGACTTCTGGAATAACCGCAGGAGCTTTAAAAACCTTATCCAAACGTATAGAATTAGTATCAAGAGGACTAGAATCCTCTATTTCTAAAGCAATTAGTACTTCTTTAAGTAAAGAGCGAATAAATTCCATCTTAAATAAATATGAAGATTTATCAGCATCAATCTCTGAGATAGAATCCTCTGAACCAGAAGAGTCCAAAGAATCAGAATGATGGTGTTCATTTAAAAATTCATCTGTAGAGAGAGAAGATTTAAAAGACTTTTTACGTTTACTAGAAGGAGAAATAACAGACAAAGCCTTCTTTATGGATTCAGAAACAAAATCTCTTATGTTATCAGGAACATTCTGCACCTTAGATGTTGAGGGAACTGCAACAGGCAATGGTACATCACTAAAGGAAATATTATCTGCTTTAACAAGTTTGTCATGACAATTATTACAAACAACAGCTGGAGGAATAGCTACCAAAAGTTTACAGCAGATACACTTAGCTTTGGTAGATCCAGCAGGCAGTGGTTTTCCTGTAGTATCTTCTGGCTCAGATGCAACGTGAGACATCTTGCAATATGTAAGAGAAAAAACAACATATAAAGCAAAATAGATCAAATTCCTTATAAGACAGTTTCAGGAATGGGAAAGAAATGCCAAACATCAAGCTTCTAGCAACCAGAAGCAAATGAAAAATGAGACTGAAATAATGTGGAGACAAAAGCGACGCCCATATTTTTTGGCGCCAAATAAGACGCCCACATTATTTGGCGCCTAAATGCTTTTGGCGCCAAAAATGACGCCACATCCGGAACGCCGACATTTTTGGCGCAAAATAACGTCAAAAATGACGCAACTTCCGGCGACACGTATGACGCCGGAAACGGAAAAGAATTTTTGCGCCAAAAAAGTCCGCGCCAAGAATGACGCAATAAAATGAAGCATTTTCAGCCCCCGCGAGCCTAACAGCCCACAGGGAAAAAAGTCAAATTTTTGAGGTAAGAAAAAATATGATAATTTAAAGCATAATCCCAAATATGAAACTGACTGTCTGGAAATAAGGAAAGTTGAACATTCTGAGTCAAGGCAAATAAATGTTTGAATACATATATTTAGAACTTTATAAATAAAGTGCCCAACCATAGCTTAGAGTGTCACAGAAAATAAGACTTACTTACCCCAGGACACTCATCTACATGTTTGTAGAAAGCCAAACCAGTACTGAAACGAGAATCAGTAGAGGAAATGGTAAATATAAGAGTATATCGTCGATCTGAAAAGGGAGGTAAGAGATGAATCTCTACGACCGATAACAGAGAACCTTATGAAATAGACCCCGTAGAAGGAGATCACTGCATTCAATAGGCAATACTCTCTTCACATCCCTCTGACATTCACTGCACGCTGAGAGGAAAACCGGGCTCCAACTTGCTGCGGAGCGCATATCAACGTAGAATCTAGCACAAACTTACTTCACCACCTCCCTTGGAGGCAAAGTTTGTAAAACTGATTTGTGGGTGTGGTGAGGGGTGTATTTATAGGCATTTTAAGGTTTGGGAAACTTTGCCCCTCCTGGTAGGAATGTATATCCCATACGTCACTAGCTCATGGACTCTTGTTAATTACATGAAAGAAATGGACCTTGAGCCAGAAGATACGGCCTCTGAGGAACCCGCCATTGAGGAGCAGACTACATTCTCACGAGGTCTGCATACCAAGTCCTGCGTTGCCACACAGGAGCTAACAGGATTGCTGATACTCTCTCCTCCTTGATTCAAGCTATTACCCAATGGAGCAGAACATTTGGAGGAAAAAGATTAACTAGACTGTACCGCCAAGGAGCTGCTAAGGCAGCCAAGGAGCTGCTAAGACAGTATCTTGGCAGTTTGGCATTGAGAGGAAAAGCAATCTATCTTCGGGCACCCCAACCAACGTCAGATCTCGCAAAAAAACTGGTTTAGAGACCATTCCCTGAGTGAAGAGCCTGCCTCCTCAGAAAATCTGCCTCCCAGTTCTGGAATGTGAACTGCTGAAATCTGGCATTGATATGTCTGCACCCATTGAAGAATGTGAGACACCTCCAGCATCGCCAGAGAGCTGTGAGTTCCACCCTGATAATTAACATAAGCTACCGTAGTGATGTTGTCCGATTGAAATAGAATATAATGGACAGGGCCATGACAGTAGTGCATTGAAAATGTTCCTCAGCTCCAGGACAATGATTGAAAGAGTCCCCTCCTCCGACCGCCAAACTCCCTGAGCTCTCAGAGAGCCCCACACAGCACCCCATCCTGTTAAACTTGCATCTGTTGTTATAATTTCCCAGGATGGGCGCAGGAAGCACATGCCCTGAACAATGGGTTTCTGAGACATGGTCTCTGGATCCAGAGATATTACCTGAGACAGATCTGAATGAGTTAGTTGAGCATACATAACTGTATAGGTCTCAAATTAAAACAGGAAAAAGGAATAGCGTCCGAAGCCACTACCATAAGGCCTACCATTTCCATGCATTGAGCTACAAAAGGTCGAGGAGTAGATTGTAGAAGACAATGTGACAGTGAATAGGAGCACCAGTAGGCTGAAGTATGACATCAGGCGATACATAAAATTAGTACATTTAATAAAAAGTAAACATATGGGTATAACATTCAACAATTAAAAACAAAAAATCAATAAATAAAGAGCAAATCCCAATGGGGATAATAAATATCCAGAGCAAATCCCAATGAAGGGATATAAATGTGAATGCTCCGGTTAAAGTCAGAAAAATCTGTAGAACAGAAAACAAATCCTTTGAAGAGATGATCCTCAAATAAGAGGTGATGTCACATAACACCTGTGATATCCGTATATATGTGATGAAAAATACAAATGAAAAATAAGAATAATAAAAATTAAGTTTGTGTACACGTGAAAAAATTAGATAAACAATGGGGATTTTGCCTTCTCTGCCTGTGACACGGGAACAATAATTCCCATGTATACCAGATTGTCTACACAGTGTAGGAAAGCTATTCTCTTTTCCGGCTTTCCCGAGATTTGTGATAGAAGAAACCTGCCACTTGGGGGGGGGGGGGGGGGGGGGGCAATATAGTAAACCTATTTTGTACTCCTGAGATATTATGTCTAGAACCCAAGGGTCCTGAATGGACGCAGCCCAAATCCCCCAGAGATAATCTGCCCCCTACTTGACCTGATCCCAGGTCGAGGGCCATCCCTTCATGCCGACTTGGTGTCAGGGGTTGACTTCTTGGACTGCTTGTGCTTGTTCCACACCAGATTTGGTTTCCAGGTACCCCTGGTAGTCTCAGATATGTTTGTGGAAGGGCTCCCGTGTCGTATTCGGACAAAGGGAGCAAACACATCCCATAGGAAGTCCCTTTGGTCTGGATTTCTTATTCTAAGATAGGAAAGCACCATTTCCACCAGTGACAGAAATGATAGAATCTAAGCCTAGGGTGAAAAAAGATTTACCCTTAACGGCCAAAGATATTAATCTGGATTAGCAGACCATGTCCGCTGACCACTACTTCAGCCAGAGAGCCCTCCTGGCCAGATCTGCCAATCAAGAATTATTGGCATTGAAGCAAATTATTTGGATAGTGTCACAAATAAAAGAATTGGCTGTCTTCAAAGCCTGACTGTGGTCCTGGATATCCTTCAATGGAGATTCTACCAAGATTCTACCAAGATCAATACAAAGAGTTTCACCAGAATGTAGCGGTCCCAGCCACAGCAGCAATACCTACAGCTGGCTGGGAGAAAAAGAACTTTCTCAGGTATCCCTATCCATTGGGTCTTTGAAAGATGTGCTGTCTTCCCGAGAAATAGTAGTGTGTTTGGTCAGGGTGGAAATGGCAACGTCTACCTTAGGGACGGTAGTCCACACTTCTAAATGGCTATCCGGTAGAGGGAACATTTTTCTTTAAAATTTGGGGTAGGAGAAAAGGGAACTCCAGGTTTTCCCACTCCTTGGAGATAATGTCCGCCACCAAAAAAGGCACAGGGAACACTTCAGGGATTGTTAACTTAGGTTTAAAGACAATATCCAATTTATGTACCCGTTTCTGCAGGTTTAGATTCAGGTATGCCTAATGTGATTAAAACCTCTAAGTAAATATCTTAGGTGTTTAATATTAAATATAAAGGTTGTATTCTCAGAGTCCTTTTCAGATTCTCTAGAGGAGTCAAAGGATGAAAGTTCCGCTTCAGAGCTAGACAAGGAATTGTCCACATCAGATATTTGCATATGGCTAACTGCCGCAGCGCCAACAGAGCTACTGGTTCTGGATTCTGAGGAATAATGTTTAACCTTTCTCTTCCTGCAACTGGCAAAGCCGTCAGGGCAGCAGATACCGCAGATTTTTTTTTCTGCAGAAACTGGGTCGCAAACTACAGCATGTTGAGAAATAGATACCACCTGATGCGGTTGTAAAATTGTCATGTCAGGGCATACTGTGGTTGGCACAAACAGAGGGGGGGACACCACGGAAGTCTGGATACCAGGGCCCCCCAAATAAGACTGTAGAACAGTTGCAAGGCATGCGCTGCATAGTCGTGCATGAGGACACACTTTATGTAACTTACATAGTATGCTCTTATTAGTATCAAATAATGGAGTGGAAAAATTCCCCTCCTGATTAAAAGCTCAGTTAGAGAGTCCTCCATTATGAACTTATTATATCTACAATTTAAGTGCCTACTGTAAAAGAATGATCTGTCTTTGGTGTCTCACCACCTCCGGACCAGTTTGCTTCCACGCTGTCGCTCCGTAGCTGAAAACTGATGCTGCGCCGATATTGCGCACTAACTTAAAGATGGAGGCAGGGATGGCGCCTAAACAGACTGCATCCTTAAAAAGTATACACCTCTAGCTTCAGGTCATAGTGCGCAATGAAAAGTGTCATACTAAATGTGCGTGCAATAAGCATGTCCATCGGGGGTCACATGAAAGCAGCACGCACCAGGTCGGAATAGCAAGTCTAGTCGGAGGACCCGATGTCGATTCTGTGCATGCCGCTATTATTATGTGACCCTCAGTCCTGAGGTCCCTTATGTGGCCTACAATTTCCCCAGAATTAGTGCAGTGCAAAATTAAAGGAGTTAGCTTGACCCCTTACTGTTCTTGGATTCCATTGGAGAGCCCCCATAGTATATCCTAGAACAGTTTGCAATCTGACTAGTTGTATCCTGTTTCTATTAGGCAACAAGCCATTAGAGGGGATAAGGTAATGAAAAGTCAGGACTTCCCCAGTCTCCATCATCCTGAGGAGTCCTGTAACACAAATGAAAATCAGTGTAACTAACACTGTTTGCCTGAAAGGGAGGATAGCATGGTTACACTGGAAGAGGCATAGGAAGTTTCCCGCGACATCCAGCAGCTAACACTTACCAAAACTCTACTAAGAACATAATATGGATTCCAAAATTTCGCCTGCCCTCTCTTGCAGGAACCAATCCATTGAGAGCATTAGAATCAGAAACTTCAGCAGAGCACCTCTCTCTGCCTATCTCCATGAACGAGGCAAAGAACTACTGAGAGGGTAGGAGAAGTGGAAGGCATATTTCAATGCTCTGTTTAGGGTGTCTTAGGTCCTCTGGTGGCCAGGTGAAGTATTTTCCCATATGTTATGAATAGGAATTTGTGGAGTCTCACTACCATTAGAAAAAAATAAAGGTAACCACAGAACAATCCACAGAAATCTTAATAAGAATGACAAGTAATCTTGAACATATAAAAAAAAAAACGGATTATCAAAACAACTATTTAACAAGTAAATACAATACCAGAATGTAGATTACCTGCTGTTCAGTACACCATTTACTTGAGTGATTACAGTAGACAACTGCCCAAGACCCAACATGGACTTCACTACTCCGTGATAATGAATTATCTGTGATAATCAAAGATATGCATTTATACACTAACATATTTGATTATTAACCGGGCATCAAATCCATTATTGTAACAGAAACAATACAATTTAAGTTATCTGCTGCAATTTTTCCAAAAGTTTTTTTTTTCCGAAGTTTTTTTTTTTTCAGTTTTCAAATTGCAAAACCCCTGATGGCCAAAAAAATAAATTCTAAGGAAGCTATTAGCCATCACTTACTACTCTCAACAATTACAGAATCCCTGAAATAACACAATGGATAGCCTAGATTACAACAGCTGATGTATTATTTTTTCTTGTACGTCCTATTCTATTAAGAGGAAGATATTGGGTTCATCTTCTTGAGGCACAGCAATATATATATATATATATATATATATATATATATATATATATATATATATATAAAACATGAAATGCCACAGAACACTGAGTGGGAAGCAATGATCTAGTAAGCTGACTTTTTAAACAGTGCTCTAAAACTAAACTGCTCACTATTCCTATAGTTGGGTTTTCATAAATATTGATGCTAACCGTGCAAAGAGCTGAGGTTAGAATATCGTGACCACTTTAACATACTCCCCCCATAAACTTCAATGGAGCGAAAAAAGCAGAAAAAAAATCCAGCACCCATTTTTTTGCGCTAACCCGAATTACCATAAGATCCCTATTCTAATAACCCCTAAACCGCCACATAGCCCACCACAAAGTACCCCACTACACTAATAAGCCCTAAACTGCCACAACCTCCATCATAAAATACCCCACTACACTATAAAACCCTAAACTAATACCCTTCTACACTATTAACCCCCTAACCAGCTAACCCACCTAACATCCTATTTGGTTGGGCATTACACTTAGAAGGGCATTTTGAGCTTTTGCTGCCCAAAAAGAAAAAAAACAAAACCCTATTCTAAAAATATAAAATCAAAAACACCCAAAAAAAAGCCTACCACTAAACGCAAAAATCTTATTTTATTCTTATTTTCGGATCTTCCGTCCCGACCTCCTCTTCATGTGGTCACCCACCACACACTGAATTTTGAATGCAAAGTACCCCCTTTATATAGGGGCTTATTTTCAATTTCAAATGAGCCAATAGAATTAAAGCTTTTTATATTGCCTGATTTGAATTTTAAAATGAAAATCAGCCAATAGAAATACAAGGGTACCCCTATATAAACAGGGTACCTTGCTTTCAAAATTCAGTGTGTGTTAGGAGATCCCATGAAGAGGATGTCGGGGGCGGAAGATTAGAAGAAAAGAAAGATAGATGAAGGTAGAAGACCGCCGCCAGGATGAAGATGGACTACCACTGAAGAGAAGGACCACAGTTGATGATCATATAGGAGTCAGATTCAAGTTTGGAGAGTTCCATCTTTGGGGTTTAGTAATAGGCTTTTTTTTGGAGTGTTTTTTGTTTTTGTTTTTTAGAAAAGGTTTTTGTTTTGTTTTTTGGGCAGAAAAATAGCTAAATGCTGATTTCTACATTTTTATTGTTAGCATGGTATTACCTCTTGTGGTTCCAACTGAATGGCTCGATCATAACAGGCTGTGGCATCTCTCAGTAATCCAATGCTTTCATGTTCCAGAATCTGTTCTTTCAATGATGCCTCCTTCTTACGAATAGCACTCACTCCTGCTACTCCATCTGGCTCATGCATAGCTGCATACAGTTTCTTAAACCAAATAATCATCACACAGAAGCCAGTTAATAAACCCTCTATATCCAGTTAACTCTATTATTTAATATTTCATGTCTGTTCTAATATACTAATAACTCCCTGTTTTTTAAAACAAAAACAAAAAAAGAGTGTCTCATTTTTTTGTTTTGTCCATGCAGTAGCACACATGCTGTGATCAGAAGAGCTTGCACTACACATGTTAACAGAATGACTCACTTTAATTATTTTTATTTGTGTGTGTAATATATAGAAACAACTCAGCATGCTCATGCAGACAGGGGAGAATGGCAGTAATGACAGAGTTAATATAAAAATAATTTAGCAGATAGGTACTATATTTTATTTTGCAGAATGGGACAAATGTATGCTGAAGCCAAGTAGATTTGATTTCCACCAGTCTTAAAATGTTATAGGAACTAAATTAAATGTACGTTTTGCAAAAAAACACACATATATAAAGAACTAGAAAGCAAAGATATAGCCCTAGTGTACAGTATTCAGTGCAGACATGAATTCAAGGAATTAAAACACAGTTTACATTTGTCATTCTTTTTATAAATGTACTTGATTGTCTATAACCTAATGAACTAATAAAACATTAGGTTCCACAAGCAGAGCAAAAAAGGTTGCAATGTTTTTGTTTAATACATTTTTAAAGCAACATTATAGTGTTGGGTCAATTTAAAAATTAAGACAGTGATCCAAAGCAAATACACTTAATGGTCTGTAGAATAAACAACAATTAAAAGAAAAGCTCACCTGTAAAAATCCCAAGTGCTCTTGAATATCTTGTTTTTTCTCCATGATAAAAGATTCAAAGTGCATAACAGCCCTGGTATATGCTTTGGAGCGAAATGATGCAACTGCTAAAGTGTCTTGAGGTATTAGATCAAGAAATCTGGTCACATTCTGATACTCTGCATAGTCTTCACGACACACTAGTATAAGGAAAAAAAGGAAGAAAAAATAACCACAAAAAAGAAAAACATGAGTATTTGTGCATCACAAAAGTTTTATGTTTAAAATGAAAATAAATGTACCCTAAACATTACTTTACAATCTTTATTAACAATCAGCTAGATTACGAGTTTTGCGTTATGAGTAAAAAAGCATTGTTATGCTTCAAAATGCTGCTTTTTCCCTAACGCCGCTATTACAAGTCTTGTAGGTATAGGTGTACCGCACACCTTTTTGGCCGTCACGCAACGTCAGTACCGCACTTTTAAAAAAGTCCTTTTTCAATGGGACTTTCATAGTGCCGGTATTACAAGTTTGCCTGGGAGGCCAAAAAGTGAGCGGTACACTCTTTCACCACAAGATCTGTACCGCCATCTAAAGTCAGTAGTTATGAGTTTTACGTTACAAATCTGTAGCATAAAACTCATAACTAAAGTCTTACAAAGTACACTAAACACCCATAAACTACCTATTAACCCCTAAACCGAGGCCCTCCCACATCGCAAACACTATTTAAATATTATTAACCCCTAATCTGCCATTCGCCCATGCCGCCGCTATAATAAACCTATTAACCCCTAAACCGCCGCCCTCCCGCATTGCAAACACTATTTAAATATTATTAACCCCTAATCTGCCATTCGCCCACACCGCCGCTATAATAAACCTATTAACCCCTAAACCGCCGCCCTCCCGCATCGCAAACACTATTTAAATATTATTAACCCCTAATCTGCCATCCGCCCACACCGCCGCTATAATAAACCTATTAACCCCTTAACTGCCGCCCTCCCGCATCACTACATAAATATATTAACCCCTAAACCTAACGTAACCCTAACACCCCCTTACTTAAATATAATTAAAATAAATCTAAATAAAACTTACAATTATTACCTAAATAACCTATTAAAAACTAAATACATACCTGTGAAATAAAACCTACGCTAGCTACAATATATCTAATAGTTATATTGTAGCTAGCTTAGGTTTTATTTTTATTTCACAGCTAAGTTTGTATTTATTTTAACTAGGTAGACTAGTTAGTAAATAACTATTAACTATTTACTAACTACCTAGTTAAAATAAATACAGTTACCTGTAAAATATAACCTGCCTTACACTAAAAACTAACATTTACAATAATACATTTTTTTTTTAATTAAATACAATTATCTAAATTATAAAAAAACATAATTTATGTAAGAACTTACCTGATAAATTCATTTCTTTCATATTAGCAAGAGTCCATGAGCTAGTGACGTATGGGATATACATTCCTACCAGGAGGGGCAAAGTTTCCCAAACCTCAAAATGCCTATAAATACACCCCTCACCACACCCACAATTCAGTTTAACGAATAGCCAAGAAGTGGGGTGATAAAAAAGTGTGAAAGCATAAAAAATAAGGAATTGGAATAATTGTGCTTTATACAAAAATCATAACCACCACAAAAAAAGGGCGGGCCTCATGGACTCTTGCTAATATGAAAGAAATGAATTTATCAGGTAAGTTCTTACATAAATTATGTTTTCTTTCATGTAATTAGCAAGAGTCCATGAGCTAGTGACGTATGGGATAATGATTACCCAAGATGTGGATCTTTCCACACAAGAGTCACTAGAGAGGGAGGGATAAAATAAGGACAGCCAATTCCTGCTGAAAAAAATCCACACCCAAAATAAGGTTTAATGAAAAACATAAGCAGAAGATTCAGACTGAAACCGCTGCCTGAAGTACTTTTCTACCAAAAACTGCTTCAGAAGAAGAAAATACATCAAAACGGTAGAATTTAGTAAAAGTATGCAAAGAGGACCAAGTTGCTGCTTTGCAAATCTGATCAACCGAAGCTTCATTCCTAAACGCCCAGGAAGTAGAAACTGACCTGGTAGAATGAGCTGTAATCCTCTGAGGCGGAGTTTTACCCGACTCAACATAGGCAAGATGAATTAAAGATTTCAACCAAGATGCCAAAGAAATGGCAGAAGCTTTCTGGCCTTTTCTAGAACCGGAAAAGATAACAAATAGACTAGAAGTCTTTCGGAAAGATTTAGTAGCTTCAACATAAAATTTCAAAGCTCTAACAACATCCAAAGAATGCAATGATTTCTCCTTAGAATTCTTAGGATTAGGACAT